>NC_142064.1:194622161-194929348 GCF_059756535.1 Pantherophis guttatus
CTGTCAATTGTGAAGCTAATCATTAGAGGGTCTGTCCCTCACCATCTGGAAACTCATTCTCGTGAATTATGTTTTAGGCCTCCCATGCCAGAATGAGATGAACAGAATTCAAAAGATGGGCAAAGGGAAGAACTTGATGGGTAAGTTTAGCGATTTGCCTCTCACTCATTCACTCAATCTATTAATTATTTAATAAATCATTATTATTAGATTACCATACGTTTATTTATTTATTTTTACACAATCGGCTTTCTCATCCGAGCAGCAAACAAGTTAAAATAGAACAACAGTACAAATGCTACACATTGAATTCAAAAAGAAGACATCTGACAGAATAAAAAAATATAATATACAATATAATATCAACCCGCTTAGGTATGTAATTCACACACTTGGGCAAACAACCAGGTTTTCCAAACTTTTGACAAGGAGGGTTGGAGCCAATCTGATCTCAACATCAGACATAGCCCAAGAACATTAGCCCAAAAGGAACTGAACAAAGTTCAGTTCTTTATTTCCTGACACCATATAGACAGGATCTTGCCAGACTAAACCTATAAGGTGCTCACCCAACTGATATATCCTGGAGATTCTATAGGTCAGCTATCCTACATCTCTTCCTCTTCCCACAATCCAACTCTGTACTGGGCTGCTTTTGTCTTGCCCCATCCTTGGAACATGCTCCCTCCTTCCTGAGAACCTGCTACATTACTCTCCGTCACACAGACAGCAAGGTGTTCTAGAGGGCAGGACTGTGTCAGAAAAGACACAGTTCCTAGGTTCCACAGGATAGCATTCTTCAATTGATGGAACCCAGATCTAATATATTATATGATTGAAATAGCAATGGTCCTTGTTTTTTTTCCACTTTATAAAATTACAAACAGAACTGAAGAGTAATATATATGATTCCTGACTTGACATCTTCTTTGTAACAAAAAAACATTGCCTTCTTGCCGAAATCTCAAATCTGGTCCATTAAATTAAATTTACATTAGATATAGTTAGATATATTTTCTTTTTACTGATTTAGAAATTTAAAGCATACGAAAGAACCAAAGCTACATTCATAATCATACTAACCTTAAAATAAGGCCTACTAAATTCAGTTGATCTTTCTGAGTGAACATGCATGAATGGTACTTATTCATTCTTTTTCTTCCTTAAAGTCTAAATTGTACTTTTTAACAATATTATAATGATAGAAATATTCAAGACACAAATAGATGGAATATCTTTGGAAGCCAAAGAATCCATCTGTTAAATTGCAGGATACTAATACTGATAATGAAGATTTAAAATCTGTAATTGCATTATCTTCTGTGTTTAATCATCCATGATTAAAATAAAGTAATATATTAGGAAAATCATTTGAAACTAATTGATTCAGATGAAAGTGGCATGAAATCCTTCCTTTCTTTGTTGCATTTTTTCAGAGTATTGATTAATCTCACTGATTATTTTGCATGCTATCTTGGGATCAAGACCTATTTAAGCCAATGGAATTTATTTTTAAATAGGGTTGCATGGTTAATAGCATTGTGGCCACTTTGTAAATAATTGAGAAGAAATACTTTGGATCTTGCACAACCATATTATCTCTCTAATATATATCTTTAAAGCTACCTAGTTTATTTTTTTAAAAAAAACAGCCGCCTTAAGAATTTGAGAAAAAAGGACTTCTCTAATGAATAGAAGAGAGATGCTGTGTTTATGTGTGATTGAAATAATTTCTTAATCATTTTGGAACTTCACACTGTCCCCTTAGTTAATTAACTTACTCCCTATAATTGAAACAGTTGAAGCAGAATAACAGAATTGGAAGTGTTCTAGTCCAACCTTTTAAAGCTTTGGTCTTGCGTATTGATTGATTGATTTGATTTGATTTGATTTTGGCACCATCCAACTCCAAATTGACTTTGAACAATCACAATATGACAAAATAAGGTTTCTTTTCTTAGAGATAATAATCAGTAAATGATGAACAACCAATATCTTAGATAAATACATATAAAATGCAGCCACCTAACACAAAGCCTGATAGAACAGTCAGCTCTTGAAGATCTTCCAGAGTATCATCAGAGTGGAAATCATCTGATTATGGTGGTGCAGTGGTTAGAGTGCAGTACAGCAAGCTACTTCTGCTGATTGCCAGCTGACTGCAATTTGGCAGTTCAGATCTCATCAGGCTCAAGTTGACTAAGACTTCCATCCTACCGAGGTGGCTAAAATGAGGACCCAAATTGTTGGGGGCAATATGCTGACTCTGTTAACTGCTTAGACAGGGCTGTAAAGTAGTATATAAGTCTAAGTGCCATTGCTATTGCTATCTCAGGAGGACCTCATTCCAAAGGGCAGGCAGCACAATAGAGTCATCCCAACAGGTGACAATGTTTAATTGAAGGGACTTGGTTGGCTCACTAAGATGGCTAAGCAGAAACCTCTGGAGATAAGTAGTCCTTCAACTCTGTTAGAACCGTTGGAAATTGGATAAACTATGAATCAACAGAACTCATTGAGATGAGTGAAACTGCTTTAAAATGTGTGCTATCATTTCCAGGCAGCTTTAGATTAGCAGTAGCACTCTTAGACTTATATACTGCTCCATAGTGCTTTACAGCACTCTCTGAGAAGTTTATAAATGTCAGCATATTGTCCTCAACAGTATGGGTCCTCATTTTACTGACCTCAGAAGGATGAAAAGATTGAGTCAACTTTGAGTCCTGTCAGGATTGAACCCCAGGCTGTGGGCAGAGTTTGCCTGCAATACTGCACTTAATCACTGGGCCACCAGGTTGCAATTCCCTTTGTACACTTTTCTTATCTTCCCCCTTCCCCATTTGTATCTGAAGCACAGTTATTGATGTCTATTGGCTAACTGGAATCCAATACATTATTTAGGATTCAAAGACAATACACTGGAACCCAGCGGGGAAGATGCCAAAGAGGATATTTATGGAATGAATATTAAAAAAAACAGAGAAATTTCAATCCATATCTCTTCAGCAGGATCCAAATCCCAAGAATGGTGACACTGGGAATTCCATAATAGCCTTCAGGACTTTGTGTCTACACTGAGGTTTAAATTGTGTGGGAGCTTTTGGCATCTTCTCAGTCAGGCCATATAACCAAAAGCATCTGATAGCACACCTTATCAGGCACTTGATCATAATTTTAGAACCCTTGCCACAAATATTTTTTTTTTATTGAAGACAAGGTCTCTAGCAGATAGTACCAGGGGATGGTCTAATGTCATGCCTTATCAGGATCTTGGAAATCCAGATATGTGACCCTTTGTTAATGAGAATATTGTACTTAGGCAGCTATTGTTCCTCTTCCCTTGGCAGCTATTAGATTAAAGAGTTGGCGTTGTCCTCTTTATCTAAATGGTTACAAGCAAGAATACAGATAAGGAGCAGCCAAGAGTGATTAACAACATGCAATCCACACAGTCTATGCTCATTTGTGGAGGAATTTGCAATGCAAAGCATTCCAAATTACATGCAATGTGTCTAAATAATCCTTTCTGCACAAGTACTTCCTGTATATGTAAAGAGCCAAGGGGGTCCATACCACTAGTCCTCACAGTTTTCTGTGAGTACCAAAGCAGGACCATAAAAAGAAAATCCACTCCAGCCATTCTAAATTGTAATTTTGCAAAGTGAGATTACCCAGCGATAACGTTTGTCCTGAAAAGCAGTTGAACCCATTGAGGCAGAATTAGTGGCCAGAATAACTTTGCATGCATTTGGAAGCATGCTAATTGAAGCATATAATTCAATTAGCATCAGGTGTTCTGGGTAAAATAATAAGCCAAACTCTACTCCTATGGCCATTGCCACAAACAATGAGATTTTTTTTCTTTTATGGGTGTAACATCACGATATGACTCTTAAATATAATTTTCCCCTACTTACTAAAAGAAATGAATTGTGTCCTGCTCCTCCACCCTCCCAATAAAAAAACAACATTTACCTGGTTTAGAATAATAAATGAGGATTAGCCTGGAGAGCTTTGAGCACAAAGGAGTTAAACATTCCATGTCTATTGGGTTCTGGACTTTAATTTCATAATCTCATATACTCAGCTTCCACTAATGCTTTGTAGTTTGCTTCATGAAATTAAGATCTCTAATGTGTCTGGGAAGGAAATATATATATATATATTATTTTCACCACAACTGCTTAAAATTAGGCAAGAGAAAAAGGCACAGACTCTTTAAGCTAATTGTGACTCCTGGTGATTAATTTAGATAGATAGATAGATAGATAGATAGATAGATAGATAGATAGATAGATAGATAGATAGATAGATAATTTTATTTCTATACCACCCCTCTCCCGAAGAACTCAGGGAGGTGCACAGCCAAGTAAAAACACAGTACAAATCCCAATTAAATTTAAAAATTATTACATTTAGGGCCAAAATTCGTTAAAACCCAAAAATTTAAAACTCCAAATTTAAAACTCCTTTACAAAGATAGCCCTGCCTGTCGGAAGAGCAGGGTCTTGAGGGCACAGCGAAAAACTTGGAGATCAGAGATTGTGCGTATTTCCGAGGGCAGATCGTTCCAAAGGGCAGGAGCTCTTTGAGACATCTGTGTTATTTTCATGAGAGAGATGGTTTTTCATTGGCTTCTTCTGGGATGATTTTTCAATTTGCCATTCTAGCCTACAAACCTTTGGCTTTTCCTGGTGATCTCCCATCCACAAACTAGTTAGATCCAACTCTGCTTCGCATTTTTTTAAAAGAGCCTCCAAAAGTTGGCTTGGTACTATTATCAAAGCTGGACTCAGATCAGATATAGGAAGAGTAATATATATTTATAAACTGTGTTTGTAACTTTTAAAAATTGGACAGTCACTTTAATATCTGCAATAGCCGAGATAGAAAATGCATTTATTTATAATGTATGAAATATTAGAGCGATTTCTCATTTCTCTGTCTCTTAGGCAAGTAATGGCATGGCATTTCAAGTAATGCATTTTCTTCATTTTTTTCCTTCCATGGGAAATGGAGTGAAAATAGCCCTTTTGACATATGCTCACACTTTGCAGACACGCTCCATGTATAGAATTGGTGAAAGAAGCTCCTTTTTCATTATTACTACCAGTAAATCAAGGAGCATCTATCTGACAAAAGAGTGAGGGTTCCTCTACCACCACCACTCAGTATCATTGGACATAATAAAAGCTGTTTCTCTGTGCTTGAAAGTGAAGCTGAGAATGGAAATTACTACAGAGGCACCCATGAGGAATGAATCTAACTTTTCCAGGGAAAAGTAACCGGTGTTGGAGGGATGCCTTGAAGTGCATTATCGCTGTATTTGCTGAAGCTGATAACAGAAATAAGCCAATATTCTTAAGGCAGGACCAATTAACTGAACAGCATCAGTTATTGATTTATTGATTGGATTTATTTATTTATTGGATTTATTTGTTGGATTTATTTATTGATTGGATTTATCTACCGTCCATCTCTTCGTGAACAACTCTGGCCAGTTTCCAGCATTGTCTATTCAGTTGTACACAAAATGAGCTTGTATCAGGGAGTCATCCCCAAATTATTCAGCTCACTGACCCCTTTATTGAGTTTCAGATTGTTCGTCAACCCCCAATATACAGTATATTGTGTAAAAATAATTTAATAAATGCTACTTTAACTAATAGTACTATGAACAATAACAACCATAATAGAGACAACTCAATCATCAAGCCTTACTGATGGTTGACCATCCAAACCTGGGGAATGCCGCCATGAGTCTCCAGAGAGGGGCGGCATATAAATTTAATAAATAATAATAAATAATAATGCTGTCTCACTGCCGGCCACCTCAACTTCAGGACTAGGGACTAGTATGGATCTCAACACCAACTAAAATTAATTGACCCCAATTGATCTTCTATCATTTATCAGCCTTCTACTGACCACCATACATTTACTGATCCCCTTTTGACCCTTAGCCACTTATCAACCTCTTGGATAATCCTAGCAACCCTTGGGGGTCAGTATTGACCACTTTGGGCAACCCTGTTATAAAATGAAACCATGCCTAGAAAATTCTTTTCTTTACTTTCACAGAAAGGCTTATATAGCAAACTCCTCTCCTTGTTAGATACTCCTGAGTTTCAATTTATCTTCAACCATCTCAAGATACAGAATATGTATCTTCACTGATATGACCTTGATCACATACGAAGTCAGATTAACTTCTCCTTTTAGAAGACAAATTATATTTTAGATACAATGACAGAATTGGAGGGGGGGGGAATTCAAGGCATCTCCCAGACCTGACAATTGGGGAGAAGCGTTCAGGGGAAAACCTATTTCAGGAAAAAAAATTGATAATATGGATTTTAAAAATTGCTAAAATAGAAATATTGACTTAGATTACTGTTAATTTGACTGTGGGTGTTTGGGTCTAATTTATTGTCTCATTCCTTGTGTGCTTTATACAAATGAGCACCATTTTCTGTCAGAGTTGCTTCTATATTGTAGTATCATGTAATTTGCTCAGAGCCTTGAATTAGCTTGGAAATTTTTCTCTCAGAGGTTCTTTTCAGATGCTGTCTGTCATTAAAATAGCACTATTTTCATCTCCTTAGCTACTGAATGTTTTATCCACAGGATGCTTTAAAGCTAAAAAGAACTTTATATACTCCCCCCTCCCTTTTAATAACATTTTTATTGTCTCTGTGCTTTGTGAATTATTTGGTCTATCTTCCACAAAGCAGAAAAGAAAGGAGGGCTGAATTTCACTAGTTAGATTTCTCCATACTATTAGGCAGGAGGTATGGCAGCCTAGTCTCACTCATGCCCCAGGACTAAGGGGAGAGTATATGTGAGGTGTTTCCTGATATTTAGATGGAGACAGCAAGAATCACCAAATGCTGCATCAAGGCAGGAAATGGAGCTAGAGTGTGTAGACCCGAAGGACCTCTGGGAACAGTTCTTCCACCCTGCCACTACAGTAGGTAAAAACAAAAAAAGGACATTAAGAACCAACCTCATGCCTCAAATAATTTTTTCCTCTCCTTATGTCTTCCAAGATTTTGGGTGGCAGCCAGGGGTGAAATGTACTGGTTCTGACAGGTTCTCCCGAACCGGTAGTAAAAAATGCTACCAGTTTGGGTGAACTGGTATTTCCGACGATCAACTGTGACACGCAATTTATATTAGCTAGAATCGTCAGATTTCGTGCTTTCTAGCTAATCTAAATCACATGGCACTGCAGATTCCCCCCCCCTCACTGTTCTACTTACCTTTGCAGACTTGGAAGTCTTCAAAGGAAGTGTTCCTTTTTTAGTGCTGGGTGGGTATGCCTTAGGCATGCATGTGCGCAAAGCGCACACTCGGGAGGAAACTCACAGAATGGGTAGCAGACTTCAGAGGATTTCACCGCTGGTGGGGGCATGATTGTTTTGTGCCTGATACACAGGAAGGAGTCTTAACTGGGCCAGGTAGATGGAGGAAAAATATTTTTTTCTTTTTCATAGTTTTTTTCAGTAGAGATATAAAGTGACAAAAAATAACAAAAGTTATTTTTATTTTGAGTTTCCAGGCTTTGACAGGATAGCTAGATTAGTGTTAAGGAATGGAAGTCTGTCATATACTATGGAAAAGTGAGATGACATCTAGGCCCAGCTCGTCAAAGACATCTTGAAATTCCAGATTCCAAGAGTCTCGTGCCTGAAGAAAGGGCAGATGACTCAACTGCACAACTGGACACAATGAACTAAGCATTGTGATGGGACCTATTGACCCACTTGAGTTAAATTAAGAAATTAACTAAATAAAATAAATAAATAAATAAAATTGAACCCTTTGGTAAGGCCTATGAAATGGCTTGAGATGAAATGGACAACTATGCACTATTTTTAAAAATGCTGCAAGAATTGATGCCTGAAAGTCCTAAAAAGAAATTTCAAGGCTCTATGGTGAAAGATGTCTGATTCCTTTAAAACCTTCACTCATAGAATGGACATGACATATACCTGATGTAAACAGCCGATACAATTAGAGAAATCAAAACACTGATGAAACTGAAACAGTTCATGGCTAACTACTCAACCATATTTATGATCAAGCATTTCTAATGATGCTAAGAAACTTGAAAGACACTAAGAGGTTGCTTCAAGACTGCCAGGGGAAATGGTAAAGTACCAAAGCAACCATCCCAAGATATTCACCAGACTTAAGAGGAATTCTGGTTAAAGTCAGTCAACGTCTTATACCATGTCAAGCACTAAAAATACTACATTATACTACATTTTTCATCATAAAACATACTACTATAAGCAAAGTTCCTGACAGACCCAGCATCCACATGTTTCATATGTAGAAAAGTGAGACATGTCATCAAACTTAATTTTAAACCAGATTGAATCAAAAAGTCTAAGGCAGGAATAATCTTCCAATAAATTGTTTTCTAAACTCAGTGTGAATACTATTCCATCCCTGAGGTGAGTCAGTTTAGTACTATATGGAGATCCAATCTGGAGAGATACTAGAGCCAGGATTTTCCCAGGCACCACAAATGCAAATAAACTATTCTTGGGAAGCTAACTTTCAGTGGAGAGGCTGGAGAATGAAGTGGGACTTTGTAAGGATGAAGGATCACCCCTATGTCATGCCATTCTGGGATGATTTACTTTGATGGGTCTAATATGGTAGACCCTTCCACTCAGACAAAACTTGTACATCCTAAACATTCTTGTGAATAATTCCAGCAGTAGTTCTAAAGTCTTAATAATTTTCTGATTCTTTCTAAGGTAACATGCACTTCATACATCTATGGTTGAAAAAGACTGCATTGATTTGTGCTGTGTTTAATAATGAAATGGAATACACGGCATTTGTGTGTGCGTGCGCACGTGCGCACACGTGTAAATTCATTTTAGTGATTGCTTTGGAATAACTAGCTAGCAATACATGGCACAGGCTCCATTGCATAATATTAGCTTAAGTATATCCAGCAAAATGAATCTGAGATGCACATCTGCAGTATCCAATACACTGTTCTTAGACAAGTATTGGGAGAGAACTGCCAATAGTTGGGCTGAGTATTTAAGATGGCAAACTTTGCTCCTTCATAAACTAAAATAATTCCAGGTAAGCTTTGGCCTCCATTCATCCTGAATATGTGCCTTGTATCAAAGTATCTAATTTACCTAAGAGGTATTGATTCGGGCATATATAGGAGGCATGATAATTTTGATCTAGCTATGTAGAATCCAAAAGGAAAAATCTAGAAAATCAGTGCCAGGCTCAGGCTTATGACTGACCTGGTCTCTGTTTTGCTTGCCTCCAGGTGCCTTCATCCCCCGCTGCAATGAAGAAGGCTATTACAAAGCAACTCAGTGTCATGGAAGCACTGGCCAGTGCTGGTGTGTGGATAAGTATGGAAATGAGATTGCTGGCTCTAGGAAGCAAGGAACCGTAAGCTGTGGTGAGTAACATCATACTTTCTGCAAGAAAATAGGAATTAACTCTGTAATGCTGACTAGGAAAGCACAATATGACATCGAATAAATATATTAGGACAACCATATTCATGTTTTTGTATTTATTAAACAGATGTGCTCATACAATAAACATATCTTTCTAAGCATGAAAGACAATATAAAATTGGTAAAAGTATCCAGTTTGCTTTTTCTGTCAGTTTAAAAGACAAGAGTGGTTTATACTTACGTAAAATATTCTGATGGAGTGATTATTGGGGGTAGGATGTTTTGTTTGAGGTTTAAAATAATATGATGTACTCCATACCGGGGAGGGTAACCCACATACAAATAAGGAATTTAACAGAGTTGCTTTAGGATTAGGCAATGCTTCAGAAATCATTCATAAAAGATGCTTTGAAGGAACCATATCTTTTCCTGGGGTACCCCTATTCAAAGCACATTTTTGGAATTGCAACTGAAGCATTGCACAAGCATCATTGTCACAGAAGTTTCATAAAAATGGTTGCTGCTAACACTGCAACCGCACATATTGCATGTTGCAAATATGACATCTCAAATCAGCAAGTCCCACTAAAGGCTCACTGGACCTTGAGCAGAATCCAGAATCCACTGCCCACCATCATTCTCGGTCAAATGAGATGCAAACAACACCAAAAAGGAATTCTGTTTGCCAAGTGCCAAGACAGTGAGCAGGTGCCCAGGCAATTGGTTCTTTTTGATACAGTGGCAGTAAGCACACCAGGGAATGAAAGGATTTCAAGCTATACAGTAGAACCTCTGGTTACGACCATAATTCGTTCCATAACTTTGGTTGCAAACTGATTTGGTCATGACCCGAACCTAATTTTGGAAATTTGGCGTGTACAAAAAAAATGGTGTGGAAGGGGAAATTGGCCGTGAAAAAAAAAATTGTGAATTTTTTGGTTGGATCCCGATTTGGTCATGGTCAGAAGCATTTGTGACCAGAGGTTCTACTGTATTATTAACTCAAGCAGACAGATGTAAGAGCGTAATATAAAAAGTATACTCATCAAGCAACATAATACCCAAATCTCTCATAAACTGCTGGAGCTCTTTAATAAGTATAGCAGTGATATCCCAAGGGCAACCAGATTCCACATTACCCATTGTTAGGTTCTGTGCAGAGGCAAGCAACAAGCAACAATAGCAATAGCACTTAGACTTATATACCACTTTATAGTGCTTTACAGCCGTCTCTAAGCTGTTTAGAGAGTCAGCATATTGCCCCCAACAATTTGGGTCCTTATTTCACCTACCTCAGAAGGATGGAAGGCTGAGTCAACCTTGAGCCTGGTAAGATTTGAACTGCCAAATTGCAGGCAATTGGCAGTCAGCAGAAGTAGCCTGCAGTACTGCACTTTAACCACTGTGCTACCGTGGCTCGATAACCAAATAGTTTTTATCAAAGCCTGGCATCATTGTCTTCATGGCTCTGCTGTGGTCATGAGACTGCAGGACCTGACCTAGGCTGGCTGGCACATGACTCTCGAATGCAAACCGAGAGTCTGTGTAAGGATTCTCCTGCTTTTTCCTTTTTTCAGCAAGCAAGATTTAAAAACAAGCAGTTTAGTGCACAATGAGCTCTAAACTTCTAGACTTTTCTTAAGATGGAAGAAAAATCATAATACGTTACCAAACTCTCAAAATAATAATGGTCTTCTACATTGCCACTACAAACTCCTCTAGGAGCGCCAAGTGAGGAAAATGAAAAGGGCACATTTTGACTTTTGAGAAATGCAGTCCTGAAATTTTTGTAAGGCAGTCTATTCAGAGGCATTGATTCCTATAAATAGAAAGTCTGAGTCTGGAATTTCTTCTTTAAAATCAAAGCATGAGCAGCCACAGAGTTGGAGTTTATTTAATTGTAAAATGACTACATATAAGGAAAGTGGAGGAGTTTAGACTTCAAGGGCCCTTTTCCATTTTTCCTAGCTGCAAATATATTCTTTGCATCCTGTACATTTGCAATGGGAACATTCTGTGTTGGAGAGACCTCTGGATTTATTTATTTTTTTATTAAGGCACACTTTCAATTAAGAAAAGTGCAACCAGCCAGGAATAGTAGACAGGCTGACTGTCAGGAAGGTTTGTCGGCTATTATTGATCTTTGCAGGGAACATCCACTCAGCTCTCAAGGCACATAGACGTTGAAAGCCAAATCTGTATACACCATGCAGCCCAACAACCAAAGTGACAAACAAACCACATAATTATTTTGAATGACTTTTATCTTCTTATTCGACTTGGTAGATAGAATCACAATTGGAATATTTCTTGTTCCATTTATATTATATTATTTCTTGAGATGTCGAATCACGATTGACAGTAGTGTTTAATGATGCTTGTGGGGAGGTGTTTTGAGGCTTGCAATTTACTGAGACCACCGACTCATTTCAGATACCTTCGAATACTCATCAGATGGTGATGTCTTTCAGTCACCATTGACCTGGAATGGATTTGAACCAACTATTTAGAAATGTAAGGTTCTGTCTTCAGCTGTTGCTTCCTCCTGAAAACGCATGGTTTGGGGGGGTTCTGCCAGAACTGTATGCACTTTTGAGTTCCCATTGTGATATGGTCCATTGTGGGGGGAAATATCTAAAAATAAAACTGACAAGAAGAATGAGTATAACTTAATGGAGGAAATGGTTGATGTGCCAAGGCAGAAAACTGGGCTTAAATTATAGCTGTGACTTCTTCCCTTTTGCAGAAGAAGAGCAAGAAACCTCAGGGGATTTTGGTAGTGGTGGATCAGTGCTATTGTTGGATGACCTGGAAGAAGCACATGAAGCAGCAAAAAAGGACAAACAGAAGATACATGTAAGAGCAACTAATGAGGACGATGAAGATGAAGATGACGATAAGGATGATGAAATTGGGTATATATGGTAGTTCCCATAACTCTGAGGACTCATGTTTTGCACAATGTCACAAATCATTTTGTATCTCTGCAGAGATAATGGAAAACATCAGGCATCACACATGAAGTTCAGTCAATAACTGTACGGGCCTCCCAGTATGCACACTGATCTCCTTCCCAATTGAGCTTTCTTTTCACTTTACTGGTAGCCTCACCTCCACAGGCACACTGGAGATCAGCATGCATTGCTGAATTTGTCACTAAAGTGAACTGGGAAGACCTTTTGCATGTGGTGCACCTTGTACACAGGGGGTAACTTTATACATACATGTGCATTTGGGTTCCTGCAGCCATCATGCCACCAGTAAGGACAACTCTCTCGCCACTTGATTTAATTTTGTATGCTCTGTATTAATTTGGAAGACCACTTTCACTCTCAAATTCTCCTTCTCTTCAGCATAACCATATGCATTATTCTCATTTGTTTTTCACTTTTTTCCATAATTAACCCATTCACGCAGCATATCATTTTGAATGAAACAGAGACCACAGAAGGGAGGAGGGGGAGATAGTCCATAGTAAACTTCTTTCACGCTATAGCTTCCATGGTTTTCATACGGCGGGTCCTTTTTCATTGTGACATTTGCTGTCAGCTACCCACTCTGTTTTCTTTTCAGCAGCTAAGGCAGGCGATCGTTTTGTCTTGCTATGCAGAACCTGTTAGAAAAGATCAAATTGCTTTAGCGTTCTGGTTTGGCCAAATTATTTCATTTTATCTCCTTCTCACTTTGCCTGATGTTGTTTAGCGAAAGGAGAGCCGAATGCCAATAGTACTCCGTTAAAGTTCTCCCTGCTGACTAGGAGTGTAGAGGACAAGATCTCAGTTGACCTTTCAGCCCATTAATCAATTTCAGTTCAGTTTAAGTTAATGAAAGTGATGTTGACTTCAAAAATAAATTGTTGATTTGCATGCTTACACACGAGGCTCACTTTTTGACTTCTAACAAAGAGGAACCTTCTTTTCAACACATAGGAGGAAGTCATGCTTCGCAAAGCCGTTTCTTTGCTTCTTGTTAGTCTTTTTGCAGACTTGCAAGTCTCGAATTTGTTTTAATCGAGTTTGCGCTAATGCTATGCAAGCTTCTCTCTGCTTCCGGAATAGCATACCATTGGATTGCTGAAAATGCTTTTTTTTTTCCATTTAGTCTAATGATTCCTCATAGGGAAGCACTGAAACTGTCAGAGGCACTAACCATCAAAAGTAATAAGCTGTCTTTCCTTTATTTAAAATTGTTAGTATTTATTTGCTCCAGTTTAGAAGAAAAATATCCTTAGGCAGGTGTTTCCATGGTTAATATCACTCCTAGTTAACATCACAAGAGAAACTTACACTCATGAACCAGAAGAGTGTGGAATAGAATTATCCCATAAACGGTCCTGAATTATTCTATCTCCATAGCAGCATCTTATTGTGCTCAATTGCCATTCATTGTGGGAAAATAAATGTGCTACTGCAGACATTATAACAGGTGCCCATTTTTTTCTTATTAAATGCAAGAAAATCAACTGCTACATAAGTCTTTTAAATTCTGCAAAAACTAAGGGCCGTCTCTAGTCTGTCTTGATCCTCAGTCTTAACACTAAAGACAAATACAAAAATATTTGTATTTGAATGCAAATTAAAAAAAAAAGAAAAGTGTATGTTAAAGATGCTACTTCTTTGATATAAATTTCTAATACTTTTTCTAAATAACTAAAAACTGGCATCTACCCATAGATCATTGTTTATTCTATTAGAACTTGGCTTATTTATGCCTTTTGTTTCTGGTGCGATGTAGTCCGAGTTGCTTTTAAACAGAAGTTATACAAAAAAGGCCTGAAAATGAATCCTTCAAAATAATACCAAATTTGTGAAAGCTTAATACTGCAGTTTTCATCTTGTTTAACTCCTCCTAGAGAGAGCAATCCAAATTAATTAGTCGACAGAAAAGGTGCATCCCAGACAGAACATTTTCTGAATTTTTTTTCCCACAAAGATTTCTAATATCTTAATACACAGTTTGGCTTTGATATTTGATTCCTAAGGTTATTTGATATTTGACTCCTAAGGAATCAAATTTCTATCTATCATCTACTGCGGAGCCCCAGTAAAGAAATTCATATAGTCGCTTTGATTTCTTTTTTTAAAAAAAGAATGCTTTATCTATAGCAACCCAAACTGTGATGTGTGTTATTACATTTAATATGACATACAATGAAGCCATTGGGCTCTGCCCTAATTGCCATTTGGCCTCTACTTATAGCCAAGCATGTACACTGGAGGTTTGTACAGAACTCCGAAGCAAAGGAATATAAACTGTTACCTGATTTTCTTACCAAGCCCTAACCCTCTTTCAAAAAAAAAAAAAAAAGCCATGAAACTAATTTTGTTTAGAAGAGCTGCAACAGAAACGAGTAGCAGCTGATGGTAAAAGTTATACTGCTGGCTACATCCAGCAACTGGTACTGGGTCAAACCTTGGAGCATTGCAAAGCCATTACATGTTGATATCATCTTCTCACTCCAAGTGCTGTAACATATCACACTTGTAAGGTACTTCAGAAAACCAAACCGTGGGATGTTTTTTCCCGACTCGTGCTTAAAAGTTCTGTAAAATTAATGAGGTTTGCTCCCGAAAGCAAGTGATGTTAAGTGCAATGTACAATACGAATTGCACTGGCTGCAGTCTTTAGATTTGGCTGCAGAGCTATTAAAGAAAAGTCAAAAGCCAGTTGGAAGCTGTAATATAATGCCCACTTTTCATTCTCCTGATTAAAGGTGAGGTTTCTGCTTAATAAAGCTCCTAGAAATCATCTTCCCTTTAGTTGCAATGAAATGCTGTCTGTCGCACACTGGAAAGTAACTTACATTTAGCTTCATTTTCAACACAAACAGTAACATGAGAGAAGCTTTTTGAGGGGGTTTGCATATGTGTATGTGCATGTTTGTTTGGTGTCCCCCTGTTGCTGAATATTGAATCAGTGATTTCTCCTACTTCACTAGCACCCACCTCTGCAACTCACAGGAAATTCTATTTAAATCCGACAATAAAATTCCCACTGATTTAAAATGGATGTAGCAGACATGATTACTTTCATGAATAAAACAGCCCTAATCCAAAAGTTGGGGGGGATCCAAATTGGGAGATCTGTTGGGTTTAAATGTAATATTAACAGTACATTTCATCTGATTATAGACTTGTACAAAAAAAGAGTTTGTTTATCTTCTTGTTTCTTCAAAATCTGTAATCCATCTGTTGATCCCACAGTCTTATGGTAATACAGTTTTTGTTTGTATGTGGTACCTCTGTGCATTCAAAGTTGCCAACACATGGTGGTGTACAATTTGTTGAAGAGGTGTTTGAAATGTTTTCCCTGAAATATAATATCCTACACTAAACCATGGCAAAAGATGTGAATGTTATAAAGGAGAAAGTCATTTAATATATGCTGAGTAGAAATGAAGTGTAACTGATAACCTCCTTAATTTTAAGAACACATATAAAATAAACTGTTATGGATTTGCCCTGGTCCATCTTCATTTTGTCTGTACCTGCAAACTATAATCATTGTCCTGTTTGTGATTTCCTCTCATCTGATTTCCTGTTTGTCTAGAGCAGGGGATGTCCAACCTTGGCAACTTCAAGACTAGTGGACTTCAAGTCTCATGGAATGGCTGGCTGAGGAATTCTGGGAGTTTTTTTATTATTATTTTATTATTATAATTTATATGCCGCCCTTCTCCTGTGGGACTCGGGGTGGCTCACTCAATAAAAACAACATCAATCATCAATAAATACTAAAACCAATCCAATTAAAATCCCCAAAATTAAAAGCCTCGTAACCGATCAGGGAATTTGCTGAAAAAGCCATGTCTTCAGGCCAGCGCAGAAAGTGCGGAGATCAGGAGCTGTCCAGAGCTCGGTGGGTAACCCATTCCAGAGGGTCGGTGTGGCCACAGAGAATGCCCTCATCCTGGGGGTCGCCAATCGATGGCACCCGGAGGAGGGCAGCTCTATGTGAACGCATTGGGCAGTGGGAGGCCGGTAGGAGGTGTTCCTGCATGTACCCCGGGCCCATGCCATGAAGAGCTTTATAGGTAAGAACCAGCACCTTGAAGCGGACCCAGAAGGCCACAGGCAGTTGAACTTCATGAATCTTAAAGTTGCCAAGGTTGAACACCCTGATTAGTGAAAACATTTTAAGCTTGGAAAGGGGGCAAGATTTCAAGGATGTGTTATAAACCACCATGGATTTATGTAATTTCAGGTGGGAAACTTTCAGGAACAACTACAACTATAATTATATCAATTTATCAAGAGTATGTAAAAGAAAGACCAAGCCTTGGTAGCCCCATGAAAGCAGAGCCAAAGAAACAGAATAGAACTGTGCCTTTGGAGGAACTGAAAAGTGGCAGCATAATTTCCCAGTCATTGTCATGAGAAATACTTTGCTTCATTAAAAAACAGTAAACAGTAAATAAGCTTTGGGGAAAGGGACAAAAGGGCAAAACTACACAGGATAATCTAAGCAAGCCTTATAACCTATTATTCCTCTGCAAAACTGTGCAAAACTAGAACACGTCCGAACACAAAGCCATGGCAGCATCTCTGAGTTTCCTATCAAGCCAGAGAATGCAGCAATTCATTTCTCATTAAACTTCTAAGGGAAAAAATAATAATAATGTAACTACTATTTTGTCTTACCAAGCCAATAATAGGCCTCCTGTCCTAACTTCTCTCTAAAAAAAAAAAAAAAAAAAAAAATACTTTATAGCTTTTCATGGATTGAACTGCTACCGGACAAAAGATAACAACGATGTTTGGCTATGCGTATAACCAGAACACAAATTGGGTTATTTTGTACTACATTATATTCAATTTTGATACAGTGATATGAACCAGCAGCTGGCTCAAAGAGATTATAATCAAGAGCAATCTTTGTCAAAGACCAAGCCATATTGTGGACTTGTCTCTAAACATGCAGCTTCCATTCCATTGTTTTATGAATCATCTTTTTAGAAGATTTATACGCTCCCTTTTAATATTCCCATTGTTTCTCATCCATGCTAAACCTATTGTTGACACTATCAGTTTTTCCTGTAATTAGCTATTGGAGTTTCCGTTACTACCTCATATATCCCATTCCATCCACCTCAGTTACAAGTTGATGCCCAAGTACCATCATTTTACCAGGAAGATTCTCATCTGCAAAAGTTGTACCTCTTCCATGTTGCTGCCTATCAGAATTTCTGCATCAGGACAAACAAATTCATGTTTGCCCAAATAATTCTTATATTATCTGCCTTCGAGCTAGGAAATTCTAACCTCAGCAGATAACCATTTCCTCCAAAGTGTATGTACATAGAGGGACAGTACTGAAAATCAACTAACTTTAGACGTATTTGAAGAGCCACAATCTTCTATTCTAATGTTTAATAGCCTAAAAGGTTCTGAACTTGGTTGCACCAGGAGATAGGGCAAAGCATACCTGCAATATGTGAGCTTGGGAGGGAGCAACTATTGCAGGTATATAGGTGGTATTCGTTACTCTAAAAGACTATAGCACTAAGAACAAGAGGAAGAATAGTTAACTCCTAGATCTCAGATATTAGAATGTTGCTTACTTTCCTCTGAAGCTTCTATTGGCATCACCTGCTGGACCATAACTAAATAAAAGAAGCTCTGATATCACATTGATGTTTTTGGGGAGCCTGCTTCTTAAAAAGAAGCTTGTGACTTTAGGCCTTCCCTATTTCCAACCAACACTTAAAACACAAGGATATTCCAAAGATTTTTTTCACTAATCATATTGGATTCTTGATTTGCACTGTGACAAGATTTTCCTTCTAAATGGTGCAGTTTTAATTGCAATTTTCCAGTAATTATTATCAGAATAATTTTTAAAAACCATGATGTAATATAATCTAATACATTATATTGTGGAGAACAGATGCATGTATAGAAACCTTGCCTAGATAGTGGCACTTAAGATTTACAATGAAATGTAAACAATGGCTATAGACAATTAATGTTATATATTGTTGCATGATGTTTACATTCATGTAAACTCTTAATCACGTAAGAAAGCAAATGGTTTTTTACAAATATATATTTAGAACAGCATCTGCATTATTAAGGTTATATCTGGATTATTATGACCATTTTGGTACTCTAAAGCCAAGAGTATGATTTTTAACCCAAGTTAATTGCCATCTACTGAACTGGTTTTATGAATGGGTTCATACGCACTCAGAATGGAAGTCAGTATAATAATGTGGACATATAAAGATTATGCCTGCTACAGTATTTCAATGTGTATGGAAACAATATTTAGAAACCATATTCATTTTTTAAAAAAACTTCTAATAGCACAAAAAAAAATCTGGCAAAGTGAAGAGTGAAAAATCTTTCTAGAAAGCAAATCTCATAATCTAATTGAATTATTTTATGAGGTGTTAAATATACCATCAACACTGATTATTAGAATTATTAGTACTCTATTTGTTCATAATTAACACCTACTTTTTAAATGGTTAACGCAAGCTCCATTAAAGCCATGATATAAGAACTCTTACTGTAGCCTTTTGCCCTCTTGTTTGAAACTATGCTTCAAAAAAGGATTTTAGTTCATTAAAATAATAAATAAATGAGTTATTTAATTCTGTATAAGGTAGAGTCATAAATATTATACCCTAGAGCGAATTAAGTATTCTGTTTCTCCCATTGGGAAACAAAAAGCTTTTAACTTTCCTCCAGCTTCATTTTATTTCTATTTCCCTTAAAGTATTCCATTTTTCTTCGAATCATTGACCTTCCCAATATTAGAAAACTGGTAACTCCCATATAAAAAAAGAACCAGGGCAGTCTAGAAATACTCCAACCTATTAACTCTGTGTAAATGGAGCCATTTTGAAATATGGAAGCTTTTAGAGCTGCTGCCTAATTTTGTTACATTATCTTTACTAAAAGAATCATTATGGTTTCACATTGTATTTCACATGCTGTTCCTACAAAATAGAGCTTTTGTTCATTTTGTTCATTGGCTTCCTCTGAAATTCTGCAATAGGTTGTATCCAAATTGAAAAACTTGGATGCCAATATTGGTATTCTCATTTAGCAACTGCCTCATTTAGTGACTGCTTGAATTATGATGAAAAAAAATGACTTTATGACCAAGCATCACATTTTACAATCTCCAGAAGTCTGTAAAGCAAAGGAAAGCGGAAGTAAGATAATAAGCACAGTCACAGTTTTACTTAGTGACTGAATTGTTTAACACCAAGTTGTCGCCTTTGAAAAGATAGACAAGGATATTTTGACAGTTGCTTTCTTCCCCTGTTGCAATAGGATGAGGGATTCCTTGGGAAACAGGAGGAATAAGCTGGGAATTGCAAAGGGAAAGCCAAATTGCAAATTCTGCTCAGGATAACTCTTGAGGGTGAGAGAAAATGCTGAAGGGAAGCTGGTATTGCCACCATGACACAAAATTCAGTATGATGATACGTAAGAGATGAGCCTATGCATGATGAAATTTGTCACATAGAACCTCATGAGCTTCTTAAGTAAGCCTGTGCAGGAGCAAACTGCTCCTCTTTGCCGAACTATCCATTTCATATTTATTCTTATAGTTTATATTTCCCACACAGGACTCATCTGTAGAATAATACATTTACTGGTTTCTTTGGTTTCACTTTTTTCCAGAGATTTGAATGCTAATGATTTCATATTCTTTAGGCAGCAAATGACATGGGGCACAATCCAACGATAAGAAATAACTCACACCTTGTTAGCACATGGCAAAGTTAAGTGTATGGTGGGTTTTTTCTTTTTTTCTTTTTTCTCCTACAAGTAATAGGCTTACCCTTAGCTTGATGATACATAATGAATCCTGGATTCTCACTGTCATCAAAGCATTTGAAATCTCACCTCTTTTTTTTCCCTCCTGTTTGTTGCTTTCCCAGCTCTTCTTTCTTTCTGTCATCCACTTTGCTTTAACCGCACAGAACGTCTGCGTCATTAGCATCTAAGAGCCCTTTCTACATGCATGGTACTTGGTCTTCTTATACTTTTCTCAATGCTGCTGACATCTGTTACTGCTTAATGTGTAGCGTTGTTAAGGAGAGGTCCAAATATTAAGTGCTTCAGTTTCATGTCCCTACTGTAGACGGAATGTATAAATACCATGGTTAGAGTAGTATAGTCAATTTTGAATGCTTTTTCCCTATGAAAACTTAAAAGGAATGTGAATATTTTGCTGATTTCCTTGGTTAATTGTAAATGCTGAATTGTAGTCCTAAGTAGTTGCATTTTTGTCTGTCTTAATAAATTTTTATTTGTCCGAGATGCCTTACTGTCTGATTTTATATTGGTTTAAAAAAAAAAATCTAGCAAAAAGCCTGCACTTTTTTTGCAAATATATATTATACACAAAAGGAGATGGTCTGTAGCAGGGAAGCATATTTCAATCAATACTTGGATTACAGCATATAACAGCAATTCCTTTCTCCCGGAACCCACTTGGGATAACTTTATTGTTGAATATTGTTTATGAATTTCAACAGATATACATTGGGCTTATTTAAATGTGAATACATGCACTACAGATAGTCCTTGATTTACAACCATTTCTTTAATGACCATTCAAAGTTACAACACTGAAAAAAGTGACATGATTGTTTTTCACACTTACCACCATTGTAGCATCCCCATGATCACATGATCAAAATTCAGATATTTGGCAACTGGCAGGTATTTAGGACAGTTTACAGTGTCCCTGGGTCATGTGATCACCTTTTGCGACCTTCTAACAAGCAAAGTCAATGAGGAAGCTAGATTCGCCTAACAAGCAAGCATATTACTAACTTAACAACTCTAATGATTCACTTAACAATTATACTGAGAAAGGTCATAAAACAGGGCCAAACTCATTGAAGAACTGTCTTGCTTAGCAAAAGAAATGGTCTTAATTGTGGTCAAAGACTACCTGTGCTGAACAGATGCCTATACAAGTAAATGACTAGTAAATTTAATGACCTTTTGAAGTTACCACAGCAAGTCACAAAAGCTACTTATGACCCAGTTTTGAAGTTTCAGTGTCACCTCCCTAATCAGGTGACCACCTTTGGCAACTGGCCCACATTAATGGCCATTTTCAGTATGCGCCAGTCACATGACCATGAGTGGCGTGGTGGTGAAGTGGTTAGAATGCAGTACTGCAGGACTAACTCACTACTTACTCCAGGAGTTTTGAGTCTCACAGGCTCAAGGCCTTCCATCCTTCTGAGGTGGGTAAAATGAGGACCCAGATTGTTGAGGGCAATATGCTGACTTTGTAAATCGCTTGGAGAGGGCTGTAAAGCACTATGAAGCGGTATATAAGTCTAAGTGTTATTGCTATTGCTATTTAAAACCACCCTTCATCAAACAATGATTTTAAACCAGTTCATTTAACCATCATAGCGCTTACTTAACAATTGTGGCACAAAAGGTCATAAAAATCAGGTCTGGTCATATGGAGACCTGCTTTACAACTGCCCCAACTTATGATTGGCAACTCGATTATTATTGTAATTTGATGACTAGCTATATGGTCTTCCACTAAAATCTCCTATAATTTGTTGGAGGGTTCCTACAGTCATGGAGAAGTCATCTTTGGGAACAGATAAAAGCTTCATGTGAAGCCTTTAAATACAGTATTCCCATCTAGTCACTAATTCCTTTAAATGTTCCCTTCACCAAACTCTGATTGATTGGGGTTCGTTCATTAAAATCCTGGGCCAATAAATTAGCTAGCAGTAACTAAAGGGATGGAAACACTTTGCATTTTA
Source organism: Pantherophis guttatus (assembly GCF_059756535.1). Classification (NCBI taxonomy): domain Eukaryota; kingdom Metazoa; phylum Chordata; class Lepidosauria; order Squamata; family Colubridae; genus Pantherophis; species Pantherophis guttatus. The sequence continues at coordinate 194,644,374 of NC_142064.1, forward strand.
ACATAAAACCAAAGAATTAAGAAACTGATACAGTAAGGTAGAAACATTCCATGTAGACAATGCTAGTATTTTGAGACAGTAAATGTCAAGATGGCTGGCATTATAAATTGAAAAAATAACTATAAACATGAGGAATCAAATGACCTTGAGTCTAATGCTGATCAAGAAGGATGGAACACAAAGGTAAAAAAAATACAGTTAAAAGGATCATTACCCATTTCAGTGTAATTGCTTGTGAATAACTTGGCTGTCAACACACTATTAGTAAACTTTTTTATTGCTTTTTCCATTTAAGGGTGTGAATGAATGAATGTATGGGGGGAGAAGCTGTGTGAGAGACAATGTGTGTGAGAGAAAGGCACAACACTATTAAAAAGCACCAGGCAGAATTCCTTTCCCCCCCCATTTTCTTTCCAAGGAGTGTTATTCGTTTTATTTAGCATTTTAATGATTTTGGAGTTTTGATCCCCTCCTTGATTGATGAGAGAGAAATATCACTGTTATTTAGTATAATGGCACAGGCCTTCACAGTATCTTGAAGTGCATCCCAGCCCCTTCACTGCAAAGAAATTCTTAACCATCTCCTTCAGACTGTGTGCCAAAGAAAAAAAGCTGTGCGAAGTGAAGGCACTTGGCTCTTTGCTCTGGAGTCAGGTAAGATCTGAGAGGTGCCTTAAACTAACCCTCCCCTTTATGCTTGATACACTCTTTCCCCTTGCACAAAAGATTTGTGGGTTAGATAATTCATTTAAGTATTATTTCACTTCACCCATTCTAGGATTATTAAGATTTTATTTAATATTTCCATTTCATTAGACATTTTATGAAAAGAAAGGATAGGAATGCCTTGATAGATAGAGGTTCCCTGATTGGTTTTCACATTTTTCTTTTTAAGCTGAAAGCTTGTTAATTTATATTATTATTATTTTTAAAGAAATAAGATAACATTTATCCAAACCACCTTACTGTCATGCTCATGTTAAAGCTGATATTCTAACTGTCAGCATCACACAACTTAAAAGCTGATAGGGCTGTTGTGTCTGGCATACAAAACTCCAGGCACCCAGGGCTATCTTAACAGCATTATGGGCCCCGGACAAAGCAGTGTATTAGGGCCCCTACGACAACTACTCACAGGAATAAAAATGTAAATGGTCGATAAAATTAAACATATATTTGCATGTTAGTATTAATTTAAAAATGCAGTAAATTGTAATAAATATGTTGCTGTATTTAAATGATACAAGGTGCATTGAAAGGTTAACATACACAGATTAGTATGGGGCCCCTATGCTCGTGGGGCCCACAGCAGTGGTGGAATTCAATTTTTTTTACTACCGGTTCTGTGGGCGTGGTTTGGTGGGCGTGGTGTGGTGTGGCTTGGTGGGCGTGGCTTGGTGGGCATGGCAGGGAAAGGTTACTGCAAAATCCCCATTCCCTCCCCACTCCTGGGGGAAGGATATTGCAAAATCTCCATTCCCACCCCACTCTGGGGCCAGCCAGAGGTGGTATTTGCCGGTTCTCCGAACTACTCAAAATTTCCGCTACCGGTTCTCTAGAACCTGTCAGAACCTGCTGAATAGCACCCCTGGCCCATGGGCAAGTGCCCATCAGGCCCATGCATTAAGACAGCTCTGCAGGCATCCATCAGAGAGATCAACCTCAGTATTTCTTGGTTGCCATTTAGTGCTCACTCAGATTATTGTAAGCCATATATGGTGAATGCAGATTAAAATCAGCATGAAGAATCCTAAACACCAGAGATGGGAAATGACCCAGGATTACTTTATATTTCTCTTGTCATGGAAAGCCATGTATATAGCAAATAAAAGCCCTAGTGCTGGCAAAGGAGAAGCAAGATACTTAGCAAATAAAGTTTATGAATAATACTGACTTCATCAAGACTTCATCAATATAGTTATGTTATAATCTAGACTCTTTGAGGATAAAATGGTAAATGTTTAATGAAACTGCCTATCTAATTTGTCTTTTTTGATGAGGTTTGCAGGCCTAGAGTGGCTAATTCCTTTTGTACCAGTGCAAATGACCAAATCAGCAAGCTGTCAAATTGGCTGACTGAACATTTATGGTGTTTATGAATTTGTTCTGTAAGCCCTTCTTTTCAACCAGCAGTCATCACGAGACTGTGAGCCATCTCTCTCTTAATTTGCATAAATCTAGAAAAAAAATAGTTGGATATGGAAGCAGTCCCAATTCTTATAGTCCATGCAGACTGCAACTGATGTCATTTGTAACTCAAAACATCTGAAGCTCACCAAATTGGGAAAGACTGTGTAAACAAGAAGGCAGCCTATATTTAAATGAATGGTCAGTTTCCTAGGTGACATTCATTTATTTTATTTATTTATTTATAACATTTATACAGCTGCCCAACTTACAAATAGCTCTGTGCAGCTCCCAATCAAAAATGACCATGTTAAACCATGTTAAAACTATTAAAACCAAAGTTATAAAAACAAAAACTGGTGCCAAGTCAAGCTTTCAATGTGCAATCAACTCATATTATCCCAGGGCTTGGAGTGGGGTGGGGTGGGGTGGGGAAGCCAGGTCTCCAGTGCTTCAAGCTAGTACTACTCCCTATTGTTCTTATTGCCTCATTCCTAAAGAAAGGAAAGAATACAGTAGCATTAAAAAAAAAGAATAGTGTCCATACATAACTTCTGATCTTCCTTCTCTCTCTTTCTCTCCCTATTTCTGCCAGATGCAGAATGCCTGGTTGGTGGTGTGTGGAATGGGGCTTTTCTTTCAAGCAGACTAAGAGCAAGTATCCTTTTACCTCTACCCTCTCTTCAGGAGATTGTTCTGAAGAAGAGAAAAGAAGATCAGTATAGGAAGGGAAGAGAGCATGGCTGAGACGCTGAGCTTGCCGATCGAAAGGTTGGCAGTTCAGCAGTTCGAATCCCTAGTGCCACATAACGGGGTGAGCTCCCATTACTTGTCCCAGCTTCTGCCAACCTAGCAGTTCGAAAGCACATGAAAAATGCAAGTAGAAAAATAGGGACCACCTTTGGTGGGAAGGTAACAGTGTTCCATACGCCTTTGGTGTTTAGTCATGCTAGCCACATGGAGACCACATGGAGACCATGGAGACGTCTTTGGACAGTGCTGGCTGTTCGGCTTTGAAACAGAGATGAGCACCGCCCCCTAGAGTCAGGAACGACTAGCACATATGTGTGAGGGGAACATTTACCTTTACCTTTATAGGAAGGGAAGGGCCAAAATAATAGGTTCTGACTAAAAGTAATTATTAAAATGTAAAGAGAGCCATTTGTAGGAATCAAAGAAATACTTCTGTCTCCATAAGGGATCATGTTATTGTATATTTTCCAGGTCAGCATTAAAGGTTACCATTAATCTCACATGATTGTGAGATTAGTTGACATCCAATCAACGACAGCATTCACAATATTTCTCTTCCCTTGCAAAACAACCTTGTGTCCTCACACCTCTCTGTGTGTTGCCTTTTATTTAAACTTCTCACCAATCTTTTTCAAGAGCTCATCAATTCTACACAACATAACTTTCTTAGATTTCTCTTTCCTCTTGACTCTTTCATTCTTCCTATGTATATGGTATAAACAATTTGATTCTTATTCATTTCACCTACGTGACAAAACTACTTTAACGTTCTTACTGGAAAATATGAAATAACATTTTTCTCTTATTACTTGTACTGTACAGACATGGCACATTTATTTATTTTTAAAAAAAGCTACAAGTACTTACTAAAAATAAGTCTAGATGATATAATTAAGCAGCTACTGAGACCCAAGAACTGCCAGAGGGCAAAATTAAGTAGAAAATATTATACCACCATAATATATGTTGCATCAACAATACCAGGCTAAAACAGTTAGGAACCAAGGAGATAGCTTTGGTGTCCTCATGGGTGAGGAGTAGGAAATCTCATGATTCTTCCCTCAATGACTTTACAGGGTGGGCTGACTCTGGATAGTTTTGTAGGTATCTGGACGCAAAGTCCCTTGAACTGAACCAAGAAGCAAACCAGTAGCCATAGTAATAACTCAATGGGTGCAACTCTGCTGAATCTCCTATTTCCAATTAGCAGATGGATCACCCCATTTTCAACTAATTCCAAATCATCTTCCAGGACAGTCTTGTGTATAGACTACAATACAGTAGTCTATACATAAGATTAGTGGGCATTAGTGTTGCCAGGCATTTCAAACCAAAAAAAACCCTTGTAATTAACCAAACAGTAGGAGATGAGCAATGGCATCCCTGGCCCCAGCATCTAAGAGGAGCTGAGAGTCCCAGAAACTCCCAATTTATAAACTTCAGGGAATGAGACCCTATTCAGCAGCAACATTAGAACTGGGCTCAGGACAGATCAGTCACCGATAAATAGCAATTTCATCTTGCAAGAATTTCATTCAAGCTTGTTTTGACCCATCTAGATCTTTATCACCTCCTGACATTCATCCATCCTGGAGTGGCCAAGTGTTGTTACTATACTTAGTAATATCCAGTGGTGGGTTTCAAAAATTTTTACTACCAGTTCTGTGGGTGTGGCTTGGTGGGCATGACTTGGTGGGCATGACGGGTACTGTAAAATCTCCATTCCCACCCCACTCCAGAGGAAGGATACTGTAAAATCTCCATTCCCTCCCCAATCCAGGGGATGGTTACTTCAAAATCCCCATTTCCTCCCGGTCAGCTGGGACTTGGGAGACACAGAATAGATGGGGGTGGGCCCAGTCAGAATTTTTACTACTGGTTCTCCAAACTACTCAAAATTTCCACTAACAGTTCTCCAGAACTGGTCAGAACCTGCTGAAACCCACCTCTGGTAATATTCCATCCCATATCAATTGATGACTTTCCCCAGAGGCTTCATATAGAAGTTAAAATACATACGAAAGAGGACCGAGCTCTCTGGATTCTTATATTGGAATAGTCATGGTTAAATTCACTTTCCCTGTCCACAAATGCCTACTTAGGAAGGAGTGAAACAAACTAAACTTAAACTAGAAACATGACTAAAAGTAATGTATATAGTTTCAATCAATCCAAACAAAATGTACATCTGATCCTTACGTGCAGATGTTTCCACCTGTACAATTTTTAAAATTATATACTTTTATATAATTCTACAGGAGCGCTGTAGAATCAATACAAGCTATGTGTGGGATCAACTTTGCAGACAACCACATAAGTTTTTCATAGGGAAAAAAACATTCTTACTGGGCAAATGTTATGCTGCATGTATTGAATTACATCTCATTCTGTCTTCAGTTGTGCCTAATTGATTCATCTCAAACAATTCTCAACAAATTGTATTTGAGACTAGTCAAACGCTCAGTTATTTCACTACTGGGCACTTTTTATGCAGCAAGTGGCATAAAGGATTGATTGAATTTCAATAGGCACAATAATTAACTTTTATTATTATTCTACAAACCACCAAGGGTTAAATTAGGCATTTGACTTATGCCTCACAGTTAAGGAAAGCCCTTCTCATTCTCCTCATTTTCCCCATTTTTTAAAATGGAATTTCCCTAAAGCAGAGCCATGTCATTACTTAAACAAAGTCACACTGATTATTTACAGCTTGTCACTTCGTAATTTGAATGTATTGTTTGTGGGTTTTATTTACAAAAGCTCATTATTCTCCTATTTTTCTTTTCTTTTTTCTCCACTAAGTTCTTTTCCATTTGTTTCAATTATATCTCCACATTGTCTGTTTATCAATTATGTCACTAGGACATATTCTTGGTGAGAATAATTTGCTTCTAATGCTGGGTTTTAACAGAGATTTAAAATGGCTTATTGTCAGTCAGGTATGCAGTTGAAAGCAAAATAAATATATAGGATATCTTGCCGATGTGCATCATATTGATTTTGCATTGAATTGGCTCGCTGAATAACAATAGCAATAGCACTTAGACTTCATACTGCTTCATAGTGCTTTACAGCCCTCTCTAAGAGATTTACAAATATCAGCATATTGCCCCCAACAATCTGGGTCCTCATTTTACTGATCTCAGAAGAATGGAAGGCTGAGTCAACCTTGAGCCGGCCAGGATCGGACTCCAGGCAGTGGATAAAGTTACCCTGCAATACTGCATTCTAACCACTGCTCCTACTCCTGAATTGTAGAATAGGAAAAAGTTGTAAATATCATTTAGTTGATCCCACACATGGATGATCCTGATTAATTAGAGCCATTTATACTGAGTTTGCAGCCAGGACTCAGAATGGAGACTTTTATGGATACCTTGGGAAAAAAAGATCTGTGTCCATCTAGTTTGGGGTGCTTGGTGGTCTGTGACCTGACTCCCATCAATACTGACAGGGCAAGACACTAGTATATAAAATGAGAGCAAATCCCACTCCCTACTAGCACTGATGATGTAACCTAATTTGGAAATGAAACATCTGCAAGAAAACAACCAAGCTCAGAGAGCACCAAGGATTCAGCCCTAAGCTAAAAATATTCTTTTCTATTGATCCTTCTAGTTTTTCTGGTCTTCTCAATGACTTCCAGTGTTCTTTGTTATATTTCTGAATTACATGGTAGGTTTAGTTCTGTGAGCACTTTTTGTAATGACTTTGTATTGTATCTTCCAATTGGGTTTCATCCAGAAGTAACAATAATTCCACAACAAGATCATTGATGTACGGTTGTCAGAAAATTACCATTTTCTTTGACCAGGAGGCTCTGTTGCCTAAGTATAATCTGAAAATCTGAAAATATGATATGCTTTTTGTATTTCATTGCTCTTGGAAAAAGGCTATCTAGCTTCATTCAAGTTTACTGAACTAACAGCTCACCAAAGTTTTATGGAACAAGAAGTTCTTCTAAATTTAGAGTTTTGTTAACTTGGGTAAAATGGAGACATAATATGGTCTACAGTTTAATTATTATACATAACAAAAGACATTTAAGAGATTTTACTTATAAACAAAAGGACAGAGAAGTTGTCCTTGAACTAGCATAGGATCCATATGGACTCTTATTGTGCCAAAGCTCTTGGTTGCCTGACTGCTTGCAATAATGGCAAGATTTATGTCAGAAACTGTCCCTTCCTCATATCATGGAGTAAAGAGCCACTGCAAGACCTGGTAGCCTGCAAAGGTCAGGATGAAAAGTACTGAATCTTGTCCAGCTATTATCACATATCTCTGATGATATACTGCACTTGCAATCTGGCTTTGGCAATTATTGCAATGATTTGTTTGACATGCTTCTTTTCTCCAATATTCACCGAAGAGTTCTGGACCCTTTATAATGGATCTGGAGCCTTTATGAAGCACAACACTAGGGAGAAAAAAATCTTCAAAATGACTGTTGTACATAACATCAAAGAAACTATTTGTTCAGATTTACATTACAGCTCAGGTCCTCCTCTTCAACTTTGATGGCTTTCCAATTGAGAATGAAAAAGTAACCATTGAGATACTGAGAGAGAAAGAAAGACTTCAAGTGTTAAGAAGCACAATATGTGTCACTAAAGCTTGTTTCAAGTCTCTCTCTTTACCTCAAAGGTTCCCCTCCATGTACTGTTGAAGAATGCTTCAAATCCTCTCTGTATGTAAGCTTCTTTTATTTCTGAAGAGTCTATACCAGTACAAAGCTGCTTAGCTATTTAGAGAGAAATTGTGGGAGGAGATGTTTCTAAAGTGAGAAATAAATCCATTATTATTTGCTTTTGTCTATCTGGAAAGAGTGGAAAAATACAAGAGAAATAGAGAAATATCTTTTGTTTTCCAAATATATTATTAGCAAAACCAAGTGCAGTCTTTCAAACTGAGTGGCTGACGTTAAAGTTGAAGGATTGAAACACTGGATAGAGATATGGCATTTTCTCATTCATTCTCCTGAATAAGTGGAGGTATCTAGTCACTTCAGTTTTCTGTTTTCTCTATAACAGTGTTGGCAACTTTAAGATGCGTGGATTTCAGCTCCCAGAATTGCTAGCTGGGAAATTCTGGAAGTTTAAATCAACACATCTTAAACTTGCCAAGTTTCAAAAATACTGCTGTAAACCAGTTGTTTAATAAAACTTAACAAGCTTAACTTTAATAACGTTAACAAGGTGGAAGTAAACTGGAAAAGTAAACCCAAACCATAGCAACTCAAGAAAAGGAGATCGACTTACATTTCCAGTTCCCAATGATTTCTAGTTCCAAATTAGCTACAACAGCTCAGTTCTGAGGCCTTGTAAAGATACAACAAAGTGGTTTCTTTTCCACTTTGAGGTGAGGTTCAAGTGGCCATTTGAAACAGAAATGAAGATATTCCTGCTTTCCCTTTTCTTTTGTTATGCTTCATGTGACAAATTTTGTTATGCTTCATGTGACAAATGTGACCTTGACTATGTGTCAGAATGGTTGAACAATTGGCAACTTCAAATCTCAACCAACAAATGCTCTGTCTTACACATTGGCAACAAAAATCAGAACACTAAATACAAGCTGGGCGGATACGACCTTGTAGATGACCCTCACTCTGTCAAGGATCTAGGAGTACTTATCTCAAACGATCTAAGCCCCAGAGCTCACTGTAACAGCATTGCCAAAAAGGCATTAAGAGTTGTTAACCTAATTTTGCAAAACTTCTTCTCCGGTAACATTGTACTGCAAACTAGGGCATACAAAACTTTTGCCAGACCAATTCACAAATACAGCTCGTCTGCCTGGAATCTACACCGTATATTGAACATTAATACAATTGAGTGAGTCCAGAGGTATTTCACGAGAAGAATACTCCACTCCTCTGCTCACTATAGAATACCTTATTCCACTAGGCTTGAAATTTTGGGCTTAGACAATCTAGAACTACGCCACCTACGGTCTGACATAAGTGTAGTACACAAAATTGTCTGCTACAATGTCCTACCTGTCAATGATTACTTTAGCGTCAACCGCAATAATACACGGGCAAACAATAGATACAAACTCAAAGTAAACCGCTCCAAGCTCGATTGCAGAAAATACGACTTCAGCAACAGAGTGGTCAATGCCTGGAAGGTACTACCTGACTCTGTGATTACATCCGCGAACCCCAAAACTTTAACCTTAAACTGTCTACCGTGGACTTCACCCCATTCGTAAGAGGTCTGTAAGGGGTCGTGCATAAGCGCGCTGGTATGCTACCATCCCTGTTCTACTGTCCCCATTTATTCATATTTATTTCCTGTGTTCATGTCCATGTTTATACTTATACCTGTTTTCTCGTACATATTTGACAAACTAAATAAAATAAATAAAATAAAATAAAATAAACATTGGAGGCAGTCTTTCATGAAACATCTTGGGTAAGGAAGGCCATCATAATTACAAGTGCAATTGAAAGGAAGGAAAAGGGGCAATGCAGGCCTGTGGGAGGGTCATGCAGAAAAGAAAGGGGTAAAGATGTTAGATTGGCACACATTTGGTGGGTAGTGTTTACACTGGAGAATGGAGGAAGAGCCCCTTTTAGACTGCAATCCTACCTCTTTTTCAGGCAGTGAATCTCATGGATCTACAGGGCTTTACTCTGAGGGGATCTGCACTGGTCACCTTATTACATAAAATGATTGTTACCACATTCAGATAACACTCCGTCCTGAATAGTGTAAATACTATGCTAGACAGAGACATTTAGTGACAAGAATTGGGACTGCCAACTCGATCTAGTTCTCGGTCCAGTTGTGCTTATTCCTAAGAAGTAGGAGTAAGTAAATGTATGCAAATCTTACATACAGATTTGCAATGCAACAAACTGTTATTATCGTGTAGGGCAAGTTTATCAGCCTAGCCCAATATTTCAGGCCATCAATCAATTACTTTTTAAGGTGAGGGTGCATTCTTCTTAGTCATCAGTGAGGACCCAGATTATTGGCGACAATATGCTGACTATGTAAACTGCTTAGAGAGGGCTGTAAAGCACTGTGAAGTGATATATAAGTCTAAGTGCTATTGCTTTCAGAGTGGGTATTGGAGCTAACTCAAACCTTGGGCAACTACAAAATTTTCCAAGCTTTGGAAATCTTCTCTCTTAAAGTCATATGAAACAATGCTAAAAATTCACAAAATCTGTCAATCTCACAAGGTGTGGTCATTTTTAATTGTTAAACACAGACTTTGTTTGTGGTTGCTGTGGTTGCTTGTTTAGAGTCTTGTAAGAGTTTCCTTTGCCATCTTTGGACCTCTTGGGATTTTACAAAATGGCTGACACAGTAGGTGTGAGCAGGCCGTTTATTATCTCTTTTAGGGCCAAGAATACTTTTTATAACTCTATTTTATGGAGGGGGTGATGTTAATAGACACAGATTACACCCTAGCAAGGAGCGCAGGAGTGGAGGGAGAAATGCTTGGAGGCACTCTCATAAGCAAAATTTATCAAAGTGCCGGCAGTTTGCTTTGCAATATGCCTGCTTCCCACCTATTTACATAGTTGTAATTTTAAATAAATTAGTTCAGAATAAAGATTAAATCCTTGTTTGAGGGCATCAAGAGTCAATGACCATTTTGACTGGCCACAGTTTCATGATTAAAACATTATTCTTGCCTGGAGTGAGAAATCCTGTCTTTTGATAACTGCAACTAGAGCATCTGTCAGTTATTAATCTGTCAGAATAATAAATATCAGTAAATGTTCACATGATCACATGGATATATTTTCTCCAGGAGATCTGTTCACAATGTTACCCACATTGATACTCTGTGTCCATCCACCTTACTACTGGTTGTTCTCTTCTTCTCTTTTCTTCCATCTTTCCCTGCATTACAGCCTTTTCCAGAGAGTTGTGTCTTTGCAGAATGTACCTGAAGTAGAATAATTTGAGTCTTGTCATTTGTGCCTTGAGTGAGAACTCTGAGTTGATTTGTTTGATGAACCATTTGTTTGTTTGTTTAGCTAGCGATAGTATTCTCAGGAGTCTTCTCTAATTCCAAAGTTCAAAAGTGTCAATACTTTTGAAAGGGTCAAATATACACAATGTTGTGTGTACATTTACATTTAAACTGGCATATTTATTTAGATTTAGTTCTTTGTTTCATTTGTAATTACTATAGGCATTATTAGAGTCATTAGGTTATTGTATAATTTTGATGTACAGTACAGCATTACTTTAATCACAACATATCATGATTTGACAGACTGTTAGCAATATCCTAAAAACCCCAAAACTTTCTAGGTTAGAATTGTGACTTAGAAAATGGATAGAACTGGAATCCTGGGATCTCATTTTATTCTTATTATTAAACCAATTAATAAGTAAAGTAGACAGAACAGTATTAGTATAGTGTGACCTCAATATTAATAGTCATGATAATATAAAGATGAAAAAAGAAAGAAAATGTCATGGAAAATTATGTTATAGTCAGATTAATTCCAAAATAAATTTGACAGTGCCCCTTTTTTTTAAAAAAAAAAATCTATTTCAAATGCTGACAAAGAACAGTATCACCAATATACTGGTGCATGGATTCTTGGGAATAGGAATATCTTTGGAATATAAAGAAAAGGCCCTCAGCTACTATTCAGAGAAGGTAGTTGATAGATGATAGTTGATAGATAGAAGATAGATGATAGATGATAGATAGAAAGATGATCGATTAGATAGATAGATAGATAGATAGATAGATAGATAGATAGATAGATGATAGATAGATAGATAGATAGTTGTTTTCTGAGATTTTCACGGGTATTTATATGTAGGTCTTTGGTTATTCGGGTTTTGTCCCGCGTAAAATTGGAAGTATCTTGGCGACCTTTCGACGAAGTCTCATTCGTCATCTTCAGGCTGGAGTCTATAGATAGATAGATAGATAGATAGATAGATAGATAGATAGATAGATAGATAGATAGATAGATATGGGGGGGAGAGAGAGAGAGGATAGATTTGATATACAGACAGACACAGGTAGATAACATAACAGAGGAGAGGAATAAGTCATACAAAAGCTCTTCTCAAACTCAGAATACCACAAGTAAATCACTGTTATACCATTGTATGAACTTATCGATATAAAATAAAGCTTCTGCTAATATATCCCCCTGTGAATTTAAGGGTGATATTTTGAGCACTCTGCAAATACATTGCTTCTGTCCTAAGCGAGCGAAACTGCCTGAAAGCGCTTCCATTCTCTTTTCCACATTTCCCCTATGTACATTATTTCTCTGAAGTAGAGGAAGATTTGTATTCTGCCTGAAACTCTTTCCATGCAGCCAGCATGCATATTACTTTTCGTCTGGGGGAACTGTTGGATGTCAAGTCAGCTGTGATCAAGGATTCCAATTCGTTCCACATTTCACACATGCGGATGGTTGCTCGGCTGCATGAATGCATTGCTGAACAATTTGAGCCAGAACCTGACTAGTGATCTTCCAGGTAGGTGCACAGTTTCTCTGCCATGTGAGTTACCCAATGAGTTCTTAGGTCTCTGAGAAAAGCTCTTCCCATCCTTTAGCCATTGAAAAGCCTCCTTCACTTTCTCCACTTTCCAGCCAAGAAACAAAACCAGTTTACTGACATTAGGAATGAGCATCACAACTTGTCTTCTCTTCATAAACAGACTCTGTTGATTGGCTTGCAAAAAAAATCAGTGTCGTGTGTTTTAACTAGGGCAGGAAAGGGGGAAAGCATCCCCAAAGTTGCACCTGGCCAGCATGGTTTCCTGCCCCTCTTCAATCAGTCAAGACCTATTTAAAGGCTTCACCCCTATATAAGATCCCATCCAGTGGTGGGTTTCAAAAATTTTTACTACCTGTTCTGTGGGTGTGGGTTGGTGGGCATGGCAGGGGAAGGATACTGTAAAATCTTCATTCCCACCCCACTCAGGGGAAGTTTACTGCAAAATCCCCATTTCCTCCCAATCAGCTGGGAATTGTGAGGCAGAGAATAGATGGGGGCAGGGCCAGTCAGAATTTTTACTACCGGTTTTTACTACCAAAATTTTTACTACCGAACTATTTATTTATTTATTGGTTCGATTTATATGCTGCCCTTCTCCGGAGACTCAGGGCGGCTTACAATGCGTTAAGCAATAGCCTTCATACTTTTGTATATACCTGCTTAGTAGGGCTTTCAGCCCCCCCTAAGTGGTGTTCTTTTTTATACAAAGTCAGCTTATTGCCCCACAATCCGGGTCTTCTACTCAAACTACTCAAATTTTCCACTACCTGTTCTCCAGAACTGGTCAGAACCTGCTGGAACCCACCTCTGATCCCATCCCTTTGAGGTCTTCTTCTCCAATGCAAGCCAGCTAAACAGTGGGCCTTTATAGGGTTCCTTTCTCTGAGCAGATTCAGTTAGAAAACATGGATCAGAGATAAATTCATCTGGGTAGAAAACTTCCTCTTTTCAGGCAAAATAATCATGAAGAAAAATAGATAAGACTCATTCTACCTAATCATTTCAAGGGTAGTAGATGGCAATCCCAAACTATTTCATTCTAGCATTTCTTCCTCTTTTTTTCTTCCTTAGAACTTCCTCTAAGTTCTACATCTGCACTACATCCTACAACATCTTGAATCTCCAACGACCTACGCAAGGATCCTCTTTGTAGACTTTAGTTCAGCATTCAATACCATCATTCCAGACACTCTTCTAACTAAGCTAAACCAGCTACAGGTACCTGAACACACTTGTAAGTGGATCATAAGCTTCCTAACAAACAGGAAGCAGCAGGTGAAGCTTCTGTTTAGCTTCACCTGCTGCTTCCTGTTTGTTAGGAAGCTTATGATCCACTTACAAGTGTGTTCAGGTACCTGTAGCTGGTTTAGATTACATCAGCTGATTACATCAGATACCTGTACAATTAGCACAGCCCCCACCCCCAAGGCTGTGTGCTCTCCCCACTTCTCTTCTCTCTGTATACCAATGACTGCATCTCTAATGATCCTTCTGTTAAACTACTGAAGTTCGCAGATGACACAACAATGATTGGTCTCATTCAAGACAATGATGAATCCGCATACAGATGAGAGATTGAACAACTAGCTTCGTGGTGCGACCAGAACAATCTGGAACTGAACACACTCAAAACCGTAGAAATGGTGGTAGACTTTAAGAGAAACCCTTCCATACTTCCACCTCTCACAATACTAGACAACACAGTATCAACAGTAGAGACCTTCAAATTTCTAGGTTCTACCATATCGCAAGATCTAAAATGGACAGCTAACATCAAAAATGTCATCAAAAAAGCACAAAAAAGAATGTTCTTTCTGTGCCAACTCAGGAAGCTCAAACTGCCCAAGGAGCTGCTGATACAGTTCTACAGAGGAATTATTGAGTCTGTCATCTGCACCTCTATAACTGTCTGGTTTGGTTCTGCAACCCAACAAGACAGACACAGACTTCAGAGGGCTGTGAAAATATTTACAGACCCCTCACATCCTAGACATAAACTGTTTCAACTCCTACCCTCAAAATGATGCTATAGAGCACTGCACACCAGAACACCTAGATACAAGAACAGTTTTTTCCTGAACGCCATCACTCTGCTAAACAAATAATTTCCTCAACAATATCAAACTATTTACTAAGTCTGCACTACTATTAATCTTCTCATTGTTCCCACCACCCATCTCCTTCCACTTATAACTGTATGACTGTAACTTTGTTGCTTGTATCCTTACAATTTATATTGATATTGTTTCCTGATTGCTTATTTGTACCCGATGAATATATCTTTTCTTTTATGTACACTGAGAGCGTATGCACAAGACAAATTCCTTGTGTGTCCAATCACACTTGGCCAATAAAAAATTCTATTCTATTCTATTCTCTCTTCTGTTCCACCTGTAGAAACTTTTAGCAACATTGCTGATGATTTGCAAAAGGAGTGAGAGGGAGGGGGGAGAGAGAGAGAGAATGTGTTTCAGTTTTATTTTCAATTAGAAAAACTTTGATATAATTATAAAGTAATGAATATAATTGGCAAGTTCTTTTTATAATTGCAAAAATAAAAAAAGAACCAATCTTTGCTTTAGCATCTCTAGATGTGACTAGAAAGCTTTTTACTGTATTTCTTCCATTCTGATTCTCTGATCAGTGAGAACATTAGTCATAATCAGCCAGAATCAGGATCCAAAATCAGAATAAATAAGGTTTTAATGCTCTTTTCCCTTTGTCTAACAGATAGCTTTATAGAGTTCTGGAAAACCCAGAAAATTGTTCACTGGTTGTGGTCTTTTATGACTCTTACAATTTTCAGTTTTGGACTTGTGAATCTAAATAACAGCTTTTGGTCGATGAGGCTGCTTTAGCTGTACCATTTTTTCTTCCCCCCAACCAACTTGCCAACTTAATTTTAGAAGAAATTAACAAGTTTTTATGTCTGTTTCAGCAAGCTGTAAAATTCACAAGAAATTTACCAGCTTACAATTGCCTAAATCTGCTTGTTTGACTGACAAGTTGATTCTAACTGAAACTCATCTGATTGATGAATAATCCTGTCATTGCCTTGCACACAGATACACCAGATAGTATCTTTAAAAAATATTCTGGAATGAAACAGTATGCATCCATTTCCATCTTTGTGCCAAGGAAATTATGTGGACATATTCCTGAAGTCACCAGGACTAAGATCCAGTATAAATATTATGAATTTAAGAAGGACACTGACAGCCCATTGTGCAATATGGAAGAGTGGGTTACCAGTCATGTTGTCAGGGTTCCAAGTAACATGCCCACAGCAAACAAAACTCTGAGGCAGGTAGAGTTCTCAAAGAATAGTTTTATTGGATATGCCATATTGGCACAGGCTGGTGAAAACCAACTCTAACCATTCCCATAAGAGAAAGTAAACATTTTTCACTTTCTCAAAACAATCGGTCACATGGTCCAATCCTTCCAAGCACCTGCTGAAATGTCCTTGGTTCCCTACATAAAGTATTTTTTTTTGCTACAAACCCCAGCTATCTCTACTCCCCCCCTCCCTATCTCTTAGCTCCAGTTGTGGCAGCCCTGAAGCCCAAAATGGCCACAGTCAGGTCAGTTTCAGGGTTGATACATGTATTCTTTACCAATGATAGCAGTCTAGCTATTTATCAGCTGCCAGAGAGACATTGCACTGTTGAATTCTCAGATTGACTTGTGACCTATGACTTGTGATCTGCCAAGGCTGGCTTCTCCCTTTTATGAAGTCTTTGACCCCACATCCCGGGTTCATGTACCGCTTCTCTCCTCAATGCAACACAAATCTGAAGAAGTTTAGTAACATCTTTCCCAGTAAACAAATAAAACAATCAGCTTTTGTAAGTTGCATTTGAAGTTGGCTAAAACTCATGAAAGTGTATAGATCTGATGCAGGGAGGTGTAGCTCCTGAAGGTTATGCCTTTTGATTTTTGCTGGTTTAGGCTAACACGGCTCTCCTCTCCCATCTCCCGTGTGAGATCACTTGTGCCAATAAGGCTTTCTCTGCAAGTCCACACTTTGAGCCTTTAATTAGTTTCTCCCTGGTGTGAATTCTCTGGTGCCTAATTAGGTCTGAAGAGTGACAGAAGTGTTTTCCACACTCCAAGCATTTAATAGCTTCTCTATTGTGATAGTTATTTGGTGGGAAACCAAGTCCTTCCAGCATCTGAATTTTTTTCCAACATGTGGGACACGGGAAATGGTTGCCCTTTGTGTAAATTTATCATGGTTTGCATGGTGATTGAAATCCCATCTCTATTCTGAACATTTAAGTACTATATTTCATGTGGTGAATTTTTTGGTGAGCTGTTATACAGGACTTCTCTTCTTGGTACTTTCCTCACTACAGGTGTAACCTTCACTCTCAGCCAATTGAGTAAATTCATTAACAAACTAAACAGGTTGTCCAGCAGAGGCCCCATTTCTTACCGTCTGTCTTTAGGCAGTGCAAATCAGAAGCCTGAAGGAAACAGGTCTTTTTCATGGTAACAGGGAACAATCATGGACTTAAATTTCCAAAACGTCTTTTTTCAGGTAAGGATATAGGCACAAGGTTTTCATGTTGGACTCCAGGCAAAGGTTCAAGGAGACTGGCAAAAGTGCAGAAGGCCATCTAGGTCTATGGAACAACCCTAGTTCCAGTCTTAAGCTATTTACAGTAGGTACATGTCTCTTTGGTGCTTGAACTATAGAAATCCACTTGTATTTCATTAAGGTTGACTCACAAAGTGAAGTGCATATGTGTGTGTTTATGTATACACAGACATACAGTATATAAAAATGCATTGAAACACAAGGTAAAAAAAAATCCACTGTCCTGTTTGTAGTTATATTCATGTGACAATTCAGTAAAATATAATAGGTTATATAGGCACACATACAAAGACTACAGTGGAGTGGAGTAGAGTAGAGTAGAGTAGAGTAGAGTAGAGTAGAGTAGAGTAGAGTAGAGTAGAGTAGAATAGAATAGAATAGAATAGAATAGAATAGAATAGAATAGAATAGAATAGAATAGAATAGAATAGAATAGAATAGAATAGCAAAGTTAGAAGGGACCTTGGAGTTCTTCTAGTCCAACCCCCTACTTAGGCAGAAAATCCTATTAAGACAAACGGCTGTCCAATCTCTTCTTAAAAACTTCCAGCGTTGAAGCATTCACAACTTCTGGAAGCAAGTTGTTCCACTGATTTAATTGTTCTCTCAGGAAATTTCTTCTTGGTTCTAGGTTGCTTCTCTCCTTGATTTGTTTACATCCATCACTTCTTGTCCTGCCCTCGGGTGCTTTGAAGAGATAGGTTTCAATTTAAAGGACATAACTCCTAGACGAGAACGAATTCCAAAGATACATCAGCCTCAAATCCATATTCAAAAATTTTCAAAAATAAAAGCAGGCGGAGAAGCAATGCTGAAGAAGAAAGTATTATTGAAGAAGAAGGACTGGAAAAAATATAGAAAGAAAGGAAGAATTGAAGATTAATTTCTTTTGGGGAGGATTTTAATAATAAATCTGAAAAGTCTACTGAAGTATTTTTTTAAGTTTAAGTAAAAATGTTTAACTAAAAATGGATAACTTTTTTAAAATTATTGAGGTATTAAAATGGTTAATTTTAAAGTTAATGGATAGCTTTCTGAAAGTTTTGAAATTGATATTTTGAAGAATGAACTTAAGAGTTAGAAATAATTTAACTCAATGGACTAATAGTATCTTTAAGGTTATATTCTGAAGAATATTTTATTGAAGTGTTTTTTTAAAAAACTTACTAAAGTACTAAAATGATTAATTTAAAATTGAATGGATAGCTTTTTTTAAAAAGGGGGGGTTTGAAACTTGTATCTTGAAGAATGTCTTATTGAAGGTATTAAGAGATTTTAAAAGGTTTAATTTAAAATAATATTTTTTTTCTAAAAAGATATGCTTTAAAGAAAGTTTTAAAATGTTTAAATTAGAATTTTAAAAGGGGAGGCTGATGAATAATTTTTAAAAGAGGAGTTAAAGAGTGTGAGGGAGTTTTGAATCTTGTAGTAAGTTAGTATATTTTAGCTTATGTTTGTTTAATTTGTTACCCTGTTTTTGCTCTGGGAAGTTGGGGGTGGGGGTGGGGAGGGGGGGTTGAAGTTTGTGTGGGGATAAAGTTGTCTAATTTTTAATAAAATTAAAAGATAGATAAATGTATTAATAGAGAAGTAAGAAAAGTGGGGGAAATGTCATAATAAAAGAAATGATAATATTAAGATATGATAAATATTGGAGGAGTAAAAAGAAGACACAAAAGATGTATTCAGAAGATATATTGAATGATTGATTATGTATTGTTTGTTTGTTTGTTTATAAAATAAAATCTTTTTAAATAAATAAAAAAAAAAGAGATAGGTTGACTTCCTCTTCTTTGTGGCAACCCCTGGGATATCGGAACACTGCTATCATGTTGTCCCTAGTCCTTCTTTTCATTAAACTAGACATAGATGTTTTCTGTGCTGTGTGCAGATTTTGTTCTCTAAACAAACTCACCATTCAATGAAAGTTAATTCCAGACTCAGAGCATTTAATGTTTCTCCTTGGTGTGAATTTGTTGGTGGTAATTGAGTTCTGTCCCCCAAATGAAACCCTTTTCACATTCCACATTTAAATGGCTTCTCCCCAATGTGATAATGTAGGCTTATTTATAAGAGAAACATTTGTTATACACCAGGAACCTTTTTCTACTTTCAGAATAGACATCATTATGAGAAACATATCATTCATCACTCCTCATAATATCTCTTTCTGTTTGAATTCTATGCCTGCCTTTTTCTTAAATATTAGTCCTTTCCAATCATGTTCCACTTGATTTTCCTTCATTCTCACTCACTAAGACCTTTTATAGAGAGTGAAAAATACTTCCATCCCTGCCAGAATGGAATAAAAAACCACTTTCATGAAAAGTCTTCTGTTGATTAACATTGAATGGTATATAGACTAGCCTAGTCTAGATAGGATATTATGGACATAAGAATAGGTTGCTGAAGAATCTACTTCAGCAACCTATTTCAAATTTTGCACAGAAATAGGACTGTTAACTGATTTGCCTAAATTGCTGAAGCTTTGAATTTGGATAGAAAAAGGGACATTTATTCAGAAAGACTGAAAGAGAGATACGTTTGCATTGTGCAGAGAGCTGCATTTGCATTGAAGTCAATCTAGGACACTAATAAAGAGAGGTTAAGCATACCAAAAGTGGTACTCACTTGTGAACATAATTATAGCTTCTCTTTAGACCTCCTACCTGAGGTCTAGGAAGAACAAAGCATGGAGCAGCTAAGAGAAAAGAACAACACAGTGGGACTACCATAGATAGCTCTGTCTTCTTAGCGAGTTTTCAGCCTTCGCAGATAAGAGATAAATGCCTGAATGTACTAACATTTTTCAGACTAATAACCTTGATGGAATTCTTATGCAGATACAAGAAAAGCATCTATGCTTCTTAATCAGAATGGTTTGTATAAGGGAAAGATTCAATAGCTGGGAAAAAAGCTTGAGAGACAAGGAAAACTCATAAATCAGAGCCAGTACATGTGCTTTGCATGCATACATTTCATATATTTCCATCTTCAGGAAGGATTTGGCAAACAGAGATAGATGTTCTGTGCAGAGGTATTCAGAAAATTAGTGCCATAGGAGTGAGCACCTCCATATAGATAGCCTTCCACTTATGACTGGTTGCTTAGTAATCACTTGAAGTTATGATGGATCATCCAAAATATACTTATGACTCAATTCTAAAGTTTCAATTTCAGATCCCACACACAATCACATGATTGCATTTTGGGTGCTTGCCAAATAGTCTGCATTTATGGCTTTTTTGCAGAGACCTACAGTCATGTGATCAGAGGTGGGTTTCAGCAGGTTCTGATCAGTTCTGGAGAACCGGTAGTAGAAATTCTGACTGGCCCCGTCCCCATCTATTCTCTGCCTCCCAAGTTCCAGCTGATCGGGAGGAAATGTGGATTTTGCAGTAACCTTCCCCTGCCACGCCCACCAAACCATACCACCAAGCCATGCCACGTCCATCAAGCCACACCCACAGAACCAGTAGTAAAAATTTTTGAAACCCACTACTGCACGTGATCATGATTTACAATATTCTTACTGAAAATTGGCTTTCACATCCAGTACAATGGGTTTGTTTAACAACTGCAGTGTTTGCTTAACAACCATTACAAAAAAAGACTGTTATATCAGGTCAGTTACATAGAGCACTTTACAACCATTGTGACTTACAATTGCAATGGGCAGGTTCCCTTATGGTCCTGAATCAAGGACTATCTGCATATGGAGTAAGTTATAATGCTACATCAATGTATTTCACACAGTTGGAAAATGAGTCCTATCCTTGCCATTGTATTTTATACTTTTATCTAGAAAAGGTGCTTGAAATGATATTTTCTTCTTCCTTACCTTTCATTGATTTTGTTTATGCTGATTATTGATTTTTAAAAAGACTGTCTTGTTCAGGGGTTGAGGTTTATCAGTTGCTGGTGGAAGTTCACATATATATTCTGGAAATCCCTTTGACAGAATATTTGACTTACAACTCATAGTAGGAAAGAGGTCACAAGGTCCATTCAGTGTCAAATCTGCAAGCATGGTGGGAAGAGTTCAGGAGCTGCAATCCTACAGAACGTAGGGTTTGAGTTAGCCGCCTCCCTTCTCAGGTTTCCCCTGCTGAAGAGTCTGTACTGGTTGGCACTTGAATAGTGATCCATTTTAGACTTTCTACTTAACAATCCTAAATACCAAAGCAGATTTTCTTTACATTTTGTCATAGCATGAAAAGATAATCCTAAAATGATCTTTCATGCTATTGTAGAGAAACTATGGAACCTATAGCTTTACACTTTAATTTTACTAATTGTGTATGTGTGTGTGTATATCTGTTTATATCTATATGTGTGCGCGCGGGTGTGCATTGTGTCTAACTATCGAACACAACACAGGAAAGCAGTAGAAGCAACTAAGCCGAGAGATTAAGATAACATCTTTTCACCAGTTTTAACAAGTCACAGGTACATGTTTGAGTAAAAAGAGAGAAATGCCTCAAAGAATGATTTAAAGATAAGTAATGTCTGTTTCAAATCTCAAGAGACATGTCTCCAGGGAAGTCTGTCAATTTACTTCAATAAACCCTATCTGGTAAGTGTTAAGCTAATTGCTTAACAAAAATAAAGATAAAAGGGACTTTGAACACAGAGGAATTGTTCAGAAGAGTTTCCTTTCCTGAAAATTCTTCCATGACAGAGGGGGCTACGTCAAGACAGCCCTTTCCATTACTCCATGGGAGGTTTTTACTAATGCTTTCTGAAAATCTGCTCCTCAAATTACCAATTCTGCCAAGGCCTTCTGCAGCCAAAACACATCTGTTCAATATTCTGGATAGCAGGTGGTAATTGTTGGTTTTTTTGCAAACAACTCTTGGAATAAAGGAATTACTTTTCCCAGTTGGACTGAAACTGAAAGGGGAACCCCACTAAATAAAATAATTAAAAGAAATTATATTTAGTCAAGAATCGAACAAGGAAGGGACAGCTCCATCTAAAATCAAGTCAGGAGTTGATCCCTAAGATTCCAATTTAGAAAGACATTAAAAGAAAAAGAAGATCAATCCAACCGAACAATTTGATGCAAGCCTGCAGACTTATCAATAAAAGGGAATATTTGTATTGGACAGTGGGGCTTGGTGTTCTTTGAACTTTGCTGTTTTCTTGAAATAAGAGTGTTTTTGTGAACTGATGACATTACCTAGTTGGGTAATGAAATGTCTGCAAGGAAACAATGAAGCTCAGAGAGCACCAAGGAACCCACGGCATGCAAACCAAATTCTGTGTCAAATTATTATTATCAAGGCAGGTAGGCATACACTATCCTAGGAGAGTCCTACTAGAATAGCAGTCCATGCCTAGGGCCTGATGGAGCTTTCTTTGAGAGAAAACAAAGATCTCTGGGGCCTCTGGATCTGATGCAGCAATGAAGGATAAGAATTAGAAACCAGAAGTCAGAATGTTTGCAAAGCAGAGGTGAAATCCAGCAGGTTCTGACAGGTTCTGGAGAACCGGTAGTGGAAATTTTGAGCAGTTCGGAGAACCGGCAAATACCACCTTTGGCTGGCCCCAGAATGGGGTGGGAATGGAGATTTTGCAGCATCCTTCCTTTGCCACACCCACCAAGCCACACCACGCCCACCAAGCCATGCCCACAAAACCGATAGTAAAAAAAATGGATTTCACCACTGTTGCAAAGTGATTGTGTGTTATCTGAAACCTCATAAGTCATATCGCAACCAAAAGGGTAAAACATGCAATCATCAGTTATAGTCAATGCTTATGGCATCTAATGGCTCCTGTGCCTTCAGCGCTGATTCCTTTGGGAAAGTAAGGGTTATGCTGCACCTATGAAGTTCGGCTCATCCTGCATGCCCAGCCAGGCTTTCCCCATTACCCAATCTACCATCACAGTGATGATTATGCATATATGCATAGGAAGGAACCTTTACAACTATGAAGAGCTAAGGCTGATTTCACCATAGCTTTCACATTGCGCTTTATTACTCTCTGAATTGGGGATAATATCAGCAAATTTCCTATCAAATGGAACCCATTCTCCTGTTCATATTCATTGAAAACAGGCTGTGAATATGATGTAATTAACTACAACAGGCCCTCCTACCTTCAGTGCCTCCACAATGTCTTGGTCAAGTCCTACAGCTTTGCCATGTTCAAGATGTTAAATCTCTATTTTGCTTGGTTCAGTTTTGCACGTTAGCGAGTGCACCTAGATAATCTAGTTCCCAATCTAGTGCTGTTGGTGCTTTCTACTTTTGATTAAAAGGAAACCAACACGTTACTTCCATCATTATAACAATTCAGCTGTGGTTTTAGCAACTTGCCCTGTCACTTGATAGATGCTTGTGTTGGGTGAGCTGCGCTCAACTGAAAGCCTTTCAAAGTTGAAGAGTGTCTTTGCAACTATGACATCCCCAAAGGTCTCCTTTTCACTTTTCAGGATTTTTTGCAATTTTCTTTTGACAACTCATTGTCAAGCCTAGCCATGCGTCTTTCTTGGATCAAGTCAGCGGTTCATCTGTTACTCATGTTTAGAGTTGTCATTTCTCTAAGTGAGGACAGATGGTTTCTGGTTCCTTGTTGATGCTGTCTCTGACTTCAGACCACTGCTTCTTCCCAATTGTCATCACCTTCATTTGGTCACAACCCCAACTCTATTGCACAAGTCTAGTTAAAATGCTGCTTGGAATTTTTGAGAGTACAGTAAGTTCAGATGAGGTCAAAGTGATGGATGGCAACATGGCACAGCTTTCAATTTCAATTTGAACTTGTACCAAACCAGATGATGGCTTGTCTCTACTTCTGTACTGCTCAGCACGCTGTCATCATTAACACCGCCCTTCGAGTGCTTGCCTTTCTGGAAATAATTAGCCATAGAAGCAGCAGTTAATGCTTCTGAATACCAGCTGAATAGATGAATGGGTTTGTGCCTCAATAAGCTATGGCAATTGGCCAGAAGTTTAACATCAGAAAACTGAACAGCTGCATTTCGTTATTGTTCACGGCCTCAGACCCACACTTGCCCATGACTTGCCCAAGCCACAGTTCATCATACAGTTCATCATAAAGAGGTCTCTTTAGGGGGCTTCATACATCTTACAGCTTTAGCCATCAATGATGCAGAACACAAAGTTGGTTCCTCCTTTACAGGAAAGCTTTATGCTGCCTGAGCACAGAACTACTTGAAGTACTAAAGTGGCACATTTGAACCGAAAGTACACTATCCCAATTGCAAGACAATATGATGGCCACTTCTTGAATTGCAGATTTCTGAGATATCTCATGTGCTTCCAGATAGGCTACATTATGGGTGACACATTTTGATTAGTTGCATTTTTGTAAGTTTTTCTTAAGGTAGTAACTCCTGGAATTAGTAGGTTACTAAATCCTGTCAAACCAATATGTTATTTAGTAGGTAAATTTGTAAGGACTAAATAGAAGATTCCAGCTCATAAGGACAATTTCTTTATTTAAATAAGAACTCAATATCTGGGAACATGCATTTCCTCTATGGTATCATAGTCTAGTTATGATACACATAAGCCTGCCTTTGAAGATCTGGTTCTAGAAAAGCTGCAAATTTTGTAAATGATAGTAAGATGTGGATTACAGAGAACTGAATAGCAGTTGAGTATGATCCTGACTGGTAATTATTTTTCTCTTGGCTAAGATTTTGTAATGGTGATGAATGGACTGGAAGAGTAATCATGTCTGCCAAGCACACACTCTCATCTAAATCATGAGATTTTACATTTTTATTTTAACCATCTTTTTCATATTATGTCATTCATCAAAGTAGATCTGAACAAGACGCTTGGAGCTTACTTTAATTACTTGCAAAATAGCTAATCAACTCTCACAGTTCCATGATGCCAAGTTCATTACATTATATTCCAAATCCATCACATACAAACTCTACATTGAACTGGAAGACATTTAATAACATATATTAACCTTAATATATGAGGCTCTATTTAGTTCTAACACTCACAGCATTATAATTAATAAAGTCTGTTCCCTAGCTTTGCATATTATTTCTATCCTGGACATGTCCACAAAGTGGAGATTTCATATTTTTACAGACCACATGAGTAGAAGGCAAAATTCTTGTTAAATGCAGAAAAGCATCCCTGATAGATGCAGTCTATCTTCAGCTAGAACACATCCAGTGCAAGGGAACCTACCATCTCCCTCTGTTGAATTATGCCATTCCCCCCTCCCAACTTGTTATTTTCCTGTCTCCCATCCAATATGCAATATGTCTTCCTGTATATTAAATTCATTACTGTATGAACTACCCTCTGAAGTAGGTCTTGAAGAACAGGTCTTGAACTTCTCACTGATGTTGTTTCAGGGATTTGAAAAGTATTGTCACATCCCCTGTCTCTCCTCTCCTCTCTTCTCCTCTCTTTTTCTTTCTCTAGCTCAGCACCTTGAATTGTTTTTTTGTACGATTTGGTTTCTACTTCACTGATCATCCTCATTTATATAACTTAAGTCAAGGAGATTTGATTCACATCCAGGAGATTTAAATTAGGTTTCCTATTGATTTACATTTAAATCAAGTTCTCCATTTGATTTAAATCAAGAAGATTAAAATCACTGATTTAATAGAGGACAATGGAGGTTTAAATCAATTTCCCACTAATAATCTGTTTCTTAAAACAACAGTGTCACAACTGAAAATTCTAGTGTTTAAAGCATTTGAATCAGTTTGTGCCATTTTTCAGATGATCATACCTTTTAAACCTTCATTTTTATTAGTTTAGGAATTAATATATAATATTCATGATCTGTGTTTTATATACAGAGGCACTAACATTAGCTAACATTAGCTTGAACAATAGTCAAGAACTAAGAAAAATAAACATACAATTTTTCTGACTCTTTCAGAAAATGACACTTTTTTGTTATCTCTCTTCTGGGCTAACTTGTTTGCCTTACTTAACATTTGGCCAACTTTCAAATGAGACTTCAATAAAAAGACTTGACTAAAACTAACTAACAAACAAAACCTGGATGGAATTAAGCTGGACATTCATTAAAAAATAAATAAATTCCCATACAATTAAATGATGACATTCACTTAATGCTTAAGCTAAAGTTTCTGAAGCATAGGTTCTTGAATATGCTTTAGTGCAGAGGTGTCAAACTCGTGGCGTCATGTTGTCATACGACGTATCGTGACTTTTCCCCCCTTTGCTAAAATGGTGGTGGGCATAGCCAGCTTTAGTGGTTTGGTTAAGTAAAACACTGAGACATAATGGATGAGTTCATACATTACATGTAGTCAAAATAAACCGCAGGTGTAGGTTAGTGACCAACCCAATACTGTTTTGACTGGATTCACATATTATAAAAAACTATAATGTGGTTTATAGATAAAAGTGTTGTGGGAACTCACCCAATTGTAGTTAATTCTGTAAAACCATGATAAAGCAAAAAATGGCTTGCTTAATGCGTTTTTCAATTTTGGTATTCAGCCCTGAGTACCTTTTTTGAATATTCAGGTTTATGCTGCTGACGTTGGATAGCAAATGACAGAATCGTTGAGGCACCAATGTGAGTTTGTCTTTTCATAACTACTGAAGAAACTGATGAGCCTCAAATCATACTAATTACAGGAAATGATATGAATGAAGCAACTACCCTGGCTTCAATATATTTGATCTAGAGACACTGTTCTAGAGATTTAATGTAGAAGGCCCGTGTAGGAATGTTTAGCAATTACTTCATATCAATATATCCTAGGCAAACTAAAAACAATTTTGTTTACCATTAGCATTCTGAACAATCAGGAAACTCAAAGAGAAAAACCATATATCTAGATAAACATACCAAGGAGACTCAGAAGAAATTTGTTTTTACTTTTCTTTATTGACCTAGGTATGTTTTTCATCTTTGCCAACATGGTCGATTTTGGCATAACGCATATTTACCCCTTACTTGGGATAATCACCCTAGGCTACTAGTAGTGAGAGAACATAGTAGCATGACAACTGAGGAGAGTTCCTGATTGGATGAAATCTGATAGTAACACTAGGAAGGATCTACTTATATGTATGTGTTTGTGGGGTAGGGATTGACAATTTATAAGGATTTAGAAGGCCATTTCTTTAATTTCATACAGCCTTTCAAAACTCTGCTGCAAGCAAACTATTTATGCTTCTGAAAAGAATGCAGAAGTCTTTTCTAATCTGTTGTTTAGGGAAGGAAAGAAAAAGAAGATAGTATCCAAAAATAAAAAGGAACTATTGGATTTTTAAAAATTGTCTGCACTTACAAAACAGATCTTCTCCAGAGTGTAGCTTAATTTAGTCCTCATATTCATTCTGAAAAATCCTTTAAAAAAATCACGAGGGCACCATGAGCTATTCCTTAGACCTGAAATTGGGATATTTTGTTTACAACAGTCATATTAAAGAGATAACTAGAGCTTGATATTGCTGCACACCTGTCTCTCTTCTCTACCATAGTATTTGCAAATGCAACTCCTGCCTGCTTTGTTATCAACAACACAGCCTAAATAGGATTTTAGGATAGTAATCTAAGGTACTGAAAGGCAGAGCCAGTGCCTAGTTTCCTGACTAATGTTTCAGAAAATCTAGAAGCTTGATTGGAAATGAATAATTATGGTTTATGTCAACTTCAGCCTTTTTAAAAAAAAAAAACGCCACAAGGAAAAACTTATTAAGTCTCAGCAGTCACCCAGGCTGACAGACGATTCAGGAAAAATAGGATTGTTCCAGCTGTTGGTGTCTCATGATAAATCAGAAGAAAGAGACCACTGCTGAAATATTTGCAACATGTTGACAACAAGTTGATCAGAAGTGACATCACCAGCATAGTTATCACAAATACCTGCAGGTTGCAAATCTGGCATATTTAAGTCTCCCTCCTTAATAGAATCACAGAGTTGGAAGGGACCTTGGAGGTCTTCTAGTCCAACCCCCTGCTCAGGCAAGAAATCCTATACTATTTCAAAAAAAATGGTCATCTAATCTCTTCTTAAAAACTCTCCCAGTATTGGAGCCCCCACAACTTCTGGAGGCAAGTGGTTTCACTTATTAATTGTTCTGTCAGGAAATTTCTCCTTAATTCTAGGTTGCTTCTAGGTAGTTTCCATCCATAGCCTGAAAAATAATGAGACCTGTGGTTGACTTGAGTTTATATTCATCCTACTTGCAGCCAATAGTTGCTATCGATGAGCCAAGGTTTAGTTATTTCATATTTGTATTACATATTAGTATCCAGTCATTTTCTACTGTATTTTGTATTAGTATCTGGTATTAGTATTGCATTTATATTTATCTTAATACTTTCTATCATCTTCCCCTCCTTCTAGGAAAGACAAGTGAGATTATGACTTATAGATCATAAACCCAATGTACTTGACAAGTATACAATTTACACTAACAATGATCTGTTAATTTCATTATAACCAGCATTGTTGGCCTTGCCTTGCTTTCTTGAAGATAACTGTTTTACAATGATCCTACTTCAACAGAATGAAAGCGAGCATTTGCCTCCTATTTATTAGAGTCTTTGATCAATATTGTTTTGTTTTTACCATGTACTTTAAAGATTCTAATTTTCTTTCTAATAGAACATTCTGCTTGTCTTACTTAACCTTATAATATCATTTGTCTTGTCCACCTTTTGTCCTACCATCTTTTGACCCACCATTTGCATTTGACCCATCATTTCCATTACCAAATAAGGGATTTCTTTTTTTTTTATTGAAAAGTTTTATAAAAAATACAAACATTTTCTCCCTCCCTCCCACCCCTCCACACTCACCCCATCCCACCTCCCTTGCCCATCCACCCACCCTTTCCCCTTCCCCCTTCCCCCCCACCCCCCTCCCTAAACTTCCCAGAACAAGCACAGGGTATAGCATTTACAAACATAAAACTAAAATATGCTAACAATTTGTTGGCTTCAAATTCTCCCTAGGTCTTTAACTCCTTATAACTCAAAACACTATAAACATAAAGATTAAAAATGTTTCATTTATAAGCTATATGAAACTTCTTAGTCTGATACTTATTTTGAATATAGTCAATCCATCTTCTCCATTCCGATATATATCTTTCGTTTGAGTGATCTTTAAGATATGATGAAATTTTCGCTATCTCTGCCAAATGCGCGACTTTTAGTGTCCATTCCTCAATAGTAGGTGGATCTTCTTTCTTCCAATACTGTGCCACCAGTAACCTGGCTGCTGTTATTAAATTCAAAACCAACTTAGTTTCTGTCACAGTACAATCCATAACTATTCCCAACAAAAAAAAACTGTGGTGTAAATTTGATCTTTTTCTTTAAAATATTTTGAATAATCCACCATATTTTTATCCAAAAAGCCTTAATTTTTTTACATGTCCACCATATATGAAAATACGTAGCGTCTTCACACTCACATCGCCAACATTTAGGCTGTAAATTTGGATACATACAGGCTAGGTTTTTTTTATCTAAATGCCATCTATAAAACATTTTATAAAAGTTCTCTCTTAAATTTTGGGCTTGTGTAAATCTTACATTTCTAACCAATATCTTTTCCCATGTTTCCATCATTATTGGTTCTCCTATATTTTGTGCCCATTTTATCATACAATCCTTGACTAGCTCTGTTTCTGAATCTATTTCCACTAGTACATTATACAACCTTTTTATATGCATTTGACTTTTGTCTCTTATTTGTTTTATCAAGTTCTCATCCTGTTGCAAAATACCAGTTTTCTGATCTTCTCCCCATCTGGCCTGCAGCTGTCCATACTGAAACCAAGTTCTAATTATTCCTTCTTCTCTTAATTGTTCCATAGATTTTAGTTGTAATCTAACTCCTTCTTTATAAAGGAGTTCCTTATATGTAATCTTATCTTGTTTTTGCTCCACATTTATATTCTCTATCACGTGTCTGGATACTGTCCATATTGGTAACTTATCGTTTAATTTGTATTGATACTTCTTCCAGACACACAATAAAGCATTCCTTAATATATGACTTTTAAAAGTCTTATCTACCTTCTTATCATACAATAAATAAGCATGCCAGCCATAGACCAGACCATATCCTTCAATGTTTAATATCCTTTCCTCCGTTAAATTTATCCAATCAGTAACTGCTGAGAGGGCAGCGGCTTCGTGATACAATCTTAAATTGGGCATTTTAAGACTTCCTCTTTCTCTTGTATCTTGCATTATCTTTTGATTTACTCTTGGTTTCTTCCCTGCCCACACAAACTTATTTATGCCCTTCTGCCATTCCTTCAAATTTTCATCTTTTTTAAGTATAGGTATCATTTGAAAAAAAAATAAAAACCTTGGTAAGACATTCATTTTTACTGCCGCAATCCTTCCCAGCAAAGACAATTGTAATTTTTTCCACTTTTCCATCTCTTCCTGTATTTTTTGCCACAATGGTTCATAATTGTGCTGATATAGTTTCATATTTGTGGTCATAATATAAACCCCTAAATATTTAACCTTCTTTACTATCTCAAATCCTGTTACCCTTTCTATCTCTTCTTTTTGGCTTCTAGTCATATTTTTAGCAATTATCTTTGTTTTAGCTGTATTTATTTTAAAACCAGATACTTGTCCATATGGGTTAATTACATCCATCAAGGCTGTAATCGATTGTGCTGGTTGGGCTAAGGTAACAACCAGGTCATCCGCAAATGCCCGTAACTTATACTCATGCTGTCTGATTTTAATTCACCAAATAAGGGATTTCTTTTGCCCAACTAGAAAAAGTAGAGATTACCTGATAAGGATTTCCTGTACCATCTTGGGTGAACAGGATCAATGCTCCAAATCAATGAGACTATATCAGATGCCTTGTGGCGAGATGGGCAGCAAATAAATTTAATAAATAATAATAATTTCTGAGAACTAATGAGACTTCAGCTTTTCTCGGACTACAGTGTATAAATTCTCTGACTACCAATGTATAAATTGTGAGACAAGCACATGCATTTGCTTTGTGGAAGTATTTCCAAGGATACTTTTCTTCTGTACAGAATGAACTTGGAAATAATCTGCACATCTCATGTGTTCTGATTGGGTATGGACACCCCAGTCTAAGGACCTCATGTTCCTGGGACAACAGTGTCATTGTTAGCCTTGATCAACCAGTATGTTGAAAAGTGCAAAACATTACCTGTTGCTAATGGAAACTGCAAAAAAACATCTCCACAGTATCAAGTGGAAGATGCAGAAATTCCCAAGCCTTGTTTTTCAGCTACAGGAACTGTTCAATGAGCCCAAAATTTCCATTGCTAACCAAGACAATTGTTAAGTTAGTAATATGGTTGTTAAGTAAATCTGGCTTCCCCATTGACTTTGCTTGTCAGAGGCTTCAAAAAGTGATCATATGACTCCAGGACACTGCAACCAGAGGTGGGCCAGTTCTGGAGAACCAGTAGTGGAAATTTTAAGTAGTTTGGAGAAGCAGTAAATACCACCTCTGACTGGCTGATCAGGAAGAAATGAGGTTTTTGCAGTAACGTTCTCCTGGAGTGGGGAGCAAATGGAGATTTTACAGTATCCTTCCCCTCCACGCCCACCAAACCATGCCCACAGAATTAGTAGGAAAAAAAATTGAATCCCACCGACTGCAACCATCAAAAATATATGCTAGTTACCAAGTGTCTGAATTTTAATTGTGTGACCATTGGAATGATGCAAGGTCATAACTGTGAAAATGGACATAAATCACTTTTTTTTCAGTGCTGTTGTAATTTCAAATGGTCAATAAATGAATGGTTGTAAGTTGAGTACCTGTGCAAGATAATATTAGAGCCGTGGTGGCGCAATGGTTAGAATGAAGTACTGCAGACTACTTCTGCTGACTGCTGACTGCCAGCAGTTCAGCAGTTCAAGCCTCACTAGCTCAAGGTTGACTCAGCTTTCCATCCTTCCAAGGTCGGTAAAATGAGGACCCAGATTGTTGGGGGCAATATGTTGATTTTGTAAACCACTTAAGTTTAAGTGCTGTTGCTATTTCAGCTCTTTGTGAAAAATAATACAGAAGAAAAAGATTGTCAGGCACCTAAATGAAGGCTCAAGAATGTAACAAGAGTCTATGTCTATGAGTATTTAACCTTAACACATTTTAGTCACCATGACTAAAAGAGTGCACAGCCATGTTTCTTCTCTTTTTATGCATGTGAAACCATTCTGATCTGAGCCTTGGAATAAAACAAAATCTGTTGAAAAAAGAAAAGCCTGGACAAATTAGCCCTTTTTTAGGGCAAAGATTTTTCCAAAAACTTTAACCTCAAAAGAAAAAAACAAAATCGAACGTGTCCAGAAATATTTCACAAGAAGAGTTCTCCACTCCTCTGCTTGCAACAAAATACCTTATGCCACCAGACTTGAAATTCTAGGCTTAGAAAACTTAGAACTACACTGCCTTCGGTATGACCTAAGCATAGCTCATAAAATTATCTGCTACAATGTCCTACCTGTCAATGACTACTTCAGCTTCAACCACAACAATACATGAGCACATAACAGATACAAACTTAAAGTGAACCGCTCCATACTCAATTGCAGAAAATATGATTTCAGCAACAGAGTGGTCAGTGCCTGGAATGCACTTCCTGATTCTGTGATTTCATCCCTAAACCCCCAAAACTTTAACCTTAAACTGTCTACTGTTGACCTCACCCCATTCCTAAGAGGTCTGTAAGGGGCGTGCATAAGAGCACCAGCGTGCCTACCGTCCCTGTCCTAATGTTCCCTTTTATTCATATCCATTATATGTATTCAATTCATGCTTACACTTATATATATTACCTAATACGTTCTTGACAAATAAAATAAAATAAATAAATAAAAATAAAATAAAATAAAAAATTGAAAGATGCTCATCCTTGTGTAATTTGCTGCCCATCTCGCCACAAGGCATCTGATATAGTCTCATTGATTCGGAGCATTGATCCTGTTCACTCAAGATGGTACAGGAAATCCTTATCAGGTAATCTCTACTTTTTCTAGGTGGGCAAAAGAAATCCCTTATTTGGTAATGGAAATGATGGGTCAAATGCAAATGGTGGGTCAAAAGATGGTAGGACAAAAGGTGGACAAGATAAATGATATTATAAGGTTAAGTAAGACAAGCAGAATGTTCTATTAGAAAGAAAATATCCATGGCTTTGTACTTACCATCTTACTTGATAAAAGTTTAGTTCATATCCATTCAACCCAATAAAGTTACTGTCTCCAACAGTATTCAAAGATAACAGAAATAAATGTATAGTGCTTGAAGTTATACAGCAAATTCTTCACAACTATACAACCGAGATGAGGCAGGCTAGGTAATAAATGGAAACACATAGAGTCAAATAATATATGGAGTATTTTATCGGTTTAACAAAACCTATTTAGCTGATAAGCTCACTTGAAGGCCTGCAAAGGTGAAATTAATTAAGAAAGTGTGAACAGTAGTGTCTTATTACAATGTAATGGTGAAAAACTTGCCGGTGGGGTGTGATTTCCCTGCTAAAAATTTCATTTGCATCAAGAGCTTGAAGATATTTTTATGCTTTATAGTAATATCTCATGTAAATGTGACTAAAAGATATTATAACAAAGCAAATCCCACTCAGTATATATAGCAGTGGAAAAGGAGTTTGCTTAATAATGATGAATGCTGATTTTCTTGATTCTTAGAATTCTATTAAAGTTTTGGAGTCTTGAAGTCATTTCTATTCCTGACAGCACTTGATTTACATAACACTCTAGGCTCCAGAGAAACAGTAACTTCCAGAATAAGGCTTCCTTTCCTCAACTTATTAGAGCCAAAATTGGAGGGTGACAGACCAATGCTTCTAGTTATCAAAGTATGATCCATTCAACATCAATTCTAGTCTTAATCACAAAGTAGCATTTGCTGAATTTTTATGAGTATTTGATTCTTCTTCCACACTGCTTAGGGAGGAATATATGAAATACTATGAAAGTTATGAAAGTTTTTATCTTATCCCCATGACTTCAAAGGAGTCAAGCTATTCTGTTGTCTGAAATTCCTCACTAATTATCATTGTTAAAATAAAATACAGTGGTTTTAAGGCTATGTAAATTAGGCTGCTATAAAAATAGTTAAGATTGATGAGTTGGGCTACAATGAGTCTTTTTTTTCTTTTAACTACACTCTCTTTCTCTATTTATCCATT
This sequence comes from Pantherophis guttatus, assembly GCF_059756535.1. Taxonomy (NCBI): domain Eukaryota; kingdom Metazoa; phylum Chordata; class Lepidosauria; order Squamata; family Colubridae; genus Pantherophis; species Pantherophis guttatus. The sequence goes on from NC_142064.1 coordinate 194,678,549, forward strand.
CGCATAAGATCTAGCAAGTTTTCCATGTGTTCCTTAATGCACAAAGTACTATGCATGCAAGTTGTAAAAGTAGGCAAAGGTATCACTTCTCAGAAGAATAAGTTCTTAGCATAGCTTGACAGAACAAAGACAAATCTCAGTGAAAAGAGAGAGAGGGAGGGAGGGAGAGGGAGGGAGGGAGGGAGGGAGAGGAGGGAGAGGGAGGGAGAGGGAGAGAGACAAGGGGGAGGGAGGAAGAGGGAGCAGGCGAGGAAGGGGGGGGAGAGAGAGAGAGAGAGAGAGAGAGAGAGAGAGAGAGTCTTGCCATTGAATTGAGTGCTTCCCAGCAGTCCAAACATTTGTCTAAACCCTCCCTTAAAGGAAAAATCTCTCTAATTCAATTTCCTCCTTATTTCCTCTATTACAGCAAGAAATATGACCGTTGGAAGGGGCCTTGGCAATCTTCATCACTAACATAGAGTTTAAGTTTAATAAGGCATGTTTGTGATTATTAGGATTATCCCATCCTAATAATGGATAGGAGTAATAGGATGGCATTAGTATAGGAGTATCATGATGGCATACTAATAGAAGTATGCCATTAAGACATACTCAACTTTTAGCAGCTACATAGATTTTCTCCATGATAACCTGTCCATAACTTGGTCTTTAAGTAGATTGAGCAGTTTAATAGTTTATCATATTTTTGTACTGTATCTGTAAGGGGTTTTTTTGGAGGGGGGTGTACCTTTGAATCAGTGTTGTCTCCTAGAGACTTTCTGGATGAGTCCCTGAAGTTTTCTTGGCAAGGTTTTTATAAGTGGTTTGCCATTGCCTCCTTCCTAGGGCTGAGAGAAAGATACTGCACAAGATCATCCAGCTGACTTTGAGCCTAAGACAGAACTAGAACTCACAGTCTCCCAGTTTCTAGCTTTATGCCTTAACCACTACATCAAACAGGCTCTCTCAAAGTTTAGAGTATTTATGAGTATCATAAAACAATACATCATTGGCATATAATAGATTGTGTTTAACTCTAGCCATTTCACTGAAAGTTCTTCAATTGCTTGATGAGGAGAGACCAATGGATCCAACATCAAATTAATATAAAAGGAAATAAAGGACAATATTGATGAGTTCCATGAATCTTAAGTGAAATTGATATTTTTATTAATCAGCCCAGGAGTGAAATGCTCCCGGTTCAGACCAGATCACCCGATCCAGTAGCGATGGCGGCAGGTGGTTCGGAGAACCAGTAGCAAAAATCTCTGCACACACACACACACACCATACCCAGCTGAGCCGCACGATCATCAGAGGCTTTTTTTTTTACCTTTAAAAGCATTTTTTCTACAACCTCTTCCGATGAAAAAATGCTTTTAAAAGTAAAAAAAAAAAAAGGCTCTGATGATCGCACAGCTCAGCTGGGATCATCAGAGGCTTTTCAAAGCATTTTTTTCTGCAACCTCTTGGCTGAAGAGGTGGTTTAAAAAATGCTTTGAAAAGTCTCTGACGATCCCAGCTGAGTTCCCTGATCAGCAGAGAGGCATTTCTCTGACAATCCCAGCTGACTTCCTGATCAGCAGAGAGGCATTTCTCTGATGATCCCAGCTGAGTTCCCTGATCGGCAGAGAGGCTTTTCAAAGCATTAGAAAAAATGCTTTCAAAAGTTTAAAAAAGAAAAAGTTGGCCACACCCATCCAGTCACATTACACCCCCCAAGCCACGCCCACAGGACCAGTAGTAACAGATTTTACATTTCACCCCTGAATCAGCCATCATTTAAAAATGAATTTAGGAAGTATTCCTATCATGTTATACTTATGAGGTTGAAATTGGAGCTGTTTATTTTCACTGCATAATGATAACCGTACAGAATAGAATCAACTCTGATTGCAACTGAGGTTCTTAGTTTTCATGTTGCTAACTTAAAATTCTCCAAAGGAGCTCAATACTATTTTCTCAAGATTTAGCAGGATATCTGAAAATGTGTTGTCTTTGTCAAATGAATGGTTCCCAATCGCAAGAAATGCCAGGATAGGTTGTAAAGATATTCAGTTAGTAGAGAAATGTTAGAAAAGGAATCACTGGTAGTGAAAATATTGGTGTAGAACTAACACATGGTTATTCTCAATGTGTTATTCTCTATAGTCTCTGCATGACAAATTTATTTATTCATTTATTAAATTTATTGGCAGCCCATCTTACCATAGGGTAACTCCGGGCAGCTTACTGTCATAAAAATGTGTCTATACATGTACATTAAAATGTTAATAAATTAAAAGCAAAGATTAAAAGCTAAGGACAAGTGAGGGCAGAATGGGGGAGGTTATTACTAGATCAGCCACCTCCACTGTGCAGTTATCCCATTGGGGTCCTGAGCCAACTGGCAGAGTCAGAGTTAACCAATAGTTAAATTGCTGGCTGATTCCGCCACGCCCCTTCCAGGAATCCCCACATGGCCCATTTTCACTTCGTGGAGGCTGCAGGGAGCCTCCTAGGCCCAAAATGGGGCACAGAAGGGTGCGATGCACACACACACACATACCTGTGACCCGTTTTTGCTCCCAGAAGGCTGCAGGGAGGCCTACTAGGCCCAAAATTGGGTGTGGGGGGCAGCGCATCCCCCCTGCATCCCGTTTTTGCTCTGAGGGGGCTGCAGGAGGCCAAGTACTGCCCGTCACACCCCCTGGCCATGCCCATCATGGCCATGCCCACCCAGCCGGTCATTAGGGCAGAGAATCAGTTGTTAAATTATTTGAATCCCACCACTGATAAGAAGGTTGTGGTCAACTCACATGGGGATGGGGGGCAAAATGTTCCAGAGGGCAGGAGTAGCAGCAGAGAAGGCTGTTGGATGTTCTTTCAGTTCTTACTAATGTATTAAAGGTTAAAAGTACTAGTAATAAAGTCTAATTTCTGATTGCAAAGGTCGAAACTTACCTTATAGAATATTTGCCTACATGAAAATATATTCGTTCCTGAGTACAGACTAGATACTAGTCAAGCCTTCTTTGTAACACATTAGCTTTCTCTGTACAGAAGAAAAATGCATGAGAAAGCATTCACTGCCATTGAAGTAATACTTGCAAACCAAATAGGCGTATTTTACCCTATAAAGACAGGGACCAAGCAGCTTGCTCTTTTCAGTTCCAATTCTCTCCAAGGCTAATAAGATGAGAGTAATAAAAGTATTAAACATTACAAAGCCAAATATTCCTATGCAAAACAATTGAGGTTCTGTAAGTACAAAAAATTACAATATTAGTAGTGGCCTGGCCTAAAACCATTCTTTCTGTTATAGACATAAAGTCTAGAAGTCCATTTCATGGTTTTGTATTACTTGTAACAAGCCATGATGTGGGGGGGAAATCTAGTCCATGTTTTGTTAGTGGCAGTATTGTACAAATGAGGACCCCGGGTTCTAACTAAGCCATAATTAAATGTTTTTTTTAATTGTTGTCTTAACAACAGACACAATATAGGAAATCTTTTATACCACTTGTATTCTCATGATTTCCACTTTCATGGGTGTTGGTGACTTTAGTCAAATGAAATAAAAATGCTTTTTACTCCAAAATTATGGTACGAATTTCGCTTGGTTACTGGCTGCTGTAATTTCATCCTACTTGATCTGTGTCACATAAATGTGTTACTATTTTTATTGCGTTCCAATTCAACAGCATTCATTTTCTGTGGACAAAATGTATGGAACTTTGGCTGAAATTTAAGTAGATAATCCATTGATTCTCAGGTAACAGTGTGTGCTACCCACTCTAAATTTTGGGTTATTATTTCTGGTGCAATGCAGTATAACTCCTGTAAAAAAAAGATCATCATCTTGTTTGACTTCACATATGGAATCCCATTGTCTGAGCTGATTAGGAAAACATAAAAGGAAACAGTAGCAGCTGCTCTATCACGAACCTGAAATGTTCAAGGGAGAGAGGAGCACCCAAGTCAATGAGGCAAAACAAGATAGCATCAAGAGTCCATGTAAGATTTAAAAATCCAAGAAAAACATTCATTATCATTAGGACTATAAGGGATTAAAGAATGGATAAGATAGCTTAATAGTTTAATCAAGTCATTTTGCTTTTGAAAATGATGGATGAGAGTTAAATAGCTAAATAAAATCAATACTTCAGTTTAGTTGCATCACAGCAGGCATTGTTAACAATGCACTGGGATCCATACAGTGCCCGTCCTGAGTTTTTGGCAGTTCCCAACAAACTGACAAGCTATGACATTTATCAGGCTCCTTATGGGTTACCATGCCCAGATAGCAGCACAGTCCCATGCATATTTATTCAAATGTCACCACCACTGAGTTCAAACATTTTATTTGCAGGAAAGTGTGCTTAGAAAACTAAAATCCATTGGTCAAATTCATCTTGGAAAGTTGCCATGCATTGGACAGAAAGGCAATTTCCCCAAATAGTCATGAATTTGGAAACACCATTATATTAGAAACATTGTTCCATGTGGGCGTTATCAATCCAGCAGTTTGCTTCTGCATCTTCAGAAAAATGCAGCACATTTCCTCATCCTCATATCAGTTACAGGCTGGGTTTGATTTTATGGTGCTCTATGGATCTTTGCTGCAGTAACAAGGATAATCTCATGTTGCTCTTTAGTATAATAGTCCTAACATAGTCCTTGACAGTTGTTAGGCACCACCAGCTGAAAATCACCAGTTTATTATTTGCAATTGAAGTCATATGTTAAGCTGTTGTTGAGAGTAAAAACCTAAATCAGAACTGCTTGCCAGAAAATCTTCATCCATCTCTCCATTGCTATCAAGGGTGTTGGATACATCATCCAAATCTATTCTACTGCCATTATGTGCATAACAAGGTTAAAGCTGCAATGAGCAACAACCTCTCCTTTTGGAAGTCTCCATGCCTACAATCTTATTTCCCTTGACTCTGGAAAATTCTGCGATAGGAATAAATAGAGGAGGAGGAGGAGGAGGAGGAGGAGGAGGAGGAGGAGGAGGAGGAGGAGGAGGAGGAGGAGGCTAGATAATAATGATGAGATAGATAGATAGATAGATAGATAGATAGATAGATAGATAGCTATAATAGATAGGATAGATAGATAGACATGATAGCTAGATACAATAAATATGATGAATAGATGCAATAGATAGATATGACAGATACATAGATGATAGATATGGTAGATGATAGACAGAGACAGACAGATGATAGATAGATTCTTTCTTATTATTCATTTCTTTCTCCCCATACTTTTGTCTGCTTTTTGTCCCATTGATTATGTTTTATATTTGTTGATGATTAATAAATAAACAATAAACTTTTTTTGTGGGCTGAACTAAGTAATGTGTAAGCTTTCTGTGATCTGAATTGGCTGGGATTATGTGAGACACAAACTGAACTGAAAATTATCCACAATAATTTTCCAACAAAGATTGGCTACAATCATGACTTGATTGGGTCTCTGTCACATGTTCATTCAATCAGAACCAAAAAGATAGTTATCTTTGGCTACCTAATGTAATATTACAGAAAGAGTCTACTATTTCTGTAATATCCTTGATGTAATTATTCTTGCTATACAGGCATTAAAACAGATTGTTGCTGCCAGAAAGAATATAAGGTGCACAGCTGCTATTCCTTGGCATTAGCATTTTATTCCTGCATTATGACATTATTAACAGGCTCTAATATACTAGGTAAGCACTTTCATGCCTATTTTAATATGCCCTTCCTTGTTATTTACCAGCTTTAATGCAATTACATGTATGTTAAAATTAATGCATCCTGAACGATACCAAAATGTTGAAATAAAATTCATGGGGAAGATAAAAATCTACTGCAGATACCTTAGACTGGGAAAACAATAATCTCAATCTACTGTCATATTTATAGTTAACATAACACAAGGGGAGCACATGAAAGAAAGGGATACAGAGTTAGTTGGTAAGACTTACAAACTAAGACTTAGTTTGTAAGTCTTCCATACAATTATTGAAATAGTATTTGTCTATAAAAATTTAAAGGCAACAGAAGATATTTAGGACTAGGCTGCTATATCTACCCTGTGGTTATGGCCCCATCTAGTACCATTACATTAATTTCTACTTCTATTGAGAACTATATTTAATCACCATAACATTTTTGTGGCTGAAATGCAGAAGAATACTTGCATGTATTCCATACATATCCAAGATCCTACAATTTCTGGATTACATTCATTAAATTCCTTTGTTCTTTTCAGTCCCGAACTTGCAGTTTTGACATCTCTCATTTTTTGCATTTAAAATCATTTCTATCCAATAAACACCAGACTCCTTATTTTTTTAAAAAAATCCAGTTGAAGAAAAAGAAGATCTTTATTTCACTTTTTCTTCAAAACAAGCAAAAGAATAAACCAGTTGTCTTTACAGCAAGGGTTAGACACATGACATTTTTACTGTACAATTTGAGCACTGTGAAAACCTGATGCTCTAATAGCCTCCGCTATCGTTATAAAAACCCTCTGCATCCATGAAAAGATTATTTGTGTTGCAAAGTGATCCAAAATAAACTGTGAATTGAATATTTTATGGAAATTAACTAGGCTTAGCATTTTGATACATGTTTACTGTGCAACTTTCCTGCTGTACTGGAGTCTCTTGTACTGTAAATGGTAGCAGTTTAACAAAAATGAAAACTGAGCAGAATGATTTTCAAGCAATACATCTTGCAAGAAAGCAATAGTTATTGCCTTCTCCAAGAAATACAACCTTGAAGTCAAAGAGCACAGAACCTGTCATTTCCAACAATATTTATATGAGTGGTTGGTTTAAGGGAATTTGAGATTTTAATGTTTCCCTTTCTTGAAGTGGGCAATTATTTTGTGCAGTTTGACAAAAGAGAGAACAATGCTCAGTGGAAATTCACTTCTGTATTTTACAGTTTCAGTTTCAAGGTGGTATCAGATGGATTAATCCCATAGAAACTACACATAAATCATTACACCTCAATGAAAAGAGTTTAGAAACAAGCTGAAAATGGCTTGTAACAGTTTTCAGTCATGAAGAACAAGGCAAGAGCAATCAATCAATGCCAGTCATGGGTGACCTATTCAAACTAATATACATGTTTAATCTTAACTCTTCTAGGTTGCAATAACCCAGGCCTGTGAGGTGTTGTACAATGTAGTTGTAACTATTTGGAAACTGAGACTATGAGTTCACTGTAGAAACTGCACATAGATGTTCTGATATCTGACTATGGAATTGTGGCTCCAAGTTAGCGGGCTGTAGTTACAAGCCAATTTTTCAGTCTACAGGTTGTCTTCATCTTATAACCATAATTGAGCCTGGAATTACATTCATAAGCCATGCTTGTTGTTAAGCGGGTCATTGTATGACCTACCCAACTTTACAACTTTTTTGTGGTGAATGTGAATGTGACAATCATAAAACAAATGCTGTGGTCATTAAGTGAATATCATAGTCATTAAGCGAAGCCATTGTTCGCAATGGGCATTTTTTGCTGTAAACTGGAAGTAAAAGTAAGTTTCACATGACCATGGGACACTTCAAATGGCTGTGACGGTAGGCCAGCTTCACAGGTCTGGTTGGTCAGGTCTTAAATTTTTTGGATTCTGCCATAACTTCAAACAGTCACTAGGCAACCAGTCATTAAGCAAGGCCTACTTGTATTGTATTTGGAATATCTGCTCCAAAATTGTCTCCAATGTGTCATTCATCCTAACATGGACCTAACATTTTGACATTTTAGCTTTTGACAAGAGATATCTTTCTATTAACCAAGGCTTTTAAAGCTGAAACACAAATTCATGTATTTTAAAAGGCAAGCACTCTGCTTTCCTATCCACCTAATAAATGCTCAAACAATCATCACAACAATTGAGGTAGGGAATGTGTATATGAAAATGCTACAGATGTGTTAAGCTGATAATTATGAAATCAATCATTCTTAACCTTTCATCTCAGACATTACACAAGGCATTAAAGCATAACCTAATTTTTCAACATCCAAGCAATGCTGTAATCATAGAAATAATGTGCAGGTTCACTGGCGCCTTCATTTCAAATGTACCATTGTCAGTTTACACAGAAATCTGTCTATAAGCCATCTGTTGCCAAAACCAATCATTACCAATGTTGTCATTCTGTTACTAAGCTCTGCAGATGCTAGTCACTTGGAACCATCTGTTGGTGTCAAATAAGTAACAATTCACTCTGAAGGGGAGACAATGGATACTCTTATTTAAGCATGCAGAGTTGCACTCTATTGCTGACCAAAACCTTCGCACTAGAAGTTGGACAAATGACCAATTAGAATAACATAGAAGTGTTATTTGTAAATCAAATACCAAAGACTAATTGCAAGAAGAGTTCTCCTCCTTTTGAAGTCAATAGGAGGTTTCTACACATGTACATACACATATACATTTACATTTGCTTCATAGTCCACCATGTATACTATAATCTACTACCTTTTTGGAATCATCGCTTAAATGATTTTGAAGGTCTAATATTTCACTTTGTCATAATGCTAATTCAATTTTATGGGTACGTGAAGGAAAACAATTAATTTATTTGTAGATGCCATGGTAAATATCAAAATTCAACATCTCTGCCTAAAGGATGGGTCCTAAGGCACTAATAGCCTCTGTTGGTAATCTCTTTAAAATAATAAAACACAATAGCCCTATTACCACTGAAAGCTCATTCATTTTCTTAAATCTTTTTCACTCCAGTATTTATTATTTTGTGAGTTCACATATGACTGCTCATATTCAAAGGATTTATATGCTCAAAGCATTGGGAAAAATGAAAAATGGCCCTACAAACTTCCACTGAAAATGAACCAAAAAGCCAACATTAATTTTAAAAAAATCAAATGGAAAGTCGGTACCCTGTTCAAAGCCAAGAATTAGGCACTCCTTCATGACAATTCCATTAATATTTATCGTACATTACCAAGCTGTATGTAGTTTTCTGGAACCTGGACTATATCTACTGTCTACTCAACTGTTTAAGACTTAAATCAGGGGTGTCCAACCTTGACAACTTTTAGACCTGTAAATTTCAACACATGCTGGCTTAGGAATTCTGGGAATTGAAGTCCACAATGTTGGCAAGGTTGAACAGCCCTGACTTAAATAGTTTTCCCTGACCTTCTTGATGGAGCAGGACCTGCATTTGAGTGCTTCTGCATGCATTTCCATCATTGAACTACAATAATTATCCAGCTTTTCAGGCAGGAATCAGAAGTGTTTCCACACAAAAAGTTGACAAAAACAGCCACCTGGAATAATATAGACACTATTCTGCAATGGTGTCAACTAGCTATAACATGTATGATAAGAAACAAGCCTTTTAAGATTAACTATCATGAGTTAAAGAACAAGCAATCAAGAAATACTCTGAAAACCAGCACGTGGTAGACAAACCATGAAGACAGAAAACAAATGAAATCAGTCAGATTTGTCAGGCTGATTCTATTCAGGTTTATTTTTTTTAAGAAATAAACAAAATAGATGATACAACAGCCATTGGTCTCATTCAAGATGGTGATAAATATGTGGCATAGCCAGAACAATGTGGACCTGAACCAGGGGTGAAATCCAGGAGGTTCTGACAGGTTCTGGAGAACCAGTAGCAGAAATTTTGAGCAGTTCAGAGAACCAGAAAATACCACCTCTGGCTGAAGAATGGAGATTTTGCAATATCCTTCACCAGGAGTGGGGAGGGAATGGGGATTTTGCAGTATTCTTCCCGTGCCACTCCCACCAAGCTACACCAATGCCCACCAAGCCACACCCACAGAATTAGTAGTAAAAAATTTTGGACCTGAACATGTGAAAAATGTACAGATGAAAATGGATTTTAGGAGGAGCCTTTTTATTCTACCACCTCTTACTATATCTATATATACAGCACAGTATCAGCAGTAGAATCCTTCAAGTTGGGGGTTCTATAATTCCCAGGATTTGTAATGGACACCTAACATTAGAGCCATCATTTAAGAAGCACAACAAAGAATGTTCTTCCTGTATCAACTCAGGAAGTTCAGATTGCTCCAGGAGCTGTTGATACAGTTTTATAGAGGAATTATTGAGTCTGTCATTTGTACTTCTATAACTGTATGGCTTAGTACAGAAACCAAACAGAACAGGTACAGACTCCAATGGATAGTTAGGACTGCAGAAAAAACAATTGCAACCATCTTCACTTCCATAGAAAAAGTATTGCACAGGTCAGAAGGAGGGCTAAGAGAATATTTACAGACACCTCCCCCCCCCATCCTGAACATAAACTGTTTCAACGCCTTCTCTTGGAAAGCCGCTATAGGGAACTGCATGCCAAAACAACTAGACACAGGGACAGTTTCGTCTCCCATACCATCATTCTGCTGAACATCTAATTCTCACAGTACTGTCTAATATCTATGTACATTTACCCATGTTGTATGACTGTAGCACTATTATTATTATTATTATTATTATTATTATTATTATTATTATTATTATTATTATCCTTCTTATCCTCCTGTCTACCCCCTCTAATTGGGATTATTATGATGATTATGATTACTCTGTTGCTTTGCATATACACTGAGAACTTCTGCACTGGAGACAAATTCCTTGTGTGTCTAATCACACTTAGCCAAATAAAGTATTCTGCTCTGTTCTGTTCTGTTCTGTTCTGTTCTGTTCTGTTCTGTTCTGCTCTGCTCTAGTCTAGTCTAGTCTAGTCTAGTCTAGTCTAGTCTAGTCTAGTCTAGTCTAGTCTAGTCTAGTCTTATTTTCCAGTCTAACTTTCCTTCCAAGATTGTTTCCTCTGTTTCCTGTGCTTACAAACAGGCCAAAAGGGACACTTTAGAGGCTTAAGACTTCTAAAGTTCAACCTTACTATTGTAGCTCACTCCTGTGCATACACATTGGATGAGACTGTAGATTAGCTTTCCATGTGGGTTATAGACCAATGCCTTGTTGTGCTCCAATGTAAGTTTCACAAGGACATTTTACCAAAGTTTTCTTTTTAGAGAAGCAGCATAGCATAGCTGTGTACTGTGGAATGCAGATCACATGATCTGTATCAGATCTAAGAATCTTGGCCATCCTGCAGTATCCTGGTTTTTTTTTTTTTCAGGGACAACAGGCTACAACAATCCAAAGATTGTTCCAAATTCCAAGTAACACCCCCAATGAAAAAAAACGCTAAGGCTTGAGTTTCCTCGAAGTTACATTTTATTAGAGATGTCATATTGGCACATCTGGGAAAACGTGAATCTGAAAGCTTCCAGGTTTTCCCCACCCAAAGGAAAGTTCAAGTCCCTGCCCAACACCCACATGTCCATCACATGGTCCAATCCAAACACCATGCCATCTGGTGATGCCTCCCAGTTCCAGCCGTCCAGGTGCAGGGCAAGATGTCCTTGACTTTCTGAGAAAGAATGTTATTTTGACTATATATTACCCATGCTCAATACAATCCCCCCTCCCAGTTTCCCACAGTAGTAAATGTGGCAGGCCTGAAGATCCAACAAAAGAGATGGCTTCTAGGCCTCAATTATTTTTTGCAGGGAAGTGTAAAAAAAATAACAATACTAAAGAGACAGGATTAATTATTTCCAGCAGTTATATCCCTGATCTTGAACTGTATTAAATCAATCAATCAGCCAATCAACCAATCAATCACTCTAACAAAATGTAAATATTTTCTCCATCTAACCTTTGAAAAGATATGAAACTGATTTCATTGACAGCAGAATAGTCAAGATGAATGCAAACTTGATTCCAATGCTCAGTATTCAGGACACACACATTTAGACGCGTGTTAATGTTCCTGGGAGAGAAACAAATGTATGTAGCCCGATGAGGAGGACTGTGTAAACACTTGGCTGGGTAACAACATCAACAGTAAATATTTACACACATTAGTGTGACGACTCTATTTAAACTTGTCTAATCTTAACTTGCAGATGATAAAAATACAGTCAAATTAAGAACTTCAGGGTTAATACTCATCAGTTGTGTGGGATAAACTGTAAAAATGAGTCCAGATGGATTTATTTGCAGTTGGGGACTATATAATCTAAGGACTGTAAATCCTTCTCAATTAAAATTTAACTTTGGCATATTGCACACATGTAACCTGAAAGCATAACTGATCTAGTAAAATTTTAATTATGGCACAACCTCATTTATTCACTTCCCCCGGGGACATCCAAGATATTCAGATAACAAATAGTTCAGGGATATTGGGTCACTACTTCTATAAGGCAATAATTTCATGAGCTGTCTAGGAAAATCCATGAGTTTGGACACTGTTTCTGATATTTTATTTAAAAAGAAAAAAAATGGAGTTTATATTTACATTTTTGTCTGTTCTTTCCTTAAGGTCATGGACAATTTATCAATATTGAAATTAATCTGGGATTAATTGTGAAAGATATTCTCTTCCATACAGCTTTCTGTTGAACGTATTCATACTGACTTCATAAGAGTATGTGTATGAGTTAACACAATTAAACACTGCATTTCTAAGATTTTTTTTCACCCAGAAGCTGAACTCTATTTATCAGTTAAAACACCCTTTGTTATATAGATTCATTTATTTCAATAAAATTTGGCAGGAGATGCAGATTTTAGGCCTGGGAAACTAGGACTTCAACCTCAGGCAAAAATTTAAAGTCCCCTATTTCCATGCTAAAGCCACAATCAAAATTACATTCTGCATATTTGCTTTCATGAAGCTGCATAGCTGCTCAGTGTAAAAATACAGTCTGATTCACAGTCATTAGAATTAAAATATTCTTATAATCAAAGTACCCCCTCTCTGTGTACTAAAATAGACTTTTTCCTTTAAGCAGGCACAGAACTCATTGTAGCCAGCTAATAACCTTAGGGCAGGGCTGTCAAACTCGTAGCCCGCGGGCCAGATGCATCACACACTGGTCACGCCCACGATCCACGCCCGGTTTAGCGAAGGGGGGAAAAGTCCCGATACGTCACATGATGCCTCCGTGACGCTGCAGGTTTAACACCCCTGCCTTAGCATAATATCCAAAGTGAGATGTTCCACATTCAGTCCTTCACATTATGTTACACTGGCTTAAATTAAAAATCAGCCATTTCTCCTATGACAGGCGTGTCAAACTCAAAGCCCGGGGGCCAGATCTGGCCTGTGGGGTGCTTAGAGCTGGCCTGAGGGGCTGCCCTGGAAACAGCGAAGGACTGGACCACCAATGCCTCTGCCAGCGAAAATGCATGCAGCCCTTCTGAGCTCCGTTTTCTCTGGCAGAAGGTTGCAGGAGGCTGTTGCAGGCAAAAATGGAGCTTGGGAGCCCATTTTCGCTGGCAGGGTGCTTGGGCCACCACAGGCACCGCTGACACAAGTGACATCAAGCTGGCCACACCCCTCCTGTCCCCATACTCCCTCCCCCAGGTCAAACACAACCCTGATGTGGCCCTCAATGAAATTGAATTTGACACCCCTGTCCTATGATATTTCCTCAACACAATGACTATTGCACTGAAATAGTGATGACAACATATCACACAACTTGGCAACCCCAAAATGAATTTATATTAGATGAGGAAAGCAATATCAAGGAAAATGGTGGCATCGGCAAGACAATGGTACCTTATATTGTTTGGGAATTTGCTTATGTTGTTCCCACTCCTGTATTGGAATATTAATTTGAAAAACAATTCAAGAGTAGAACTGATTAGCATAGTTGTTATTTGGCAATTGGGCAAAGCTAAGAAAAAGTTATTGGTTTTTTACTGGGATTCTGCACTAAGCCTGTTGGGTATTTTTTTTTTCATTCTTTTAATTTATCAGACAAATTTTTTTTCTTTTTTTCCTCTTCCTCCTTATTCACCATATAAGAGATTTCTGCTCAACCATAAATGCAGATATTGCTGTTTCTCTAATCAAAGAGGCTAATTTAACCATCTGCACAAATTCCATTATCTTCACCAACCATTCTTCTGATGTAAGCAGTATCAAACCTTTCTACCTTTGAGCATATAATAATCGCTGCAGTTGTCATATATAAAAATAAAAACAAAGTTATGAGACTTTTTTTTTTTTTGCTTATCCAGAAGTCTCAAAAGAAAAGTCTTTGGTTTCAAATGCACTTCAAGCTTTAAGATCTTCTGAATTAGTCCATGTATTTGTATCCAAAATGTTTTGGGATTTTTACATGTCCATCAAAGTGTCCCTTCATGTTGTTCACATTTTCAAAAAATATTTTTTTATATAGTTTTTATTAATAATAAAAAGAAAAAAACAAAACCAACATAGATACATTGAAACAACATACAAAACGAACACACATCAATTCAGTCCAATGACTGATTCTTAGAAGGTATTACAATGGTGGGTTATTTTTCATATTTCTATTTGTATCAATATTTACAGTCACCTAATTACTTAGTTATATATGTACATATATAATTGACTCCTTATTTACTTCTATGCATTTCTATTGAGTACTCGAAAATCATCTTTATATTCCTATTTTTGCCTCCAGCCAGTTGTACCATCTTTGCCATATTAAATAGTAATCAGTATCATCTTTCTCTTGTATTTCTTTTGTGAGCTTATCCAATTCTGCACATTCTGTAATTTTAGCTATTATTTTGTCTTCTGTGGGTAACTGTTCAGATTTCCAATGTTGGGCAAAGAGTATACGTGCTGCTGTGAGGATATGGATGATCAAATATTTTATTTCTTTGGTATATTGTGTTGTGATTATTCCCAATAAAAAGGTTTCCGGCCTCATTTCCAGTTTTTGTTTCGTGATTTCTTCAATCATTGTTTTAATTTGTTGCCAGTATTGTTTTGCCCTTCGGCATAGCCACCAGAGATGATAATATGTCCCTTTCTGTGATTTACATTTCCAGCACATCGGAGATGTATTTGGGAACATCTTGGCTAGGCGCGCCGGTGGGAGGTGCCATCGGTAGAACATTTTGTAAAGGTTTTCTTTATAGGGTATAGACAATGTCATCTTGTAATTTATCTTCCACAGATTCTCCCACTTATCCAATTCAATAGTATGTCCTATATTTTTGGCCCATATTATCATATTCTCTTTGACAACTTCCTCTTCTAATTTGTATTTTAATAGGTACCTATAAATTTTGGTAATCATTTTCTCATCTGTACTTTGTAATATTTTATCCAATTCATTTGGTTCATTTTGAAATCCGAATTGTGCCTGATCAGTTTTATATTTTGATTCTATTTGCATGTATGGCCACCAATCAATGTCTATACCCTGATTTTGTAATTCTTGTCTTGTTTGTAATTCTCCTTCACTGTTCAGTAATTCTTTGTAAGTCCTCATTTTCTCTATATCCATGGCGTTGGGATATATTAGTGCTTCCATTGTCGATAGCCATCGTGGGATCTTAGTATAATGTTTCCTAATCTCTTGCCATGATTTGTACAATGATTCTCTGATAATGTGTTGCTGAAAGTATCTATGATGCTTGTCCTTTCCCTCCCACAGAAAGGCGTGCCATCCGCGTTGTAATTCAAAGCCCTCTAGTGATAGCATTCTTTTATTCTTAAGGTCTATCCAGTCCCTTATCCAGTTCAACGACGCTGCTTTATAGTATAACTCCCAGTCCGGTAGGCCTAAACCTCCTTTTTCCCGAATATCTTGCATACATTTTATTTTGATTCTAGCCCTTTTCCCATTCCAAATAAATTTTGTTATTATTTTATTAAGGTCCTTAAAAAAGTTCTTTCCTGGCCAGATTGGGGTTACTTGAAAGAGGTAGAGTAATCTAGGGAGTATATTCATTTTTATGGATGCAATTTTCCCTAGGAATGACAGTTGTAATTTGTTCCACATTTCCAGGTCTTTTCTAATTTGTTTCATTAATTTATTATAATTGTCTTCTCTAATTGTTATTGCTTTAGCAGTAAGCCAGATTCCTAGATACTTTATTCTCTTTACAATTTGTATTCCTAATTTGTCTTCTAGTATTGTCTCTTGTACCTTTGTCAAATTCTTTGTTAATATTTTAGTTTTTTGTTTGTTAATTTTAAGCCCTGCGACTCTTCCAAATTCCTCTATCTTCGCTAGAAGTTTGGTTCCTGTTATTTCCGGTTGCTCCATTATAAATACCACATCGTCAGCGAATATTTTAAAAATACCTTTATACATTCCTAGACAATTTCTTTGGTGAGAAATACCAAGGATACATAATTTTATTAAAAATTCTCTTAAAGGCTAGAACATAATGAAAATTTCAATCCTTTCAACTACATCTATTCCCATTGGTCCATTTATATATTATAGCCAAAACTTTTAGCCCATTTTATCATATATTCTTTCTCTTGTTCTTCTTCTGTTTCATATTTCAACAAAAATTTACAAATTTTAACAATACAGCTAAAATTGGCTTGGGACCACCTTTGTCCAAGAGTCTCTACCTGTCCAACTCACTCTAGCAAATTGGACATGCTGCAGATCCCATCCATTAGAGTGTCTGCTGGAAGGGACCTGAAGATGGGCCTTTACGGCAGTAGCCCTTCTCTGTGGAATATCTTCCCATCAGAGATTAGAATGGTCCCAACCAGTGGGGAAATCCAATTTTTTTTACTACCAGTTCTGTGGCATGGCTTGGTGAGCGTGGTGTGGTGTGGTGTGGCTTGGTGGGCGTGGCTTGGTGGGTGTGGCAGGGGAAGGATACAACAAAATCTCCATTCCCTCCCCACTCCAGGGGAAGGATACTGCAAAATCCCCATTCCCTCCCCACTCCTGGGGGAAGGATACTAAAAAAAACCCCATTCCCTCCCCACTCCTGTGGGAAGTATACTGAAAAATCTCCATTCCCACCCCACTCTGGGGCCATCCAGAGGTGGTATTTGCCGGTTCTCTGAACTACTCAAAATTTCCGCTACAGGTTCTCCAGAACTTGTCAGAACCTGCTGGATTTCATCCCTGATCCCAACCCTGTTAGTCTTTTGTAAAGCCATAAAAACCTGGCTGTCGTCCCAAGACTGGGGTGTTGAACGTGCTAAGGCCCCATTTCCCGGCTTTATTGTTAACTAGCCAAGCATCTCAGCTCTTATGCATATTTATTTTGCATTAAACAATTATTTATTGTTTGTATTGTTTTAAAAAGTTTTTATTCTTTTAATTGCATAGTTTTTGAATTGAAAGTTGCCCAGAGTCACTGATTTAAATGGGCAGCTATAGAAATTTTAAAAATAAACATGTTCATCATTAGTACATAATTTTATTTCAAATTCAGTCTTAACTTTGTTGAAAACCATATAATATTTTATCCACTTTAAACCTTTCTGTTAATTATATATAAGAAAACCATTGACAAGAATATTCTTTTGTTATTGAGTCTTCTCTTGATTTTATTTTACAGTGTCCATGAGAAAATTCTAATAAATTTTGGTAGCTTAACAGTTTATGTTTACGTAATATTTTTCATCTATGAATGCTTCTTGTGCTCAAAATCATAAAGGTGTTTTGTGGCAAAACGCAAGTTTGTATTTATTTCATACTCTAAGCATAGCCCATCTAAGATAATGATTTTTCTACTAAGATTTAATTAAATTTCAAAAGAAGATAAAATACAAGGAAACAGAAAAAAAAGTTTAAAGGGGGAAAAAAGAGGGATTTGAAGAAAAGACAAAATTGGGATTACAAAAAGAAAAGGGAAGACAAATATAGAAAAGAACAGCTTCCAATTTTCTTGGTACAGATACAAGTATAAAATAGAATAACATTTTGCTCTAAGATTAATTATAACACAGGGTACTTCTATAATCATAACCAATTCTAATCACCAAATCCCAAACTTAAAATTTCATTTCTTTCCATTTCAAGCAGAGACAAAACTGGTTTCCAGGTTGAAACAAAGCTAGAGAAAATATTTTCTTTAATCAAAGCAGTTAATTTTACCATCTTTGCCATTAACTTTATCACCCATCCATTCATCATCCTTGCATTTTCATATAAAATCTCATTGCTATTATCATATATCAAAACATAGTCCCATTTTATCCCAATCTTTTTGTCCATCACATCTAGAAGAAAAAAACTTCTAGTATCAATTGTACATTTATTTTAAGAATTAAAATATAAATCTGGTTGGAATGATTCTTGGCTTTCTTATTGTTCACCAAAGTTAATAAAAAAGTACCTTCATATTGGTTACATTTCCAACATATATTTGACACACTCGTTGATAATTTATCTGGTATTATATTTCAAACCCTTACTCCACAACTTGACCCTTTGCTCAAGTATTGTGTTGTAACCAAAATTTTTGTCCCTTTAGTCCAGAGGTCTTCAAACTTGGCAGCTTTAAGACTTGTGGACTTCAACTTCCAGAATTCTGGGTATTGAAGTCCACAGGTCTTAAAGCTGCCAAGTTTGAGGGCCCCTGCTTTAGTCATACAAACTTTAACATCTTTATCTTCTGTATTCATTTTCAATAAGAATGTATATATCTTAGCAATAACATGCTCATCAGTAGTACATAAATCTAAGTCAAAATCAGTTATTTCATTCATGAAAACAAAATTCTTCTTATTCAATTTGAATTTATCTGTAAATTGAGCATAAGTAAACCATTGATGAATGTAACATTCCTTTTCCAGTTTTTCTCTGGTTTTTAATTTAGGTTTCCTTCAGAGAAAGTCAGTAACTCAGCATAGGGTAATCATGCTTGTGAAGCCATAATTTCTCTTCTAAAGAAAACTTCTAGGAGTGACAATTATAAAGGAATTTTGGAGTCAGTCTTGCTTTATAGCTATTCCAAATCATCATTATGACATGCCTAATAAAATTATTTTGAAAACCTGTATTGACCTTAACTTTGTCATTTCATAAATAGCCATACCACCCAAATCTCAGATCATAAGTCTTCCAGTTCCAGTAATTTCTTATTCCTCAGACTCACCCAATCTTTCATCCATACCAGACAACAATGGGCAAAGTAATATTTTAATTCAGTTTATCCTAGCCCACCTCCTTCTTTGGTATCTTGCAATATTTAATTCTTGGTATTTTTAGTAGCACAATGATTTTAAAGTCTACATTCACCTTAACGTTATCATACCATAGATAACCAGGCCATTCAAATCTCAAATCATGACCTTCTAAATCCAGTAACCTTCTATTTCTTAACAACACCCACTCTTTTGTCCCAACAAAACAGCAAGCAAGGTAGTTTCAAATCTGATAGACCCAATCCCCCTCTTTCTTTCACATCTTGTCATATCCTTATATTTAACGTGTGGAGGTTTTTTCCCCTTGCCATACAAATTTAGATATGTCCTTCTCCCATCAGTTGTCAAAACAAAATATTGGCTGGAGCAAAAATAACATTCTGGGCAAAATGTTAATCACAGAATTTATCACCAACAGTGATAATTGTACTTTATCCTGTCTTGGCATATCTTTTTTAATTTCATTCCATGTCTTAACATAATTGTTTTGAAATAACAAACGATTCAACATTGTCACAATTACTCCCAAATATTTCTACCTATATACCTTCTCAGTCTTGAAACCTATTTTATTCAGCCCTTCTGTTTTTTGTTAACATCTTTGTCTTTTGTTTATTAATCTTGCTATTGACCTAAATTGTTTTAATTTGCTCATTCAAATTAAAATTCCCTTTAAACAGTTTGCCAAAATCAGGAACCACAGGAACAAGTTCAATTGTCCAAAACAGCAGTGATCTGGCCAATCCAACTATGTAATCCTGCTTTTGATGCTGTTTTCTGTTCTTCCACTAGCCACCCAAGATAATTTATATTTGTTAAACATTTGTTTTTTTTCTCTTTTTTTCTGTCTTCATTGATGCAGGCAACAGGCTACAAGCCATCAGTTATCAGAACTGTTGTTTTGTCCAAGCCAAATAAAATTCTTAATCCCTAGATTCAGCTTCTCCAATCTGCAAACTGAGATACGATCCTTCTTTGAAGAAAGAGACAAACTATTGATCTCTACAAAGCATTGAATTGGATTTATTTACATACTGATTTGTGGTGGTGTCTATTGTTGCTACAAATATTGTTGTAATATCTCTCAAATTAATTTCCAAAATTATTTTTGCTAAATTTAAACATATCATGTAAAAGAGAGAAGTATCCACCAATGTCCTTCCAACAACAGAAGGATAGAGACTGTTAATAGAATGAATTCCCTCATATTCATACAGTCCTCTGTGCAATTTCTTCAGATGAGTAGAAAACATCTAATTGCTTAATGTTGGTTTTATTTTGACAGTCTCTGGAGAAGTTTCAGTCAAAGTGCAATAAAGTTCAGAGTTCTGATTTCAGGCCACTAATCAAACTGGTGAAGAGAGACAGATAAGCCAGAGCCAAACCATAATTCAGCTGTGAAATCATCTAATCTGGGGTTCTCAAGAAATTGTAATAAAAATAAAGAAAGTATGAAATGTGTAACAATGACAGTAGAAGCAGCAAAAGGGAGCTTTTGTTGTTGTTGTGTCTTCAAGTCAGTATTGCCTCTTGGCAATTGCCTGGACAAGTCTCCTTAGTATTCTTGGCAAGATTTAGGAAATGGTTTGCCATTGCCTTCTTCCTAAAGCTAAGAGTGACCAGCTCACGGTGACCCAATTGGCTTCATGCCTGAGGTGGAACTAAAACTCAAAGTCTCCATGTTTCTAGCTTGATGCCTTAACCACTACACTAAACTGGGTCTCTCAAGATAGAAATATCATGTTACAGAATCACAGTGTTGGAAGGGATCTTGGAGATCTTGGAGGTCATACTCAAGCAGAAAACCCTATACCATTTCAGACAAATGGTTGTCCAATCTCTTCCTAAAAATCTCCAATGATGGATGTCTATGAAGAGTCTCAGTCATCCAGGTCATGGTTGTTCCAAAGGTGCTTTTTCAAGATGCAACTGGGTTTTCTTGTTTTTTTCCTTTGAAGAACTTTTGTTTCTCATCTAAGAAGCTTCTTCAGCTCTGACTGGATGGTGGGGACTGGAAGGATTTATACTCCTTGCAGACAACTGGTCGTTTGTATTCTTTGTCATTGAGCCCACTTAGAGGTTTATCAGTGTCATCAGGGTCACCTGAGGAGTGCAAATGGGTATGGAGCCTTCTTGGAACTTCTGAACTTAGAACTTTGAAATGCAAATGAACAGCTGTCTGCAAGGTATATAAATCCTTCCATTCCCCATTATCCAGTCAGAGCTGAAGAAGCTTCTTGGATGAGAAGCGAAACTTCTTCAAAGAAAAACAAGAAAGTCCAGGTGACTCTTGAAAAATCACCTTTGGGACTCCAGTGATGGAACACCCAGACCTTCTAGAGGCAAGCCATTCCATTTATTAATTGTTCTAACTGTCTCTTTCTCTTTAGTTCTAGGTTGGTTTTCTCCTTTATTAGTTTCCATCCATTGCTTCTTGTACTGCATTCAGGTGCTTTGGAGGATAAGTTGACCACCTCTTCTTTGTGACAGACCTTTAGATATTGGATCACTGCTATCATGTCACCCCTAGTCCTTCTTTTCATTAAATATATAACATATATATACAAATAAAATTATTATTGCCCTTTCTGCATACTGCAACTGTTTCATGATTAATTACGTGTCTCTTGTTTTTTTCTGATATTTAATTATCTTCTTTCTAAGACTGGACAGTAAACTCATGTTCTCCACCAACAATTTAGAGAGATAAGCAGCTCTCTGCTCTCTAGTGTTGAAAAAAAAAACTCCACATATTGCTTGAACAAAGTTATCATCTGCTTCTCAGCCTCAGTTCTCAGCAAAGTTTCCAGGACTAACAGTTTTTCTTTCACAGCCATTAAAAATTAATGGTAGTGTCATCTGCTGGATTAAGATTTGCCTCCTATCCTATTTGTATTTTGAGGCAATGGTGCTTTCTAAATAAAATGAAAGTAGACCAGTACTCAGATAGTTAACCTTGTGCTCAATTACTCATCCTAATTGAAATATGTGTTGAGAGTTTCAATTGATTTCTTGTTCTTTTTTTTTCTTTTGCCATTACAGTCCTTCCCAAATACCACAGAATGTTAGAGTTTAACTGCTCTAAGTACTTTCTATAGGTAATATACAGCGTGTAGCAAGAGCAAAAAGAAAGGAGCATATTTCCACTAATCTTCCCACTAATCCAGTTGTGTGAAATGTGCAGTATTAATAATAGGTGAAGGGAAAATACTGTAGATGCTATGGTAGGAAATTGACAGTCCAATCTTAGATATTTTTGGATAGTACAAGCAATTGTACACCCTAATTTTCATTTCTTGAATCCTCAGAAATACAATAGTTCAAATTTAGATCCTAACATACAAGGGTCAGTGAGCAGCCCCATTTCTACGTTGTACTGTAACATCAGCAAACAGCTGGTCACTCAGAGATACAACACAATTGCCTCCAGTGTGGAGTTTAACTCTTCACAAACACTTCAAAAACCTACACGGTTAGTTCTGTGAGTGTCTTCGCTTCCCCCAATTTGAAATGCTGAAAACAAGGAAAGAGAATTGCTGCTTTATCTTGAGCTACTTTAGATCCCCCTACCTAGAGGAACAAAAATCCCCCTACCCCTTCTCATGGACATTCAAGGGGGCAGGAGTTATATTAGGAAATTGTACATCATGATATTATTATGTACAAGCTGTCATGATGTTGTTGCATCAGATGCTGTGACTTGAGTTCATCATGGAAGGACCTGCATTGCATGCGTGTCATCGTTTTGGCATCATTACAGTTTGTGATTTTTCATCAGTACTATAGACCCTGAAGTCCATTTTCCATGCAAGAAGAAAGGAAAAGTAATAGATGATATTAAGAAGGAACCATAGAATCATCAAACTATTCTTTTCCTGAGTCTCAAAGCTCAGAGTCCTGGAGAAACCTGATAATAATCATGCTGCTTTTCAACTACTGCAGTTCAGTTGGGAATAAAGCAGTTTGATGTAATAGGAACACAGGATTCCAGGTCTGCTTTCAAATTGGTGCAGAATCCACATTTGGAAATGTGATATATGAAAATGATTCACTCTAAATTGTCTTTCAAACTGGATTTGCAACTAAAGTTAGCTTTACTCTGCATGTTGTTATTATTTAGCATATGGCACTATGTAGTAGTGGATTTCAAATCCCGTCGCTACCAGTTTGCTCATGGATGCACGTGCACTCGTGTGCGTGCGTGACACTTCTGCACATGCGCAAAAGCTTCTGTGCATGTGCAGAGATGTCTGGGTGAGTGGGCGGAGCCTCCCGCCACCGCCACTACTGATTTGCCTGATCCAGGGCGAACCGGTAGCAACCCACCACTGGCATTATGTGTCTATGTGTTTAAAAGATTTTAAAAAATCATTTTTATATAAATCAAAATCGAGATGTACCTTCCAATATAATGTAGGTTTGCTTATCTTCTGTTGGAAAAACAACATAGCACTTAAAAGAGTACAGCCTGCTTTGGAAAGTGACAATTCAATGTAACTTTTCTCTGTGAAATACACTGAGAAACATACGCAGTGAAATTCCACTGAAAAATACAATTTTCTCACTGGAATTTATCACCAAAGTTAAAAAGTTTTTTGACTTTTACCGCATCAGCTCTACTCACAAATTAAGCAAAGGTTGGATTCACACACTTCTTCACAGGAACAAGAGTCAGGCAAATTGAAATACCTTCCCCTTCAACTGTCAGATCAATTTCCTCCATATTGTTTTCCCAGGATCCAGGTTGGTCTTTTACCTCAATCATACCTGTGCTTCCCTGCTGCCTTCTGACAATTTTAGCTCTTTATCAGTCCATCTTTCTGCAGGATTGTGGCCTACATATCTGACAGATTTCACTAAGAGGGAGATGGATATAATCTGTTAATTTTATCCATCTCCCTCTTATTTGATAGATACGATACATCTCCCTCCCTTATTTTATAGATACAATTTAGACACGTATCTATCAAATACAGTAGTTGATTCTGCCAAATTGGTGGTGCTCTTTCCACTATCCTATCAGGAGTATGAGGAAGAAGCACTTGATCTCGTGATTTTGCTTTCTTTCTGTTAAATCAAATCCAGAGGGAAGATCAGGTGATTTTGTTGTGTACCATAGTTTCATGAAATGTGGCTATTGGAGATTTTTTTTGTTCTTCATGCTTTGCAAGTCTCCATATTTTCTGAAAAGTCCTCTAGCTGGCTGGGCAATTCTGGGAGCCCACACATCTTAAAATTGCCAAAGTTGAGAAACACTCTTCCAGAGTTTTTGAATAAGATATCATCAATATACCCTTTTTTCCTATATGAACCATATAAGACAGTGGCTTTTCTGAACACATTCTGATGTCAGAAAAATGTTTCCTGACAAGGCTTTGATTGTACAATTAGCCTTGCCTTGTTCAGAGAATATTATGAGATGACCCTGTTCTCCATTAGTAACCCTTCTGTCTCTTCCCACAATTTGGGAGTTTTTTTTCAGAAAAATATCCATTTAAGGAAAGATTAAATGAATATACAATCATTTTAATTAGTGGAGTGTTTTGTGTGGAATAAGGAGCAAGTAAGTTGAAATTCAGTCTTGATGAGATGGAAGTAGGCTTTCAGAATTTGACAATGGGGAAGGAAGGTGTTAAGTTGGGTGAATGAGGACGCAGCAAGCCAGGCAGTGAGGGACAACTGCTCTTTATTGTAGGGTGAGAACCCAGCAACTGACCTAGGGAAATAGCTCCCTTTATATACCTTGCAGCTGTGGTGGTCAGCCAATCAGCTGATAGTCAATTAGTTCAAACTTCCCACCAAGAAAACCTATTTACATAACACTCCTCCCCTCCCAGAAGTCACTTTGGGTGTTATTTGCATGCAAAGTCTCTCAGGTGACCAGGGCATGTACGTAACCTGGTCGACCTGCGCAGTTCAGTTGGAAGGGCAGCGTCAAGCAGGTTGGAGGGATTCCCTGTCTCTCCCTGCTCCGCCAATGGAACCTCCGAGATCTCTTTGTGGGTGGCGACTTCTCTGGCCTGTGTAATCTCTTCACTGGGGTGGCTCCGGACACCAGGATCATCAGATAAGTCCTCCGCTGCACTCGGGCTTGACGTAGTTTGTGGTTCTGGCTGATAGTCCTCTGCTGATAGTCAAGGAGCGGTTCGTTGAAGTTTTCCTCAGCGTCTGTGGCGATTCGCCTTCTCAGTTGATCTATGTGCCTGTGCCAAACTCTCCCGTCCCCCATGTCTACTCTGTACGATTTGGGCCCCGTGATTTCTGTGATTGTTCCTGCTTCCCAGAGTGGGCCCTTCCCGTAGTTCCTGGTGTGGACTGGAGTCCCTATGGTGAACTCCCTGAGCTTCCTCTCCCCCCCCCCTTTGAAAACCTCGGGGGAATAATTGGGATTTAGCCTATCAGGTACCCCTCGGAGCTTCCTTCCCATTAATAGCTCTGCCGGGCTTCGGCCTGTGGCTGTACAAGGTGTGGAGTGCTGGGCTGTTAAAAATCGATCTATTCTTTCCTGCCAGTCCCCGGGGGCCTTGGCCGTTCTTACAAATCTCTCAGCCTGACCATTACTAGCCGGATGGAACGAGAAGATGTGTCTGACCCCCAAATCCGCTAAATATCCCTCGAATTGTGTGGCCGTGAATTGGGGCCGTTGTCCAACACTAAGACGTCCGGTAACCCATGGGTGGCGAACAACTGTCTCAGTTCCCTATTAACCGCGTCAGTGGTAGTGGCCCTCATGAGCTTAATCTCTAGCCACTTCGAAAAGGCATCTACTACGACCATAAAGGTCTGTCCATGAAACAGTCCAGCGAAATCTATGTGGATCCTGGACCAGGGCCCCTTGGGTCTTTTCCACTCTCTCACCGGTGCTGTCGGTGGATCTGACCTAGACTCTTGGCAGGGCTGGCATCTCCCCACCCACTCGGTAATGTCTACATCCATGTTGGGCCACCAAATGTAGCTCCTGGCTAGTCCCTTCATCCATACAATCCCAGGGTGCTCCTCATGCAACAGTGTTAAGACTTTCTCCCTTAGGTACAAGGGAACAATAACCCGGTCACCCCATAGCAAACACCCCCCTTGCATGGTTAGCTCATCCCATTTGCTCGCGTACTGTTTAAATTCCCCGCCCCCAGTCTTTTCCGGCCACCCCCTCGTCACCCAACTTGCGACCGTCTGGATCACGTGGACTTCTACTGATGTCATGGGCCCTGAGTCCAAAATGTCTATCAGCAGGATGGGGATGCCTGGCATGGGATCTTCCAGCTTGTCTGGTAATGGGCAATGGCTGAGTGTGTTGGCGTTGCCCATGTCCGCCCCTGGTCGATGTATCAGGCAATACGAGTATGCTGCAAGGAAGATGGCCCAGTGTGTCATCCTGGGCGATAGGGCTGCCGATGTTGGTCAGTCTCCTGCGATGAGACCCAGGAGCGGTTGGTGGTCGGTGATCAGGTTGAAGTCCCTCCCGAATAGGTACTCGTGGAACTTTTTTACTCCCGAGACCGCGGCGAGGGCCTCCTGACAGTAATTTCTTTCGGCACTTGACAGAGTTCGGGAGTAGTAGGCGATGGGTGCCTCTAGGCCATTCGCGAGTCTATGGCTCAGGACGGCTCCCATGCCGAAAGGAGACACATCACAAGCTAAAACAAGGGGAAGCGTAGAGTTGTATTGTATCAAGAAACTCTTGGCTGACAGCAATTTCTTAATGTTCGCAAATGCATTGTCCTCATCCTTCCCCCGTTTCCGGGTGGACTTCTTGGTTAACAGTCTATGTAGGAGTTCAGCCACTGTTGCCTTGTCCTTTAAGAAAATTGCGTAGAAATTAAGCTGCCCCAGGAACGCCTGCAGCTCCGCCTTGTCTTTAGGTTTGGGGGCCTCTTGGATTGCCCTAATTTTACTTTCAGTGGTGTCTATGCCGGTGCCATCTACTTGGTACCTCAGGAACTCTACGGAGGGGACTGCAATCATGCATTTGTTGCATTTGACCTGGAGTCCTGCATTTCTGAATTTTTCTAAGACCATTCTCAGCCTCCCCCCTAGTTGTTGTTCATCTTCTGCTGTGATGAGTACATCATCGAAGTAGGGGACCACCCCTGGGATCCCCTGCAAAAGCCGCTCCATGGTACTTTGAAAAAGTCTGGGGACTATGCTAGCTCCAAATTGCAGACGGGTGCATTTGAAGGCCCCTCTATGAGTTACGATAGTCTGTGCTTCCACGGTAGTGCCATCTACTGGCAGCTGCTGGTACACCTGCGCAAGATCAAGTTTAGCGAAAATCTTGCCGGGACCTAGGGAATGCAGCAGATGGTGTACAATTGGGACCGGATAAGCACTCTGTTGCAGGGCCTTATTAATTGTACACTTATAATCAGCGCATATGAGCACTGACCCATCCGGTTTCACGGGTGTCACAACTGGGGTCTCCCATTTGGTGTGGTCGACTGGCACAAGCACCCCTTGCTTAATTAATTTGTCCAGCTCGACGTCTATTTTGGGTTTCAGGGCGAAGGGTACCCTCCTAGGCTTTAAATGGATCGGGGCAACATTGGGGTCGAGATTGAACGAAATAGGGGTCCCCACATACTTGCCAAGCCGTTCGTCGAACACATCCTGGAACTTCTGCATCAGGTTGTCTCTCAGGGTGCTCTGGATGTTCCTCACTCTGGTGAATTCCATGCCCAGGGTTCGAAACCAGTCCATGCCCAGGAGGCTTGGGAGCTTGCCGCTGAGAATGGTGAGGGGGAGTCTCTTGCTGAACTCCCCGTATCGCACTTGGAACTCGCCTATTCCTTCTACGGGGATGCGGTTCCCTTGATAGTCCTTTAGCTGGCGTCGCTGTGGTTGGAACTGGGGATGGCTTTCTTGAGGTTGGCCCTCAAGAAAGGGTGTGCTGGGGATGGCTTTCTTGAGGTTGGCCCATGACATGATGGATATGGGGGATCCCGTGTCGATCTCCATCTGGCACTCACATCCCTCGATCTCGACCGCGGTGTAGGTCTTTTCTCTGGGAGAGGTGCAGGTTTGGCCGATGCGGATCGTGTAGGCCTCAATGTCTTCGATTTTTGCACCCTTCTGGCTTCCGCCATCTTTATTGGGCTTCTGGCGCAGCGCAGTCTCGGATTGGCTGGTTTGGCCTCGTGGTTTGTAGCCTTGTGCTTGCTTGGCTCTGCAGACTCGAGCGGTGTGCCCCTTTTTCTCGCAGAACCGGCAGATTGCATTCCGAACTTGCAGTTGTGTCAGGGGTGGGGGCCTCTGCAGCTTGCTAAGTCGTCCCTGGGTCCCTATCGGTCCGGCCTGGACTGCTCTGTGCGGTAGACTTCCTCCTCAGACTCCCCTTCGCTCTCGGTGCTTACGGCTTCACGGTGCACAGTCGCCAACCTCTGCACTGTCTGGCCATGGATGGTCCCTTGCAGTCTTTTGGAAGCCTTTACGGACAACTCTTGTGCTCTTATTTCATTTAGGGCGATGTGCAGGGTCAGGTTCGATCTCGCAAGTAGCCTCCGTTGCAGTCGGCCGTCCCTCACTCTGCAAATTAGTTGCTCTAGCAGCATTTTTCTCACCATCCTGTTCGCTCACATAGGGCCACTCTCCTCAGGGTTCTGACGGCGAGCCAATGTCACCTTGCTGTGCCCAGGGGTAGGGCATTCTCTGTGGGTGCTCCCACCCTCTGGGATGAATTACCTACTAAGCTCCAGACGGCTCCTGATCTCCGCTCCTTCCGTCGGGACTTGAAGACTTGGTTTTTCAAACAAATAGGCTGAGACTGATTCCGGGCTTTATTATTTACTACTAATTAATTATTTGGATTAAATTATGATTTTATTGTACTTGTTTCTTAACTTGTGTTCGCCGCCCTGAGTCCTTCGGGAGAATGGCGGCATATAAATACATGTAATAAAATAAATAAATAATAAATAAATTTCATCCAAGTCTCAGTACTCGCACTGGTTTGCGGCCTTACGCAGGGCAGCAATGTACTCGCTGATCGACTCGCCGTCCTGCTGCAGCCTTTGCCAGAACTTGTACCACTGGATGTACTTGGAAGGTGTTGGGGCATAGTAGTCTTTCAGCAGGATCTGTAGCATTGACCGTGATATGGTGTGGACCGAATTCGGCTCCGACAAGGCTTCGGCTGTGTCGAACACCCATGGTCCGCAGTGGCTCAGGAACAGGGCCTTCTTCTGCACGTCCGGTAGCCCTTGCAGGTCGTTGGCCACCATGAAGCACTCGAAACGGGACATGTAAGACCCCCACTTCTCCTCCTTGGGGTTAAAAGGCGCTGGCGGGATGTAGGCAGACATCGTTCGTGATTCTCCGGTGCTCTGCTCACTCGCCTGGCTGGATTCTGGATTCGGGCGTTCCACTTCTCTCTTGGAACGTGGTTTCAGCTCTTTTTGGTTGTGGCTTCAGCTCTTTCCTTGGCTTCTGACCTCAAAATCCCACCTTCATCGCCAATGTTAAGTTGGGTGAATGAGAACACAGCAAGCCAGGCAGTGAGTGACAACAGCTCTTTATTGTAGGGTGAGAACCCAGCAACTGACCTAGGGAAACAGCTCCCTTTATATACCTTGCAGCTGTGGTGGTCAGCCAATCAGCTGATGGTCAGTTAGTTCAAACTTCCCGCCAAGAAAACCTATTTACATAACAGAAGGAAGGAAGGAAGGAAGGAAGGAAGGAAGGAAGGAAGGAAGGAAGGAAGGAAGGAAGGAAGGAAGGAAATTTTACTTGTTTTGGTGTATTTCCTTCCAATATACTATGTGTATATATGTGTATATGTGTTTACATTACATGTGTATATCTGTATATATACATATGTATACATATATGTATAGGTATATGTGCATGTGTGTTTACATAGCCAACATATGTGGTAGAATATTACTTGTTTATTCTGATTTTCCTAACATTTGTTATTGTACAGTTTGACCATTTCAGGCAATTGATGGGGTTATGTACCATCTATAAAATATTTGTACCCTTTATTGAAATTCGCTACATTAACAGAATCTAGCAAATCTATTTGTGTTGGACTTTCTTCCCCCTTTTTTACTCTAGTTAGTCAAGGCAGCATCGTCCTGAATTGCTTCTGAATGTTATCTTGATGCTTTGGACTTAAAAAATGTTTTACCTTTTCTAGGTAATGGTTTCTGCATCTTTCTATCAAGGTCATATTCCTTACTCTCTACAATATTTTATCGTTAGTAGATGAAATTGTATTTAAAGTAGTATGGCACTTTCCTTGCAGGCTTCCGTTTGTCTACTAAAAAATGTTCTGGCTTTTATTTCATGATCCCAATTGTGGGATTCTTCTCCGTCTCCCCCACCAAAATAACTGGCACTTAATCTTTATTTTTCTAATATATTTTCTATATTATTCTAATATTTATTCTAGGTGCCAGGCAAATTACAGTCATGTTTTCCTTGACTATTGGTGTTTAATTTAGTGTTATTGGATTGTGCTTACTAATTTTACAATGACTGGGCTTATTAAAAACTCTGCTGGATAGTTTTTAATTTGCCATTTTATTTGCAGTTGCATTGATTTTTGTTTTTATGGTTGCTGTTTTAGGCTTTTCTGTCATTGTTTCTTAAACCAGTTTTAGTTTCAATTATGCCTCTTTAAACCCCAGTTAGAAAGACTGGAATTAAATTAAATACTGAAAATACTGGGTATTCTGACTGAAATGGAAATTCATTTTGATTAGCAGGGCATTCTTCACACTCTTCCCTTTATTAGGGCAATAAGGAGGTGAAAATCCCTGGTAAGATTTGTTAAAAGTTCCAAGACTCTACTTACTAACTCCATTAAACTTGCATAGGCTTACATCTGTGATTGATTGATCTATACATTTATTTGCATTTTTTTTAATTCTGCAGCACTGCAATATTCCCAGCTGCTTGCAGTAAAAGCCAGAAAAACAAGTCAGAAAAAAAAAAACCCTCAATGATATGTCAAATAAACTGTTTGCTGACACCCAAATCCACTGGCCCCTATTTACAAGTCAAAAATTCCACAAAACAACATTGTTTCCATAGCCTTCCTTTTGTTTAGTCTGATTTATAACACCATCCTCTTTAATTTGGAAATCACATCTTTCTATCTTGGAAAAGATTATCACATCATTTTAAGCCTTTCTTCCCACTGAAAAAATAAATAAATCCCAACCCTCTCAAGCATTAGGAATCACGGCTAAACTGAAATGATGCAGCCTGTAGCAAAATGAAGAAGTCCTTTGGATCTGACTCAAGCCTACCATCTTTCTGGCCTCTCTTTGAGGCTCTGCTTTGATGAAGAGCAAAGAGATCCTAGGCTTGCATAAGCCTTTCTTCTAAATAATGTTTAAAGCAGTAATTTCAATCCACTAAAATGAATTTTATCATTGTAGCTTAATCAAGATTGGAGAAGATCAGAATTCTAAAAAGTCTGTGCTATCTCTGAGCATTGTGTTCTCTTTCTTACATTCTTTTCTGCTAGTGACCATAATAAACATTTATTTATTTTTTTTGTGAGTGCCAATTAATTCAAGTCACAAACATCAGCCCTGGATTCTTAGAGGTAATTAGCATTGCAGGTTATCAACAGGAAGCTGGTAGCCACAGGCACTTCAGATAATTGTCTTTCAATATTAACACATCTCTGCCTATCTCTAAAAGGTCATTGTGCATTCAATTCTGCCAACTCCTTTCCCCCCAATTCCTTTATAAAGCTATGAAAAGAAATATTCCATTGTTACAGATTTTCAAAAGAGGCAACAGCAAAAAAAAAAAGGGGGGGGGGAAGCTATGGGCATTGTAATACAGACATACAAGCCATGTAGCATTACAGTGGTTTGCTGCACTAATTCTGGATTTCTGAAATAGCTCTCTATCAATGAGCACGTTAAACCTAGTTAAATGGCCATGCACTTGAACTTAATTGAAAGGAAAGCATGTGGGGAAAGTATATAATTATACTGGAACAAAGCTATTGCTCGTGCTTGCCAGAATGTGGGATGTGGGAAAGCTGTTATTTTCCAGTAGACAAACTCTTAAGCCTTATTTTTCCTCTTTTGTAACTGTATCTGTTTCTATGTCACTCTCTGCTGGACTGTTGCTTTAATTAAAATAAAATTTCTCCAAATAACACAAAAGTTTACAAGAGCCATAAAACTTAATGGCTGGAAAAAAAGCCTCTAAGTTATCTCATTTGTCCAGGTGGTCATTGCTCTTTTGCTTCAAAAATTCAAAGGGCCGTTCAAAATAAAAAAATAAAAAAAAATTAAACCACATTCATTATTCAGTCTTCTTAGCTTAGGTCTTATTCTATGGATCAGGCATTTGCTCCTAAGGAATTATATTTATTAGGTTCATACAACCTTATTCGGCACACTGATTGAAAGTAATTTTAAACAATTTAAAATAAAAGTACCCTGAATAGGAATATACTTCTAAAAAACAAAAATTTTAGAGAGCATCTGAAAGTGTTTCTTAGTAAAATAATGTGGGGTAAAGTGTTCTATAAAAGGAATGGCAAGGAATAAAACGCACCTGTGATATCTCATATTACTTTCAAAAATTTCACCAAGCATCCAATGCAGTTGTTGAAGCTTATTATTACTTTATTGCAGATGACTGGAGGTTGAAAGTGTAGGAACGGGGTTACTATTTCACCCCTTAATATTGAATCTCCAATTTTCCAGCAAATCCCATCTATTCTTGATTGGTCCATCAATGTTTCATAATTCTTGCTCAAAATACATTACCTGTTGCCTTGATTTAAATTCATACTTGGGGACCTCTGCCGACATTACTGATGAGGCCTCTGAAAGCAATTTATTGAGGGCCTTCTCAAACCTGGAGCCAGACCAGATGGTGCCTTGCATAAAGCATGCAGCATTGAAGTTACAGCTGAGCTAAGTTTGGCGTTTAAAACTTACAGCTTATTTTCTTAATGCCAGTGAGCAACAACACACACATTTTTATTCTGTTAGTAGCTGCTGTGGACAAGCCTAGGCAATACTGAGGTTAAAGGAGATTGAGAAGAAGAGCTTAACTCTTTCCTTGTGATATCACAGAGAAGAAAATCTGCTGTTATCATCAGGAAGAAAGACTACATTGGAGCTAAATAATGTAATAGCCTTTTGGAGGGGAAATATCTGTGACTGTACAAAAACAGTACTTTAAAAATGCAATACCAGCTGGGAATCACTTCTGGTACATATTGCTAATAGACCAATTCTTTTTTCAGACATGAAGGAGCAAAGGATGAGCATCTTCCTTTCTCAGATATTCTCAGTGCTCAGTGGTGGGTTGCATCCGGTTCGCACCGATTCTATAGAACCGGTAGTAAAACTGGCGGGAGGCTCTACCCAGCGACCCTGACATCATCAGAATGCTTCTGCGCATGTGCAGAAGATTGTGCGCGCTCTTTACTACTTTGCGAACCAGTAGTAAAGATAAGTAAAACACACCCTGGTCAGTGCTACTTAGGCTCCCTTGTTATTTGTGTTTAAAAAAAAACAACAACCAAAAACTACTAATTGTATTCAATCAATTAACAATAACATCTAATTTGGCCTCAGCTACATTACATTTTCCAAAATAACATATATGTCTATTTGCAGTGCTTTAGGAGTAGATTGAACGCACAGGGAGAAAAGCCCTGAAATTGGTTGGATTAAATAAAAGCAAAACAGCATTTTTCTGAATGAACATTGCAAATATTGTGCAGCGTTATGTTATAGAAAAGAATAAATATAATTGTCCGAGTGCCACAAGTAGTGTATTGTATCATTTTAAAATATGTCAGTTGTCATTTATAAGATTGTTTCATTTATTTCTGTTTTGATGCCACCCAGCTCAGAATAGCTCTGGGAGGCTAGAAAGGGGATAAGTCTTCATATTCCTAACTAAACATTGTCAGAGTTTGTTGCAGCACACACAAGCAGACTATTAAGCAGGATTCAAAATGCCTTTATATACATAACAACATATAAGGCATACAATACCCTTGCAGGTTTTTCCATGTTGTAGAGAAGAGAAATAGCAAGTACAAACACAGCACATAATGGAAGCACAAAATGGAGAAGGCAAAAATGGAAGAGAGAGAAGCTAGTGCTCTCAAGCTTATATACAGAACAGTTAAGCCACGCCCAGGCTCCAGACTGTCTCTTACAGTTACTAAGTTTCAGTTACCAAACAGTCTCCCATTGGCTGACCTGTTACCATGTCTATCCAAACAGTCCCCATTGGCTGATCCGTTGCCTATTCCCGTCTATGAATATTCATACTCTGACAAACATCTGTTAATCCAACCTTTCTACATTCAATACAATGCAATGTAATACAGGTAGTCCTCGACTTACGACCACAATAGAGCCCAACATTTCTGTTGCTAAGTGAAACATTTGTTAAGTGAATTTTATTTCATTTTACGACTTTTCTTGCCAGATTTGTTAAGTGAATCACTGCAGTTATTAAGTTAGTAGCACAATTGTTACGTGAATCTAATTTCCCCATTGACTTTGCTTGTCAGAAGATCACAAAAGGGGATCACATCACCCAGGACACTGCAACTGACATAAATATGAATCAGTTGCCAAGCATCTGAATTTTTGATCATGTGACCGTGGGGATGCTACAATGGTTGCAAGTGTGGAAACTGGTCATAAGTCACTTTTTTTCAGTGTCGTTGTAACATTGTAACCATCATTAAATGAACTGTTGTAAGTCGAGGACTACCTGTATAGTGTAACATAAAATATAATGTAATATACAATACAACTTCCAAAAATTGGTAGGTAACATGACACTGTTGATGAAAATAGGGGCAAAACAAAATAAAGCAGGGAAAGTGCCTAATAACCTAAGGAAGCAGAACCTCTTCCAAGTAGGGATCTGACCATTATTGATAAAATCCTCTGTCTCACAGATCCACCAAAACCTAACAAGTTAAGTTATAGAACAGTGATGGCTAACCTTTTCCGGACCGAGTGCCCAAAGCGCACACGTGTGCGTGCAAATGTGCGCACGCTTAAACCCCCAAAATGCAATGCACGCACAGTCCCCGTGGATGCACCCCCCCTGCACATATGCATGCACCCCACCCCTCCATGCATGTGCAAGTGCCCCCTCACACGTGCCCACCCCCCGCAAGTGCCCTGCCCCCATGCATGCGCAGCAGAGACCCATAGACCAACTGACCAGTGGGGGGCACATGCACATGCGCGGTGGAGGTGACCTGGGGCAACGGCTCACGTGCCCACAGAGAGGGTGCTGCGTGCCACCTCTGGCACGTGTGCCATAGGTTCGCCATCACGGTTATAGAACATCCAATCCCTAAGTTCTGTTTTGTCTTTCTTTTTTGTTTTTAAAGTTGCTGTTCTCAAAGAAAAAAGAAACACTTTCTGAATGAAGAGATGCTGAGCAGCATTTCCTTTCAAGAAAAATCAGCATTCACTTCACAGAGCGTAAAAAACTTTTAGCCTTGATCAGGTACGGCCTTAAAATCAATGGCATACTTGGGCCACCGTGACCTTCACTGGGACAAGCTGAACATGCCGCTCAGTAGTTCACACACTGCGCCAACGATCTCTCGCCTCACCACCTAATTAAAGCTAATGCTTTGTAATGTCACTGGATTTTCCCCTCTGGCTGAGCAATATGGTGCACAGTTATACATGGTCTTGTTGTTGCTAGGTCAGGAATCCAGTCAAGAGAGTGCGCTTTTGAACAAAAAACAGATTCAGCTTGTTCTAACTGAGATACAAAAGGCACAAGCGACGGCAAAAAAAGCACTGGCATGGAATAAATTCATAGGTTAATGTTCTCAGTAAGACATGGCAAATGTGGCCAAGTAACAGAGCCTTGTTTTATTCTCCATTTGGTACTGTAATTCAAACTTACTACTGTCATAATTCTCCTAATAGCCTTATCTTCCACAAGCTGGATTCTTTCCCAGGATATTTTTACCCAGGTTTTTAACTCCAGCACTTTATTATCCCCAGTCAATAAGGGAAAGAGGAGAGGAGAGGAGAGGAGAGGAGAGGAGAGGAGAAGAGAAGAGAAGAGAAGAGAAGAGAAGAGAAGAGAAGAGAAGAGAAGAGAAGAGAAGAGAAGAGAAGAGAAGAGAAGAGAAGGGAAGGGAAGGGAAGGGAAGGAGAGGGGAAGAGAAGGGAAGGAGAGGAGAGGAGAGGAGAGGAGAGGAGAGGAGAGGAGAGGAGAAGAGAAGAGAAGAGAAGAGAAGAGAAGAGAAGAGAAGAGAAGAGAAGAGAAGAGAAGAGAAGAGAAGAGAAGAGAAGAGAAGAGATCAGCTACTTCAAGTTAGAATGGGAGTGGATGGTTTATGAATATATCAATGTATTCATGGATGTAAGACAAATTTGCCAAGATATCTAACATAGACAAAAGGACAACTAAACAAACACTACCCATATAGCCTTTTTCAAGATATGTTAGCTTTCTATGTTTCTCCACAGATTTCATGGGGCAAAGTTCAGGCACTTTACCTCCACCACCTTCAGTCTATCAATCCATAAGCAATTTTACCAGCTCATCTGCTTTTGGCTCAGTCATAATTCTGTATTCTTGGCAATCATACATAATTTATTTCACTTTCATTCCTGCATTTGGATTCTTTGCATGAAAGTATATTTTCTCTTCCCCTTACTTTTTCCATCAGAATCTGTGGAGCTAACAAAGACAATGCGTAATGGTGGTTTCTGCTTCCCCAATTTTGCAAAACAGAAGAAACTTTAATTTTCTTATTTGGTTTTTAGTCAGCCTTCCAAAATTGGTTCAGACAAATGTATCCAAGATGGTTGCCTTGGAAACTAATAGGCATGACTATGATTGTCTGGGGTGGTGTTTCATGTACTGCACCATGTCAAGGGGGAGAGAAACATTATTATTTGAGCAATGAACGTTCTTGAGTGGGTAAAGGGGAAAAAACAGTGTAAACTCTTGAAAGCAGCTTGATTCAAAGCCATCCTTTTGCTCAAAGCTAATTAGCAAAATGCCAGCAAATGAATATTTTGTGTCACAATGATAGAGATTCGAAATTTCCATCAAGTTAACCTTCGTGACCCCATTATCCTTTCCAGGTTTCTCCCCATGTGGTGGAGTGCTTTTGCCTGAGCATTATGAACTTGAGTGAACCGTGGCAAGGAAGGATTCTGCGTGGTGTCTTTTGACTCAAGAGCTGTCTCTCCTTGGAAGCACTAACCTCTTGTGATCCTTTGAGGAAAGATGCTACAGTGGCATGAACAGCCCAGTTTTCCTGCCCCGTTACTCACTGCATATATTTATGCCAAATATATGAGGAAGGTCCTAGCATAACTATTGCCAGTGGTTAATGTCACACTAAAGCTGGAGGCAGGTCCAATCACTACCAAATGTGATCCTCGCTGTGAGCTAAATGAGAATTATGAAGACAGCCCTGTGTGTTTAGCTTTGATTAGTAGCTTCTAATCAAAAAAGCTTGACCCAAAACTCTCAATGCTGAAAACTCAAAACAGTTTTGCCCTGAATATGGTCTCTCTAGAATCAGTCAGTAGACGGCTGCTGCCAACAGATGGCTTCCACTGCCATCAAGCAGAATAAATTGCAAAAATATTAAAATGTTTCCTCGTTGATGGATGTTGATGCAAAATAAAAAATAGAAACAACGGTAAAGAAAATGCAAAGATTGCAAATACCAATCAACAATAACATCTGGGCTATCTGTGAAGTTCCACGTATGCTGGCTAGGGTGTAAATTTCCAAGCTAATTGTTAACGCAGAAAGACAGAAGAGCAGTAATTTATACCAGAACCAGCAAAGTAGGTTTCCTGCCTGAAATTCAGGCAGGTGGGCAACAAAGAACCAATATCAAAGTCATCACTGTTTCAAGTACCAGAGTATCCATTAGGAGATAAGTGAAGACAACAAGGTAAAGAAATGTTATTTCTAGGATTGGAAGAAACATCAAAATTTTCTACCCGTTCCACTGCCAGTTATTTAACTGCTGTTGATGAAACTGCTTCTTTTAAATAGGGTTGTGTTCCTTGTCCTAAGAAGATTTGTTACTGAAATCTACCCTGGACTTTGGAACTTGCTCCCTAAAACACCTTTGCTTCCTAGGTTTCGGTGGTCCTTTAGGCTTTGTCCAACTCAAGATCTGTGGATCTGATCTTGCAGGGAAGTGATCCTGCAGCTGCCAAAAAGCCAACACAGTTCTAGGCTGCATAAACAGAGGGATAGAATCAAGATCACGTGAAGTGCTAATACCACTTTATAATGCCTTGGTAAGGCCACACTTGGAATACTACATCCACTTTTGGTTGCCACGATGTAAAAAAAGATGCTGAGACTCTAGAACAGCGGTTCTCAACCTGGGGGTCGCGACCACTTGGGGGGTCGATCGGCCATTTCACAGGGGTCACCAAAGCCCTCCCTCGCCCCCCCATGCCTTCACTCACCCTCAATCTCTGCTCTGTTGGATCGCCGGCCGTTCGCTTACCCTGCCCACTCCCAATCTATTGCTGCCTCCTGAGTCCCAGCTGATGGCTAGAGGAAAAAAAACTGTTTAAATTCTTGCCACGGGGCTTCAAAGGGCCACCCTATAGCCAGTGGTGGGATTCTGCTGGTTCTAGGAGCTGAACCGTTTGTTAAATTGCTGGCTTGCCCCGCCCCTCCGTACCACTATTTATTGCCAATAAATAGTGGTGGGCGAGGGGCGGGCGAGCCAGCAATTTAACAAACAGTTCAGTGGTTTTTTTGTAATTTTATTGGCTTGCGGAGCTTCAGCATAGGCTAATTAGCCCTTGATTAGATCGGCTCCCAAATCTCAGCTGATTTGCTCTCAGCTGTTTTGCTCAGGGCTCTGCTGCTTGCTTGCAAAGAGTGCAGATTTTTTTTTCCCCATCTATGCTGAAAAACGAAACTGAAAGTAAAGCAGGCTGTTGGCTTTGCAGTAACGTTAGAAAATTAGGCAGGCAGATTTCTTTTCTTTTTCCTCACCAAAAAAGGTAGGTGCAAACAATGGGAAATTTAGGGAAAAAGAGGAGAGTTCAAGATTTTAAAACACAAAAGAAAAAAAACTCTATTTAACTAGGGAATTGTAATTTTTTTTTTTAATTTGATTTATATGCCGCCCTTCTCCGGAGACTCAGGGCAGCTTACAATGCGTTAAGCAATAGCCTTCATTCTTTTGTATATTTTATACAAAGTCAGCTTATTGCCCCCACAAACTGGGTCCTCATTTCACCTGCCTTAGAAAGGATGGAAGGCTGAGTCAACCTTGAGCCTTGGAGAGATTCGAACCAGCAGAAATTGCAGGCAGCTGTGTTAATAACAGGGTGCACTAAACCACTGTACTATCAAGGCTCTTGAATAATTGAGATACTATTAATTGTATATTGCGTTGAAAGCAGAAATGGTTAAGTTGTGGTTTGGAGGAATATATGGGGGAAATTATTTGGTTTATTATTATTGGTAAATATAATTAATTGATTTGTAAGAAATTGGATTGCATGGAAATAATTGGAATATTCATGTTCATATTGATTAATATACAAAAAAGGTAGTTATATAACTAATTGATTTATATTAAAATGTTGAATTTATATTAAACAACAGTAATATTACATAATTAACCAATGTGAGGATGAATATAAAAATAGATGACAATGGGAAGGGGTATAATATAGAATAGAAAGAAAAAATTGAATTTGATTAAGATTAGAGATGAGGATGAAGGGTAATATTGGGTTTTTTACAAAAATAGATGAGAAATAAATATGGCAAAAAGGAAATATAGAAATTGTAAATTTAATTGAAATGACTAAACACTGTTTAAATTTGGGAACCGGCCAAATACTCTGTTCAAAGAAAATACATTGTATGTTTGTATGTGTGTTTCTAATTATTGTTATTTATTCATATTTGTTCTTTTTTATTCTTTAAAGTTTAACAATTCATTCTTTATCTTAATATCTTTATATTTGCTTGGGGTTGGCTTTCTTCCCTTTCATCTTTTTATTGTACAGCAATCTTTCTCCTCAAACCTACCACCTCTCTCTTTTCTTTCCTTCTTACTTTCTCTTCCTCCCCCCCCTTCTTCTCCTCCCTACTTCCTCTTCCTTTCTCCTTCTCCTCCTCTCTTCCTCCCTCTCTTACCCTCACTCTTACTCTAATTTCCCTTCCCTTCCTTCATCCCTCTCTATTGCTGTATCCTTTTATGCATATGGACTACTCAGAGGGCTGAAAAAGTTATTTCTGACTGGTCCTCGCACTTTTGACCAGTCCTCGAACTTACAACTGTCCTCACATTTTACGTTTTTGCCCTATCTTGTCACCATGGTGAAGAGAAGCAGTTGTGAAATGAGTGACATGGTTGTTAAGAATGCTACAATGGGCATAAATGATGACCAGTCATAAGTGCGAGGACCGGTCAAAAGTGCGAGGA
Organism: Pantherophis guttatus; assembly: GCF_059756535.1. Taxonomy (NCBI): domain Eukaryota; kingdom Metazoa; phylum Chordata; class Lepidosauria; order Squamata; family Colubridae; genus Pantherophis; species Pantherophis guttatus. The sequence continues at coordinate 194,718,931 of NC_142064.1, forward strand.
CCTGTCAGAAATCACTTTTTTCAGCCCTCTGGGTAGTCCTTTTGTGCACATGGACTACTCAGAGAGCTGAAAAAGTTATTTTTGACTGGTCCCCGCACTTTTGACCAGATCTCGAATTTACGACTATCCTCACATTTTACGTTTCTTGCCCTATCTTATCACCATGGTGAAAAGAAGCAGTTGTGAAATGAGTGAGATGGTTGTTAAGAATGCTGCACGGGCATAAATGTGAGGATGGTCATAAGTGTGAGGACCAGTCAAAAGTGCGAGGACCTGTCAGAAATGACTTTTTTCAGCCCTCTGAGTAGTCTCTATACACATAGCCATGGCCACCCGGTCACATGACCAGCTAGCCACGCCCACCCAATCACATGACCTCCAAGCCATGCCCACAAAATAAGCCACGCCCACAGAACCGGTAGTAAAAAAATTTAGAACCCACCCCTGGTTGGGGGTCACCACAACATGAGGAACTGTATTAAAGGGTCGCAGCATTAGGAAGGTTGAGAACCACTGCTCTAGAAAGAGTGTAGAGGAGAGCAACAAAGATGATTAGGGGACTGAAGGCTAAAACATATAAAGAATGGTTGCTGGAACTGTGTATGTCTAGTCTTATGAAAAGAAGGACTAGGGGTGACATCATAGCAATGTTCCGATATCTCAGAGGCTGCCACAAAGAAGAAGGAGTCAAGCTATTCTCCAAAGCACCTGAGGGTAGAACAAGAAGCAATGGGTGGAAACTAATCAAGGAGAGAAGGAACTTAGAACTAAGAAGAAATTTCCTGACAGTTAGAATAATTAATCAGTGGAACAACTTGCCTCCAGAAGTTGTAAATGCTCCAACACTGGAAGTTTTTAAGAAGAGATTGGATAACCATTCGTCTGAAGTGATGTAGGGTTTCCTGCCTGAGCAGGGGGTTGGACTAGAAGACCTCCAAAATCTCTTCCAACTCTGTTATTCTATTCTATTCTGTTCTGATCTGATCTGATCTTCAGCTTTTTCAGTCTCTTGTTTTCAATTCTAAACAAAGGAAATTCTGTGACACTGCAAGGAAATCCTTAAAGAGATGGGGCAATTGCACAATAAAATGCTTTTCTGGAAACATCTAGACTGGCATTTCACAATGTAGGGGAGACGTTGTTACTCATATATACGCATTGCACTTAAAACTATTTCAAAAGCATGGCTCCCATCAGATTTCTATGGATTTCTCATGATAGAAAACAGTTGTGTCTCCATTAATCTCTAAAACCTCAGTTCTTCATAGATACCCAGTTTAACTACAAACTAGGGTATGGAGAAAGTGGGGAAGTCTTCTTTTTTGATATTTGCTACTCCTTTTCTCTAACACAACTTCCTTCCAAACTGACCCTCTTCCATCTGTTTTGACCTCCCACAAAATGGAGTTATCAAAGTGCAAAGAATTACCCTATAACAGGGGTGTCAAACTTACATTGTCACGGGGACGTCACATGACATATCGGGATTTTTTTTCCCTTCACTAAACTGGGTGTGAGCGTGGCCAGTGTGTGACACATCCGGCCCTCGAGCTGGGAGTTTGACAGACCTGCCCTATAAGGAATCCTGGAACAATTATTCATCCCAACCCTACTTAATTATGTACATGTATGCACATAAAGGTATATGTACAGTACACCTTTAACAAGGTATACATATAGACTTCAGTATTGTGGTGGGGGGGAGGGATGAATGAAGATACAAATGGGACAAACCATCAAAGTGCAAATGCTGCAAAAAAAAAACCCAAGTTACCGGCTTGCAGCAGACATCAGGACACCAGTACGTAGTAGCAGCCTTTCTGCAAGGATTTCATGGGAGAAGGAGGGTCATCATATCTTTGCTATAGTTGCTGCCAATTCTAAAGGCAGTAACTAAGGTTGTTTGTATTTTAATCATGAGTTCAGCTTTGTTAATTTCAAGCTCTCTTAGGAACATAAGAAAATCAATGCTTGAAAGAAAATGAGGAGCACCGATAGGTCAGAGCAAATTACTGCTTCTGGGAAGATTCAAGCAGCAACCTGGAATTTAAAATATCACTAGATAATAAAGCAGAAAATGTTTGAAAATGTCTCCTCAAATTTCTTGAAAGGGTGCTCTGTTGGATGCCTTTATGCTCTGAAATAATGAGAGGGAAGGCTATTTATTTAACTAAGCTATAAATACTGTACTAATTTTGAAAATATGAAAATAAAGGAACAAAAGAGTTGACACCAGGGCAAGCATAAAAAAGATGTTGGGAATGTAAACAATAAACTGCAGTCAGTACTCACTGTAAACCGGGAGATGGTTTACATTCATAGCTAGCTGCCCTCTTCTACGGAAGGCAGCAAAGATGACAAATAATGAACTGTCAGCTTCCAATCTCAGTATGAAAATTCACTCAATTTACTAACCATGTTATATTGTGGGTTTAGCTGGAGAGCTTGTGTGACTCAAGCCATAATCAATTACAGTTTTTGATTTAGTTTTATATATTAAGAAAGCCACTGTGATTTGTTTAGCCAACCATGGTTTAAACATGGCTTAGCACCAACTCTAAAACAAAACAAGCCACCTTCTAAATCTAGAGGGTTTAGAATGTTTCACTGAATTATTCTCTGTGTGTTTTAATTACTAGAAAGACGTGTTAGTATTACAAAACTATAGGCAAAGAGTTGAGGAATAGTGTCATTTTGGTGAAAGTGAATGACTGTTTCACACATCTGATTTCCAGGCAATAAAGCAATGTTGGTCAGTTAGGCAAGGTTGTGATACGATGGAATGCCAGTGCAAGGGCATGTGGCTATGAATGCAAGTTCATTTCTGGTAGATGGTGGCTAACCAGATGTCCTCAGCTTTCATATCCACTGGTTGAAAGATACTTCAATCATCTATAGGTATCTTGGTGATTATACAGAATAATAGAGTTGGAAGGCTCCTTGGAGGTCTTTTAGTCCAACCCCCTGCTCAAGCAGGAGTCCCTGGACCATTTCAGACAAGCGGCCATCCAGTCTCTTCTTAAATGATTAAATTATCTCCATCCTGTAACTGTTGTCTAAAATTCACTTAAAACTAAGCTTAGCTAGCGTCAATATTTCTCTACTGTCATTAGAAAAGTTAGGTGCAGAAACTTCTTACGTTCCTCTGAAAATATCTTTTAGGAAGTTTAAAATTGGAAACGGAAATCTCCTAACAAAAAGATTTAATAAAGCCAAATAGGCCAAGCTGGGCTAGGAACTGGAAGTTTCATCTCTGCAACTATTTGATGAGCTTATCATTCCTTAAGTGACAGGAAGAGGTGAAGTCATCTCAGAGATGTAATATAACTTGCTTCAAGTTTAGGAATCACTTAGGGAAAATGCTGTGGAAAAGGCAGCTGGAATCACTTTTTTCCATTTAGATTTTTTAAACTTTACAGGAACTCTTTTATCAAGTACCAAACACAACTTCATTTGGGGAAATAAGAACTGGTAAGCCTTTCAAAATTATCCTGTTGAAATGCTGTTATTGCCTCAAGTCCTCTTATCAAACCTGGAACCCCTTCATCAGTTTATTTCCATAAAATTAAGTGGAATTTGCAAGGGTTCCTATTTGGTTTCACATCGCAAAATATAGCACATATGAATAAAACAATTAGGCTTGAAGGAGAAATAATCAAGTCAACTTCCAAGACTGGCAGACATACAAGTATGTATTCCATTCCAAGGATGTGTTTTCCAAAATATATTGTAGCAACAGCAGCAGCATAATCCTTGTTATAAAATATAATTTTGCTTCAGGACTTACACACCAGGAAGGTCATTTTAAATCTAAGAAGAAGATAAGAAGAAATAGGAGAAATGTAGCAAAGGCCATAAGTCATTCAATGATTGACAGAAAGCTAAATCAGTCTAATACCAATAAAAATGTAAATGAAGCCTATGGCTGCACCAACTACCAGTTTGTGAAACTCATGTGGTGAAGTCTTGTAGGTACATTGCCTTTTACCTCCTGGTTTCATACCAAGAGGCATCTGGTGCTCGCTTTAATGCAGCTGCCAGCCTACTCTAATGAAGGGGAAATGGTAATTTTCTTCCCCCCCACTTCTTTCTATCACCATTTCTTTGACAGATGTACAGCTATTGTCAGCTTGAATTCTTCCTTTTTATGGCTTCCCTCATAAGATGGAAGACCAACCTTAGGCTGACAGATGTGATTGCATGCATTATAAATATATGCACTGATGTTGGGGAGAGGCACAGAGTTCATAAACTGGCTTTTGAAGGGACTGATGAGAGCTTCTCAACTGTATATAAGGCCTCCTCGTATTGATCTCCATTAAATTCTCAGGCAGCACGTTCCTGTGCTTTGATTTCTGCCCTTCATGCTTTTGCAGCTTGAATGCAGAATGCATCTTTTGCATGGATCTAAAAAATATCATACAGATTAGGAGAACCTATCTCTAAATACTTGTTACCAATGCCGGTTCTGCCCTTAAATACCATATCACTTGTTCTCTTTCAGTCACATTTTCTGATTCTAGTTTTCAGCTCTCTTCTCTCCCTTTAAAAAAAAAAAAAAAAGATTTGTTCTGGGTAACATTTTTCATTTTGCACTCAATGCAAATGATTCACAATGTATGGACCAAAATAAGGTCATAAAGCTACAGTATTTAGTTCAAAGCTTAACACTAATATGCCTGACTCAGTTCTTATCTTAGCTGATCCCCCACTATAGAATATATTTATTGCCTTACTATTACCTTATCAGTACCACTTTATAAATCCTTAGTAAGATTACACCTGGATCACACATTACAAAAAAGATGTTGAGACTTTGGAAAAAGTACAAAGAAGATCAACTAAGATGATTAAGGGCCTGGAAATAAAAGCATATGAAGGACGGTTGCAGGAATTGGTTATGACCAATGTAGAGAAAAGAAGGACTAAGGGGGATATGATAGTAGTATTCCAATATTTGAGGGGCTACCACAAAGAAGAGGGGGTCAACTTATTTTCCAAAGGACCAGAAAACAAGACAAGACACAACGGATGGAAATTAATCAATGAGAAAAACAACCTGGAATTAAGGAGAAACTTCCTAACAGTGAGGACAATCAACTAGTGGAACAGTTTGCTTTCAGACATTGTGGGCACTTCATCACTGGAAGTTTTTAAGAACTGGACACCAGGACAACGACCTATCTGAAATGGTATAGGGCAGGGATAGTTAACCTTTTTGGCACCGAGTGCCGAAACTGGAGCATGCACACACCGGAACCCAAAAGAGAGCAGCTGGCCAGTGCGCATGCACACGTCAGCCAGCTGCTCTTCCAAGTTCTGTAACGTTCATACACGCCAGACAGCTGCTCTCTTTTGAGTTCCGGCGTGTGCATACGTGCATCGGCCAGCTAGTCTTTGCACAAAGACCAGCTGGCCAGCGTGCATGCACTCGCTAGAACCCAGAAGAGCAGCTGGCGATGGCATGCATGCCCACAGAGAGGGCTCTGTGTGCCACCTCTGGCACGCATGCCATAGGTTTGCCATCACAGGTATAGGGTCTCCTGCTTGAGCAGAGGATTGGACCAGAAGACCTCTAAGGTCCCTTCCGGATCTATTCTGATTGATTGTTACTCAAGTCTTTCTGTATTGAAAAATATCAATATGTTATGACCTACTTATTTTACTAACTTTGATAAAATACATTTAATCTCTGTTAAAATACCAAAAAATTTATAAGGCACCCAGAGTTGCCTTGAACTGTGAGATGGGTCACATATAAATTTAATGAATAAATAAAATACTTAATCTACTGTATGCTACCTTTGACTTCCAGATGAAGACCACATATATCCTAGTCTTTCATGTTGGCTTGGATCAGCAGAGGTACAGCATAAATGAGCATGGGATTTTCGTTGACAACCTAACAATGGTACGAAGTGTTCTGACAATCTTTTTTCTGCCATGTCTCTAAAATTCTCTTATCTTATTCCCAGCCCATGAGTCCTATGAATAAAGGAGTATCTTTCCATTTAAGTCAAGAGTACCCAAACATGGTTGCAATGTGTATCTCTTTGCAGAGTGAGATGGGCAGCATATAAATTTACTCAATAAATAAAAATGATTATGCTTCACCCACATATTATTTTGGAGGCAAACTAGCTGACTAATGTTGGATGAGATCAGAGCAAAGTTTATTGGCCATTCAGACTAATGTGACATGCTTTTTCTCTTCTAGTCCCTGAACAGCCTTGTTAGCTTCCAATCTGCATCTCCAAAGAGCTGGATGCACAGATGGTCTACCAGAATTGCATAGTAGCACTTCTGTTCAATTGGCAGTACTGCTTGAATTCTGTGGCCCTTACTGGTTTAACACAAGCACGAAATAACAACATAGTGGAAAAACCACCCATTGCCACTGCATTGCCTCCCAGACAAGGCATGGAGAAAAAAGGCAATATTGGTGCCTAAATAAAGAAATGAAAGAAAAGGGAAAGAAATGCTAAACAAAAGGTTGTTTGTGACTCAGCACTTTATGATTTCAACCTGATTATTTTTTTATGTGTGCAACTTGGCTTATAATCAGATGGGACAATAGGAACATGTGGAGGATATGCAGATGATGGGCACAATCCTGCAGCCACACCGGACTGCTGCAGCTTCACGATTGGCAAAACATTTTCCCTACTAACTTGTGATATACTGAAGAGGGAGAGCACCAAACTAAGGAATCAACTAACTGTTTCCTCTAGTGGTATGTAGAATTACAAATTATATTTTTCACTGAAGCCCTGACCACAGTATTAACTAATTTGAAAATATTAGGATCTCAATGAATTCCAATTATTTTTATTTAAACTCAGAAATGTTGCTGTAATGTTGTTTGGTATGAAAAAATAAGTCAGTCCTGGGGTTGAGACCAGGCTAAAGTTGCCATACCCTAAAAATGGAGCAGGTGTGGATGCCAAGAGGGCAAAAGCTAGGAATCTTTTCAAAAAGGTTCTTTCAGGAGATAGGTAAGATGTTAAGGATGAATTGTTAAGGAAGAAAGAAGAAATGTTAACAAAAGACAGTCGAAGGAGGCTGGATGCTGAGCATTTAGAAAAGCTACCAATCCTATTGACAGATACCAGATTTGTAAATCAACAAAACAAGGACCTTAGAGCAGTAGTGGGTTCCACTTACCTTCGCTACTGGTTCAGAACTGTGAGCGCATGGGGCACTTCTGCACATGTGCAGAAACTTCTGCGCATGCGCAGAGCATCCGTGATGATATCCGGATAGGTGGGCGGAGCCTCCCGCTGCCGCCACTACAAGTTCACCTGAACCGGGGCGAACTGGTAGAAACCCACCACTGCCTTAGAGGATAAAAAGGCTCCTAAAGTCTGCTCACTCTTTGAGTCATCCTGGATCTGGACTTGGCACTTTCCATCCCTCTGGCTAAATTTAGAGATATTCATACATTGCTAAATGCATGTTCTTCAAATTTGCAATGTATCTGTGAAAAATTTTGGATCAACCGTGCCTGGGATCTTGCCAAAAATATCATTATATGTCCATCATAAGACACTTGTGTACCCAGTGTCAAAGTTTGGCTGATGAATTGTGTCATTTCTCAGCAATTGAATTCATTTGTCATTGGTGCAATGGAAACAATGGACAATATGATTGTTGTAGTCAATTTTTTGCTTAAAAATAAACTGTAATAATGTTTACATAATTTAATTATTCTATATCTTCAAATTCCTCCTTCCTTTCTGTTTGTTTCATACTTCCTTGTTCACATGTTTTGCAGCTGCATTAAATAAAAATTTTAAATGTAGTGAAATCAAAGGTCAAATCCATGCACTTTTGTCTTCTCTCCATGGCATCGAAGAGGCTAAACATTAATCTCTTTGGGACAGGAGGAACATTTTCCACCTTTCTCTTATTTCAGTAATGGATGAAGTTCTTCCAGTGTCCTTGCCTAGATGTGTAAAGAATAAATAATATTCCTCAATATTATCAAACATAAATCATGGCATGAGTTTTCAAAAGTCTATTTTCATTGTTAAGGTTGTTAAGTCTTAGCATGGGGGGGGAGAGAATGGGATTTTTTTAAAAAAAATTCATCATAACTCTTAAAATCAGCAGCTTTTACTACATCTCAATGGACTATATGAGACCCCTATCAACCCCACAAGCACCCTTTTATTGCACCATTTAAATTTGATGACCAATGCCCAAGTTTCAGCAATGTAATTTTGAGCAATTGAGGGCAGGGGGAGTTGGGAAAAAGATTACAGCTAAGAATATTAGCAGTTTATGTTCCAGAAATTCCCCAACTCCCATTTCCACACTTTACCCCTCCCCTCTCAAAACAATCAACAATCTTGCAGGATCTAATATGGCAGTGGTGAAATCCAAATTTTTTTTACTACTGGTTCTGTGGGCGTGGCTTGGTGGGTGTGGTATTGCTTGGTGGGCGTGGCTTGGTGGGCATGGCAGGGGAAGGATACTGCACAATCCCACTCCAGGGGAAGGATACTGCAAAATCCCCATTCCCTCCCCACTCCTGGAGGAAGGATATTGCAAAATCTCCACTCCCACCCCACTCTGGGGCCAGCCAAAGGTGGTATTTGCTGGTTCTCTGAACTACTCAAAATTTCTGCTACCGGTTCTCCAGAACCTGTCAGAACCTGCTGGATTTCAACCCTGCAATATGGGTCAGTCATCAGGACCAGAGGTATAGTCTTCCAAGCTTTCAGATTCATGCTGGAGCCCATCCTCAGGGAACTTTTCTCCAGCAAAGTATCATGCCTCAGTTCTATAGAAACTATATTTGTTGCTGGAAAATAGTGTTTGAAGTGACCATCTTTTCACCAGAGCTCAGTTACCTTTGAGCTCTGAAGAACAAGGTCTACTACATACATTAATCTTAAAAAGCAGCTTGCAGAAAAGCAGGTATAAACAGTTATTGATGCTGGTGCCACCGCCATTATTCATTATTAAGAAGAAAGGTGTCATGTTCTGTAAGTAACACTGATACCTTTTGCTCTGGAGGGAGTTGAACTTCACCTGGCAAATGAAGATTGTATTCTGCAAGTGTAGATACATATTTCTGGAAGTACTGTACTTTCCCAAATTCATTTCTGAAGGCACATCAATTTTCTGTGCCATGCACAACATCGCTTGTTATGGTCTGGAACGCTGGTTCTATTCTGAGTCAAACATTACCTATACTTTGACATGACTATTCAATCTTCCGCTATTTCTCAAATTCAGTAAGGTGACTTGGGCTACTATTATCTTTCAAAAGAAGTCTGAAAATAGCTTGCCTACTTAGGTGTATATTTGTAGCCTATGTCTGTGTATCTGTGAAAAGACATCAGACAATCAGGAGTGGAAGGGGCTATAGTCACATAGGTTCTTCTCTTATTTTCTGCTATCTCTCATACTATCTATTTAGCTCAAACACTCTTTCCTATCATCATTAGTATCTGCTTAGATAGGACTGTGTTCACAAACAGACCAGATTCTGAATCAGCAAAATATTTCACACTATATTAGTTCTCTTTTCCTATATTTTTAATGAGATGAATTAGCCAATTGGTTTGCCTCTTCACACTGGCAGGGTTGTACATTCTCCTGCCCTATTCTATATCATGCCTTATGGACCTTGGCATGACAGCTAACAGACAACAACCACAATAAGTGCTATAGTTGCAATGATACAAAATTATTACAGGAGTTATCTCTGTCACTCCATGATGGCATTTTCCAATGAAGGGCATAAGTACGGACTTCTAAACTTAGTTTATTTGTTTTATAGGTACTACATACAGCATATCCTCTTAAGTAAGGTAGACCTTGAAGAAATGGAATGGAAAGAGTAGGATGTTTTTGGACTCTAGTGTTGGAGAAGACTCCTCAGAATACCATGGATAGCCAGGGAGGGAAAAGATCATTCAACAAAACAACCCAGAATTCTGATTCAAGGCACAAATGACCAGACTCAAATTATTATACTCACATAATATTTTGCAAAGACTTAGCTCTCTGGAGAAGTCTATATTTCTGAGAAAGGTGAAAGCAAGACCAGCAAGGTGAATGGACTCCATTACAGCAGTGATAAGAACAAAGTTGAAGAATTGTTGGACCAGGTTGGGATCAAATGTTCCTGGAGAAATTCTTTGTATGACTTGATGGCACATGATAAAAAGGCAGGGGGCTATGGTGTGTATGGTGTGTGTGTGTGTGTGTGTTGTTTTATATGAGAAGACCAGCAGTTCTGTTTACTTTAATGCAGTCATGGGTGTTTTGAAGATCTTTTATCAAGGTAACAAATGTAGCATGTGACATACTGCAAAATCCAACTCTTTCAAATTTGCAATGCACATGCAAATGGGCAACAATCACACAGTCACATTTGCCACTTTGATTTTTCTTTTTTTTAAAAAATAATAATTTTTATTAAACAGTTTGTCTTTAAAAACAACACAAAAAACAATCACACATATGTAGAAACAAAACATGTCAAAACATAACGTATTGAACATTACATAACATGAATGGTAATTTTACAGCATTTCATATCAACTTATGTACTTTGCTTTTGTAGTTCTCTATTCTATCATTTCTATTTACTACTCAATAGTAGAATAATCACATTACTCCAACATATATATATATATATATATATACACACATTATAATATTCATTTGTTCTTATCTACACATTTATATTCATTTATATTTACCTCTCTTTATTTAATGTTGTTCAGTTACTTTAAGTTTCATCAATATTAAGTTAAACATTTCTTGTTCTGATTTCTATTTTCTAGCCAACTGTATATTTTATTCCATATTTCATAATAGTCCAAATCCTCTTTCTCTTTCAACTCCATAGTCATTTTATCCATCTCTGCACATTCTAGAATTTTCCTTATTACAGTTTCATCTGACGGTATATTTTTTTGTTTCCAATTTTTTGCGAATATGATTCTTGCTGTGGTAAGTATGTGCAATATAATGTATTGAAGGTTTTTATTCATTTTCAGGTCCAGTATTCCTAATAAAAACAATTCAGGTTTCATATCTATTTTTTGCTTTGTAATTTCTTCTAACCATTTTTGAATTTGACACTAATAGTTCCTTGTGATGGGGCACGTCCACCACATATGGTAGAATGTTCCAGATTTATAGTTACATCTCCAACAATTAGGTGATAAATTGGGATACATCTTGGCCAATCTCGCTGGTGGCAAATGCCACCTATAAAACATTTTATAGAGGTTTTCTTTATAGGTAACTGCTGTTCCTTTCCCATAGTTTGTCCCACTATTCTAATTCTATGCTGTGGCTGAAATTCCTTCCCCAACTAATCATCATTTCTTTTACAACTTCCTCCTCCATTTTATGTCTTAGTAGAAATTTATATAATTTTGTAATAATTTTTCCTTCTGTTCCCAGTAAAATTTTATCCAACTCCAATTGTTTTTCATATATGCTGAATTGTTCTTGATCTTTTTTTAGTCTTGTTTTGATTTGTAGATAGGGCCACCATTCTGTGTTTATTCCTTGTGTTTCAATATTTGCACTGATTTTAATTCTCCTTTCTCGTCTAAAATTTCTGAGTATCTTACCATTTTACTGAGGTCTATTGTATTTGATTTTTCTAATCACACTCAAACAATTGGTGCCCCTGTATTCAGACAGGGGACCAGCAGGATACAAGTAGGTAGGTTGGGATCTTGAAAACAACACCATAAAATCTCAGGAGAGATTTGGTTTTATAGCCTCCAAATTCTGCAAAGCTTTTCCATTGTTATTGCAAATTGACTCCTATATGTATTTGGTTTTCAAAGCATTCAGGATATTTAGAGTGTAAACAAATGTAATGCAGCATGATTCTAAGTGATGCCATTTTTCTTGAGAAGAATTATTGTGAAGCATTAGTTAATAATTCAGATGGTGCTCATATGGCTGTGAATTTTGTTTATTTGGACTTATTTTTCAACACCATTTTCCAAACTCTGTACAGAGTTTCAGTATATTAAAACCCAGCAACATTAAAAAAAATAAATCTCATTGTATATAAATGTATGGGTGCTTCTTAAATAAAATCACTCTCAATATACCAGCACTCATATATATGACTTTATCTTCCATAACCAGAGATGAGAAGGAAAAACGCTGGGACTTTCCTTTTATATTGCAATGTCTTTTGTGCAGGGGGCATTACGGAAATCAATGACTATTTGTTTATGGGGCCATAATTCATGTGATGTGTGTGGAGAACCGACTGTATTTATAGGACTGCAACTAATGTAGTCTGATTATTCTACATGAGTGAACAATAATGATCATTCTTACATATGTACTTAGGGATAAGTAGATGGACTGATTGTATAACTCTATGAGTGACTGAGCAAAGTTGCAATGATGGAACATTTTGACTTTCATCTCCCAAATATCTACCACTTATTAAGTATAACTTACTCTCTAATGTGTGTATTATTATTATTATTATTATCAGCAGCACAATCTTTATTATATTATATTGTAATACATCGTGAATGGGGAAGAAACAACTCAAGTTAGATATACACTTTGTTTAGGAAAAACAAAGATTTTCTCTATATCTAATATTCAGAATTATACATATTTCATTATTTCACGATTACAACAAATACTGGAACTGGCTTGGTTCCAGTTTCACTTGCATGAAAAATAACACTTATCTTGTTATTCTCCTGAAAAAGACAGCTTTTCTTGAGTCTTTTCCACCACATTTCGTAAGGGTACCCTTTCTTCCTCCTCCAATTCCCAGCACAACGTTCTGAGACATGGGAAACAATGCAGTTAAAATATGATGTAGAGGTGAATGTGCTGGATTGGGTTAGAGAAATCCAGATTGAATCCACTCTCCGCTAACAAGGCTTCACTGGGTGACTCTGAGCCAGGCACCAATCCTCAGCTCATCCTACCTCAAAAAATAGTTGTTTAGGAAAATAAGTTTAACTACTAATTAGTAGAAAACAGTGTGAGAATCTGTGTTTATTTATTTGCCCATGGCTATTGATAGACTTGTTGGATCCAATCACTTTACCACAGCTAATGTGAGAATTCTTGAGTCTTCATAACTTTAAAAGGTATGAACCTCAGCTCCCAGAATTCCCCAGCTGGTATGAGAGAATACTAAGAAGTATTTTGCTTCAGCTCTCTAGTCAACTCAGGGAACTGATTAGCAATTGCGCTTAGCTGACTTAGCATACTTTCAAGCAAGAAATGGACACATCCTTTTGCTGAGCCCCGAAACAAGTATCTGTGCCTTTTTCCTGTGAATAAACTCATTGTAGTGAATGAAGCAAGATTATGCAGTTAAAATGAAGAAAACAAAAATATTGAATTTTTAAAGAACATTCTTAAAGAACATTAAAAAAACATTCAAAAATATTCATTTATTTTTCCAAATAGGGTATAAAATGCCCCGAGTCTAGAAATGTCACCTTCCTTGAAAATGGCACATTTGGGCTAAATTTCCATACATGTATTCATTTACTTGTTAGATTTGTATCCTGCTTTTCATTTTGGAACCCATGGCAGCTTACATGGAGCAGCTTTCTCTTTTCCACCACCATCCTTACTGGATAGACTGGCTGGCCTTTCCTTCTTAAGATAGAGAGAGAGAGAGAGAGAGAGGCCCAAATCACCCAATTAGATTTGTGCCTAAGGAAGGACTAGAACTCCTGGTCTCCTGTTTTCTAGGGTGGTGCTTTAATCATGCCCCACATTATTGAGAAAGTGGTATTAGCCAATGGGAAGTCCTGATGCATACAATCATTCTGCATAGACTAACACAGCTTTCCTCTACAGTAGGTGTTGGCAATCTTCTTCTGCATAAAAGCCAGAGACATGCCATTGCCATCCTCATTTCTGGATCACTTTTGTTCCACTACCCAAGACAACTGGAGAAGCCTTCACCAAAATGGTGGGCTATTTTGTGACCATGAGCTAAATGATTTTGAATGGTGGACCACATCCATCCCACAAGCTGTAAGTTGATGATCCCTGTCCTACAGTATCATATAAAATAGTAAGCTGGTTAGACTTGGATGTACGTTATGTATTTCCTGCATGATTGAACAAGTCTTGTAAGAGAAGAAAGTGGTGAACTATGACCCAGCTGTGTGGATGGGGCCAATACTGCAGTTCAGTAGCACAGATTGATTTATTCCCAATGTACCATACATGAGGCTTTCAACCTCAGTAGTCAAACAATTCATTTCTAGGTACAGGGTTTTCAACTGCTTATTCAGCCCTAAAAACATAGTAATATAAAAAAAAATAAAGAAAAATTATATCAGACTGAAATTACTTGGGCAGAAGAAATTAAGGAACAAATGAAACAAATGGTTTTATTGAAGCTGACTCCCACTAGCAAATGACTGTGGCTCTGAATGAGCAAACTTCATCTAGTGCTCAAGTTTGAGGAAGAGGAAAACTCTTTTTCCCTAATAGAGATGAGAAGAAATTACCAGATCTAGAAGGATTGTTTTCTCTCTTCTAAATCAATCTCTTTTTTCCTCTAGAGAAATTAAGGAGCATTCTTTAAATACAGATTTTTTAAGACAAAACGTTAGCTGCCCTCATTCGTCTTTCCAAAGGAACAGAATGGAAAATCCATTTTTTCCCCCACAATATTGTGATAATTTTTTCAATCTTGCAACCTGTCTCTCCTCCTTCCCTCACCCAGAAGACAATTTCTTCCCTCTCCCTTTTCAAACTTGTGCCACGTTGGTATGGACCATTTTTGCAGACCCCAGTAAGAATGCCGCCTTGGAACATATCTGATGTTCATTTGTCCTGACAATTCTCTTGACTGCCTTTTACTTGCTCAGTAAAAGCATTTGCATTCGGGAGGTGGGTTTCAGCAGGCACTGAAACTTCATCCAAAATGCTGGAACAGCTCAGTTGGGAGATGATTTGTTATGCCATGCTTGTTTAGAAACCCATAGTATTTCAAAGGAGAACAAACTTGTTCTGTCCCCTCCCACGAGTGGCCTTGCAGAGGCTCAAATAGCCCGGCAGTAACAAATACAGACTAAATAGACTGAAGCTGGCCCTTTAATAAATAGTTCTCTTCCAAAGCGTTTATCAGTCCAATAGTTACCGGGCAATGTTCCAAAGGTCTTGGCAGACGGCCAGCAGGCTACTGCAGGAATGCAGACTCTTGTCAAAAAACTCCAGACTAACAGTTGTAAATCCACTACATCCAAAACACCAACAAATTGTTCACTACGCCTTTCCAGCCCAGTCACACCCCTTTTATACTTTGTAGGGTGTGGCCCTACATCTCCTGACCACACCTCTTGGGACGTGGCAATAGCTGTTCTCTACGATGTCTCCTACATCTCTCTCTTGCATCCAACAGGGGCTCCCCCTCCTTGTTACTGGCCTCTGTTTCCTCCTCAATTTGGCTGGGGTCCAGAGGCACGTCAGCAACTGTCAGTTCTTGCTGACTCACCAGTGAAGATGGCCCCTCCGGCACATAGCTCATGACAGCTTCCTCCTTCTCCATTATCATCCTCTGACTCAGCATGAGAAGATAAATCAATCTCCGGGGCCGGGGTCACAACAAAACTATACCTGTACATGCAAACAAATCCTCACTTGAGATCAGTGGTGGATTGCCCCCGGTTCGCACCGGTTCTATAGAACTGGTAGTAAAACCGATGGGAGGCCCCACCCATTGACCCTGAACCCACCCCTGCTTGAGATGCAGGACAGTGCAGGTTTGTAGGCTTGGTGTGCAGGCATAAGTTTTAGATTGGGCTCTTGGGAGTCCATTCAAATGCCAGCCATAATTTCAATGTCTCTACGTTGTACAGAGATTGGTAGAGTCTTGTGTTCTGGGAAGATGGACAGAGCAGTCTACTTTAAATATTATTTACCATGGTCACACCTTACTCACAAACACTGAAGCGGCAGAAGGCATGGAGGGCACAAACAAGGAAGCATTGTTCTAGCATACCTGAACCAAAGAACAGAAAGAACACCTGCCTGTAATTTGTCCACCTGTTTAATGGCAAGTACTTCCACAGCATCAACATAAATGGTTTTCCATTTGTAAAAAATAAAACCTTTGTGTGTTTGTTGAGAGGAGGCAGTAGTTGATTCCTCTTTTCTCATTCAGAGTCAAAGAAGAATCTGCTAACAACTCTCTATTGTTGTTAATGACTTTTTGGCAAAATAGAGTTTTGGCAAGTCCTATTAGCCTATTATCATAAAACTTCGTAACTCTGTGCATTTAGAAAGCTAAGACTTAATTACAATAGTGGCTTTCTTCTAGCATCCCAGGAGACTAATTTTAGATACAAATTAAGCCATCACCAGCCATTGTACTCAAGACTTAGCTCTTTAACTGCATAAGTCTTTGTAATAATACTAATAATATTTATTATGGAATAGTTGTGTGATTGGTTTAAGTGAGTGTGTGTGAAAGCACATCTGTACCTGATGATTAGAAGAATGCTGTTATTGTTCCTACACAAAGAAAAGGGTACCAAGGGTGCATGCAAAAACTGTGGGAGAACTGCTTTGTTAAATGTATGTACCTGGGAAGCTGTTTGGCAGAATCCTGCAAAGAAACAATGAGCCAAATATAGGAAATACAGTGTCATTTACTGTATGTGTGTTGATGTGCCAAACAGATGTTTGGCCTTCAGTAGGTAATTGGGAATTGTATACATGTGAGAAATAAAGTTTATTGTACCATATTGTTTTAGAGAAAAACTATGTGAAAGTGAATAGGCTTATGTGAAACTGATGGTTAATTGCTGAATGTTGTGACAATGGTGTATGATGGAAGCAAAATATATATGAGAATAAGCAATGGATGGAAACTGATCAAGGAGAGAAGCAACCTAGAACTAAAGAGAAATTTCCTGACAGTTAGAACAATTAATTGGTGAAACCACTTGCCTCCAGAAGTAGCAACACTGGGGTGTTTTAAAGAAGAGATTGAACAATGATTCATCTGAAATGGAATAGGGTTTCCTGCCAGTGCAGTGGGTTCGACCAGAAGACCTCCGAAGTCCCTTCCAATTCTATTATTCTGTTATTCTGATATTCTGTTAAAAGTGGAATATTTTATTAGTGCTCTGGAGCAAATAAAGCTGCACATTGGCAAAGAATTCCTATTCACTTGGTTCCTATTCACTTGGTCCACTCTAGATACCTGATGGACCCTACTGCAGGGGTGAAATGCTCCCGGTTCGGACCGGCTCGAGTGAGTAGGTAGCGGAGATTGAGTTCGCCGAACCGGGAGCAATGGCTGGCTGGCCACGCCCCCGAACCAGTCCACGGCCTGCAGTCCTGCCATGCTTGCCTGCCTTCCATGCTGCCTTCCTGGCGTCCCGGTGGCCAGCTTGCAAAGGCAAGCAAGCAGAAGCCCACGTGGAAGGCAGGCAAGCATGGCATGACAGGCTGCGGGGAAGGAGTCACAGCCCAAGGACAGCTGAAGTGTCTCTCAATTTGCAAAGAATCACGGTCGTTAAAAAGACCAGTAAGCCTAAATATCAACAACAGAGACCGAGGCTGTGTGTGGGGGGGGGGATGTTAAGCACGAAGCAATACAAAGCGCTGGGCTACTCCCGACACTTTCTTTCCCGGGCACAGCAAAGAACCGAGAAGTCTGCTCACGTGTGCCCTAAGGAGGGGGGGTGGAAAAGCCTGCTGCGCGGCAGATACAAATATCTCGGTGACCAGGATCCTCCCCACCCCACCCTAGGCACGCACATGCCCCCCTGACTCCCCCCTCCCTTTTTACAGTGGTATTTGGGTTACATTATGAAAGGAAAGGCAATTTCGGCAAAGGTTTTCCTGCCTGTGGAAAAGTGAATTGGCCAAGCTGGCGGGGCTTGGCTGCATTACACACACGCACGCGCGCGCAAATGGACTTAAAATGAAAGGAGGCATCTGCTTTGGAGAGTCCGGGTCCAACCTTTGCAAATATTACAGATGGTTTGCAAAGCGCAAAGGCAGCAATCGGTGCGCGGTGCTTCGCTGAAGCCCCTTTATCTTCCGGTTAAGAGAGAGTGCCCCTCTTAGGGTCTGCGGTAGCCATGAAATGCAAACTTTCTAATAGTGTCCGTGTATGTGGAAGGTTCAGGCAAATGGGGAACAATAGCTGGCCGCCCCCTTTTGTGCTCTGACATCCGTTCAAAGAGCGGCTTTCAAATGTTTGTGTGTGTATGTGTGTGTGTGTGAATTGCTGTGATTATGCTTTGATTTTATTTTTTTTCCCCAGTCAGGCTTTACAGCTATGCGTCTCTATTGATGTGCGGGAGTGGGGGGGAAAAAGGAGATGGCTGGGCGCGTTTGGCTGCAGGAGGAGGCGTGGGTGGAAGGTGGCTTTTTCTACAGCATCCCCCTCCCCTCTTTGGATTGCCCTGTAAGGGGGAGGCTCTGCCTTTGTAGAAATGGGGTGAGCGATTTGTACGGAGGATTGGCAGGGGGGGATGTGCGGCCCTCCGGGATGAAGAGCAGGGCAAGAGAAGGCTCCAAGGTTTGTCTGGGCAGTCAAGCCAGAGGGAAACTCAAAGCGGTGGGGGCTTCAGAAAGGCAGAATGTGCTTTTGTGCAGCTCCTGGCTTCTGTGACATTCTGTGAAAGACAGAATGTGCTTCTGTGTCAGAATGTGGAGCTCCTGGCTCTAACAGTGAGTGACGTGAGTGACGTCAAACTGGCCACGCCCATCCAGTCACATGACCACCAAGCCATGCCCACAGAACCGGTAGCAAAAGAATTTAGATTTCACCCCTGCCCTATTGGGTTTTGGAGAGGGTGGAGGGGATGGTCTTGAAGGACAAGAGAAAGAGCTGCTACCAAGTTCAGACCAAAAAAAAAACAAAAAACAAGCCATTTTAGTTTTAAAAATCCAGGTACAGTAATTTCATTTGTGGTTTATTTCTTATGCTTTATGACAATAATTTTCCAAAATGTCTCTGAAATATATCCAGGTGCCCAAAAGGACCTTGAATATAAATGAAATTTTTGTAAATCAGTCAGCTGAGTATCCAGGAAGCCCACCACTGTAGTAATTTTTAACTACCCTCCAAGATTCTTTACAACTCTATGATTCTATTTATTTGGTGCTTCTTTCAGACATTCCGTAGTGTTGAACTATCAGCCCAATTGAGGCACTATAATTGCATGTATTTATTATTTAATGCATTCACATACTTGTCTTTCATCCTATTTGGATTTTAGGGCAAAGTGTTACAAAATATAAATAATGCAAGATTTACAGCAGACTGCGGTAGGATTAATGACGGTAATAAGAGTGGCAACTAGAAATCACAAAGCATCCCCAAGATGCAAATGCAGATTAAAATGCTCAGCCAAATACAAATGTTGTAAAATGGCACCAAAAATATAATTAGGAAAATTTATCATCTTAATGTAGATTAGAGCAGCAAAAATCTGAAGGACCACCAGGTGAGATAAAGAAGACTAACTGCTGCCTTCATGTGGCCACCTATATTTTTGACTGCCAAACTTTGGATAATTCTAATAACGATGTTTCACATGTATCCCTCTGAAGATAGGGAATTCCACCCTGCTGAAAAAAGCTTTTTGCTTTATAGTTGCAAAATAAATTGATATCACGAAGAAGGGATAGATCTTACGAACTAACTGCTAAAGAAAGAGATGCTCCATGAAGGAGTCAGATTCTTTGGCATTTATGTTATTAGAGAAACTGAGTCAGAAGTTGGTATCAGAAATGAATACACTGCCAACACACTTCTCTTACAACTGATGTGGTACCTCAGAATCAGTCTGTCAAATATTCAACCATTTTTCAGATGTATTTCCCTAATTGAAGTATCTGTGACATCTTCAAAAGCTTTCCCACACATAAACCATTTTTAAAAGAATAGTAAAATGGAAGATTATAAGAGCATGGTTTACTACAATCTGCTGAGTCCTCTTCAGGAGTGGTGGCAGCTAGTAGTAAAATGATTCTGATGATGAAGTCACATAGCCTCCCATGTTAAACTTGCAAGCATTGCAAGCTTATTGTTTCAAGGAGTTGGCAGACCCAGTCTAGTTGGCTTCACAGATCTGAAAACCATCTATCTGCAGTATCTCTGACTAGTCAGATTCAGTATTAGCCTTAATGCAGTGGTTTAATTCACCCATATGCCAATTTACAGCAATTAATGTGACAATTCAAGCTTTCCTGTATCTGCTCTTATCAACTAAAATGTGGTAAGTCAAAGTAGAATGTCATGACGTCAAAAGCAGGCAGAGTGATTATAAAAAAGGAGGAGGAAGAGGAGAGTTTTACTTGGACATCTAACTTTTTCACTTAGAAAGTAGGCTGCTTGCAATGTAGTGAATGTAATATACTTTTTTTCTAAAAATAATAACATGATTATAAGAGAGGAGCAAGTCAATTATAAACATATTTGTACATGGCAGTAAATGTGTTCATCTAGACAAAGCTCTATCATTTGAAAAGATCCAGGTACTTGTTCTTAGAATTTAGTAATTCAGGAACAAACAGCCCATGAAGATTTTAAAATAACCATGAAAATAAAAATTGAGAGTTGCATCTTTTAGTTGTTAGCTATTTTGCGGTGGCTCAGTGGAAGGGACGCGGTGGCTCAGTGGCTAAGATGCTGCCAACCTTCTGTTGATCAGAAGGTTGGCAGTTCAGCGGTTCAAATCTCTAGCGCCGCATAACGGAGTGAGCTCCCATTATTTGCCCCAGCTTCTGCCAACCTAGCAGTTCGAAAGCACATAAAAAATGCAAGTAGAAAAACAGGGACCATTTTGGTGGGAAGGTAACAGCGCTCCATGCGCCTTTGCGGTTTAGTCATGCCGGCCACATGACCATGGCGATGTCTTCGGACAGCACTGGCTCTTTGGCTTAGAAACGGAGATGAGCACTGCCTCTAGAGCCAGAAATGCCTAGCACGCATGTGCAGGGGAAGCTTTACCTTATTTCACAGCATTCTTACCAGGATAACAGGAGAAAGAACTGCCTTTGTCCTGAGCTCCTTGGATGAATTACAGGATGAAAAAAATAATACATGGAAAACTTCTGTCTCTGATCCAAGGTTTAGCAAGTCTAAAAGCATACCAAGAACTTACGGTATTTATTTCCACTCTTCTTTTGCATATTGTATTTTGTGTGAAAAGTACATTTTATAAAGATACCTCACAGTAAACATATAAATAGAACTCCGTTTCTTTTTTAAAAAAGAAGAAACACATTTTGAGTTCAAAGAGCCATTTCTACCATTCCATCTTTTCAGATTATCTAAGCAGCAGTTATCAATTCTTCTAGCTTTTCTTTCTAAATTTAAGAAGAAACCTACAGTGCAAAATATATATAGCTATCAAAGCACAGAAAATAATTTTACTTCCTTAGTTCTGGGCATATCGTTTTCATATAGTTTCCTCAGAAGTTTATAGAGGGCTTTGAAATAAGGTGGATACAGTTGATTTTCTTGAAGAACTGATGGATTTTATGCTGTCCAGTTTTATCCAGACTTGCTTATTCAAAAGTTAGTTGCTACCATGTGATGATGGTTATAGAAGAGAATATATTTTGAAAGTTTTATGGTGGATAAAAAAAGCATTTTTAAAAATGTGCATAAGTAGAAACATTCAAATTTAAACTA
Organism: Pantherophis guttatus; assembly: GCF_059756535.1. Classification (NCBI taxonomy): domain Eukaryota; kingdom Metazoa; phylum Chordata; class Lepidosauria; order Squamata; family Colubridae; genus Pantherophis; species Pantherophis guttatus. Next base: position 194,740,586 of record NC_142064.1, read on the forward strand.
GAAAATCAGAACCATTGGGGATGGTGGAGGGAGAGGGGATGAAGTATGGAGAAGGCAATCTTGTTATATATTGGTTTGTTGGTTGACTCCATTGTCAACATGAAGTTTCTCCCCAAAAAAGTTTAGAAACTTAGTAAAATTAGGAAGACTTTATCATTTGTTTATATAATAAATTCACAAGGAGTTTATAAACTAATTTGTAAACTTTCAATCATTTTAATACAAGGATCTCAAGTGATAAATTGTTCACTTCCCTAACAGGTTCTTCATGATTTGAAAACTGGATTGAATACGTTCATGGAGGAGAGATCTGCTGATAGCTGTTTTTGAAGATTTTGTGTTCCTCCAAGGTAGCTGAGGCATGCCTCCAAATAACACTCACAGGGCAATAAAGATAGGAAAGGGATATGACTCCATCTCTTGTTTGTAATCATCCCAGAAAGATCACTATAAGAAACAGTTCTGAAATAAGATAGGCTTTGACCTGATATGGTTTTTCTTATTATTGCAATCAGGGTTTGAAACATTCAGAAGCTTTAGGAGATATACATATATGTGGTTATGAGATATAGATAGATGATAGATGATGAGGATAGAGATAGATAGATAGATAGATAGATAGATAGATAGATAGATAGATAGATAGATAGATAGATAGATAGATAGGCAGGCAGGCAGGCAGGCAGGCAGGCAGACAGACAGACAGACAGACGGATAAATGGATGGACAGATGGATAAATGGATAGACGGATAGTCAGAGACATAGATGGATAGATGATGGATAGATGGATAGAGATAGATGAAACAGAGAGAGTGAGAACAGATAGATGAGAAAGATGAGAGAGAGAAAAAGAAGAGGGAGAGAGAGAGGGAGGCAGGGAGGGACATCTATTGAAGCCACCCTCCCAGTTTAGGAGTCATAGCCCTGACTGCTTCTGTCATCATTGGAACTACTTTGACTTTTACATTCCACAGTCTCTCTAGTTCCTCCTTCAGATCCTGGTACTACTTCAGCTTTTCATATTCCTTCTTCCAGATGTTGTTGACACTTGGAACTTCTACACCTATCGCCATTGCTGTCTTCTGGTCCTTGTCTATTACAATATCTGGTTGATCGGCCAGTACCTACCTGACCATCTGAATCTGGAATTCCCATAGGATCTTAGCTCTGATGTTCTCCATGACTTTCTGTGGAATCTCCCATTTGGATTTATATATACAGTATCAGCAGCTTCATATCATCATTACTGGAACACAATTGGAGAATATAAGTGGAAGATATGTGTATTGATCTCTGTTTTGCTGTCTAAAGTGTCCTGGGCCTTGAAGAGGCATCATGGTGCTCATATTTCCATCCAATACTTCAGCAAAACTATATTTTCACAGTTCTTAGAGGAACAAGTACTAGTAAAAAAATGTGGGATGTAATGTTCCTTGATGTGACACAAGACATAAAACTCTGGATGGATGCATATTTAGATTTGACTCCAGTGTTACTACAAAATATTATCCTATCGTTTCTGTATCCAAGAGTTGTATGTTGATATGAATTAAAGTCCATTTCCAGCTTCTCCCAATGCACTCATTACATATGACACAGAGATCGACTTCCCTCATGAAGCAACTCCTGAAAATTTTTACCACGACAGTTACATCTGCTGAACATGATGAAGTGGAAGATAGCTAAGGAATTCCATTGTCCACTTCAAGCCTCCAATTTACTCATCTGCCTCTCTATAAAAAAGCAGATACATACACATTCAGAGAAATCCAGTGAGTGTCAGCTTTGGAAGCCGTATTAGGCCAGAAGCTTCCATGCTGCCACCTTCTCATGTGTGGGAAAGTAGGAGGGGGGATTTAGTAGAGGGATTGTCTTTATACATAATAGCATTTTTCCTGTCGGTCAAGGTCAGGCCAATCCTGTATCTGGAGAAGGAGTGGTTGGAATGCTGTCTCAGGATGGGACAGATGGTGATTGGAGCATGTGATCGACTGAGAACTGAGGGGATGGTTTTGGGGGTTTTGATTTACTGAGGGAAAATCCGGACCTCTCAGATTCAGGTTTTCCCAGATGTGCCATTTACCTATTCTAGTAAATACAATTTTGAAAAATGCTTGCTTCAGAGTTTTTACTTGGAGCGGGGGGGGGGGTTCTGGAACGCTGACATTGAGTGGGTATATCTGAAAAAAGAAACCACTCTTTTGGTGTTATTTGGAACTGGTGAAAGACCTATGAATTAGTCATGTAACCCTTTTCAGATGCACAATGCACAAGGCAGTGTATTTTGTTTCTTTCCTGAACCCATTATTAAACATATTTTGAGAAAATTAGCCTTAGGATATGGTGGGAGTGCCAGTTGTGTAAACTGATGGACGCTGTTCTAATACTGGAGATTCTCAGGCCCTGTTACAATATGAATCACAATGATAAGTAGAATGCCAGCTAAATTCAATTAGTTAGAACTGCAAAGCACAGCTAAGACGAAAATGAGCAAGAGTAAAAGTGTTGCATTGGTTTGTAAATAAAACCTCCCGCATTTTATTTATAGCAACATGCTTGGGATTTTAGATTAAATATGCTTTGCTTGTTACAGTCACGTTTTATCAAAGAAAATAAAAACAATCTTTGTAATCTATCTCAAGGAAAGAGGGAACTTTGTATGATAATCTTTCCCTGTAGAAATAAGACTGAATGGCAAGATTGAACGCGTGGAGAGGAGCGGATTTACATTTTCTTTTAGTATTTTTCTTTTTTGGAAAAGCAATTCAATTCTCAATTGGCTTTCAGAAGAATTCAAACAGTTATTTCCTTCCCTGTTTATATCATGCAATGATGCAGATTGTATATTTTTTATTAGAGATTAGTGTGTGGAGTGAATTTACTAAAATATATTAAGAAAATTGGAAACAGTCTTTCCCATGCTACTCCCCCAAAAGCTAACTCTACCTGAACCCAAAACTTGAGGAACTAATCCACAAACCAAAAAGATCTTGACTGGTGTTTTTGCATAGACTCCTTTGAATTCTCAAATGGAAAAAATAGGGTTGAAAAAATAAAGGCTTTTGATGGAAGCTGGTTTACAAAATCATACAATCCCTTTTCATATGTTATTTTCCTTGTTTCATTCTGATTTGTTTACACAGTCAATTTAAAGTGTGAATAAAAAGGAATTGAAATATCCAGTTAGGGTAACTAAAGTAGTTTCCGCATGAGTTTTCCATTTACATTTCTCCTAATCTCATATTTACTTAAGAGTTCATGTCTCACATTTGACAGATATTTATGAACAGGTTCCTTGAGATAACACTGTCTTTCTTCTCTGTTAAATCTGAACATGTTTTTCTGTTAAATCTTTGGCATATACTGCATATTTACAAAATAGATTTACCAAAGGGGGGGGGGAAGCTCCCCATAGCTAGAATATCTGTAAAGTGTTTTCTTCAATAATTATTCTGTAACTTCCTCTATAAATGTATATTATCCCCAGAATCTTTTTCATTACATTGGTCTCTGTACACAGATGCTTTTTCTTAGTTTCCTTATTTGATTCCCTAATATTGTCATGCAAATTAAATTTTTCAGGGGGAGCTCTTTTACTCCCCTCCTGTCTTTACTGAAAAGCAGTTGGTGTATATATTATTCAATTAATTTTATTACTAATACTTTTATTATTAATTATTATTACTATTTACATACTTGGGGAAGTATACAATTAGTATAATGTGAAGTTAAGTAAAACTGCTGATAAAGATTACACAATCTGTTTGGAGTTCCCCAGTTGAAAAAGCCATGATCACAAATTGGTACAGCACCAATGACATAAGAGGATTTATTTACTTGTAGTTAAATAACTACAAATTATACATTCAAGTTTACTCAAGGGAATCTGTTACAATCCCTCTTTCTAATTCTGAATCCACATAATTTTGTCATTCACAGTCATTGAGTGTCATACAGTCTATTGTCCCAGATAAATCATTCTCATTAGCAAACAGGATGCAAGAAACATTGCCACTCAGTCTTGTCCCTCCTAAATCCATTTTTATCAAACAAAAATAGTGGGTTCTAAATCACAGTGATCAACCAAGTCAGATCATATGCTGGAAAGGAGTCATTATATGCATGCAACATCGCAAAGTAATTTCTTTCAATCCACTGAGAGCATGGAATAACAACATAAAGGATATTGTCATCCTTATCTAGAGAAAACAATTATTCTACCAAACACCAAGTATATATGCAGACATGTAAAAGCTACATATGCTGATTTGTATTTTTCAGGCAATATCAGTTCATTACTCAACCACTAAATATTGATCCCATAAAAATAGAAGATGCCACTCCTACTTTGGCATAATGTAAAGTATCAGTCAAATTGTATTCATTTTATTACCTGTGCTCTATCGTCCCAATGATTTGTAGAGAAACAGAAGCCTCAAACCAAGTTTTCCTGCACCTGAGTTAGCTGGTCCTGCTGAAGATGAATATGCTGCTGCATGTATATTTTCATTTTCATTTTATTAAATTTGTATACCGTCCTACTCCCGAAGGACTCAGGGCGGTGAACAGACATAAAATAAAACATATAGATACAAAATTTAAAATAGAGATAAAACAAATTAAACAAATTTGGCTGAACCATTTTAAAACCCCAATAATTTAAAACCAAATTTAAAATTCCCAATTTAAAAAGAGGAAAAGTTTAGGTCAGGCCAACTTGATGAAATAGGAACGTCTTAAGCGCGTGACGGAAGGTACGTAGATCCGGAATCCTCCGTATCTCCGGGGGGAGCTCGTTCCAGATAGTAGGTGCCCCCACAGAGAAGGCTCTCTCCCTGGGGGCCGCCAGTATATATTGTTCTTTTTAATTCATAGGTTGAAAGTGGTGATTTGAGATATCACCCCACTATGGCTACATAAACATCTTGAGTTACATAAGAAAAAACCCTGACTAAAAAAGTATTATATATATACATATATATATATGTATATGTAAATATGTATGTATATATATATATGTATGTATATATATGTATAATTGCTCCTAGAAGCACGAAGCCGAAAACACCAGCCTGAAGACACCCCCACTAAAATCCAAGACAGAGAACAAGAAAACGGCAAAGCCCTCCTCCCATACATAAAAGGCACCACAGACAGAATCAGCAAGATCCTCCACAAATACAACATCAAGACAGCATTCTGCACAAACCGAAAAATATCCACCATCCTAAGAAACCCCAAAGACAAAATTGAGTTAGAAAATCAAGGAGTATATGAAATCCCATGCACCGCCTACCCCACCACATACATCGGACAAACCAACAGAAGAATAAGTTCACGCATTGAAGAACACAAGAACTCAGTCAGAAAAGAAGAACCAACTTCTTCCTGGTCCAACACCTCAAAGCCACAGGACATGATATTGACTTTAAAAAGACCAGAACTATCGCCAAAACTGAACACTTTAACAACAGAATAATCAGAGAAGCCATCGAGATAGAAAAACGTCCACACAGCATGAATAAACGAGATGATACCTCCCATCTACCAGCCATTTGGAAACCTGCCCTTATTGACAAATGAGTCCCTAACACAAAGAATGACACCAGACCCACACTGATGAGAGCCACACAGGATGTAACCACATCCACGCAGAAAGCAGACTCAAGCCCACACTGATGATGAGGCATGACCACGGACCAGAAGCCAGACCACAGCTGCATCATTAGCCACTTTAAACCCCTCCAATCCATACATGAAGCAGACTAACACCCACCATAAAGAGGTGGCACAGCCACGAACACAAAGCCAAACAACAGCAACACAATTCACCAGCTCAAATCCCCCTGCTACTCAGACTAACCCGAGCACAACCAAGCCCCCACCTAAACAGAACACACAGCCAGCCAATCAGAGCACAGCCAACCCCCATCCAATCAGAGCACAGCCAAACCCCCAACCAATCAGAACACACCTCCACCCAATCAGAACACAGCCAAGCTCCCACCCAATCAGTTCACACCCCCATTGGCAGTTAAAAGGAAGAAACAGCTGCGATCACACACATTGCTCCTAGAAGCACGAAGCCGAAAACACCAGCCTGAAGATGACGAATGAGACTTCGTCGAAACGTTGCCAAGACACCTTCAATTTCACGCGGGAGAAAACCCGAATAACCAAAGACCTACATACAAACACCCACGAAAACCTCAGAAAATATATATATATATACACATACATACATACATACATACATACATACATACATACATACATACATATATATATAATCTGTCACATTCAAGGTTCAAGGTTTCTTAAAGATTTATTCACACAAAAATCCATCAGTTGAAAAACATTATGATTTTGACTTGTTACTCATTTCATTTTTAATTGCACACCAAGTGTGCAACTAAACTGGAGTTCTGAGTGATCTTAGATTCATTCTTTTTTCAAAAAAAAATAATTGTATTGTGAGCCATGATGGCACCGTGGTTAGAATGCAGGCTACTTCTGCTGATTGCCGGCTGCCTGCAGTTCAGCAGTTTGATTCTCAGTGGTTCAAGGTTGACTCAGCTTTCCATCCTTCTGAGATTGGTAAAATGAGGGCCCAAATTGTTGGAGGCAATATGCTGGGTCTGTAAACTACTTGAGAGGGCTGTAAAGCTTTGAAATAATAGAAAATACATAGCTCTGGTTTTAGATTTTGGCAGTTGTTTGCTCTCCAAGCTTGTTTCAATTTAGTTCTGAACGTTTCGTTACCAGACTAGGAAACATCATCAGCAGGATTTTCTTGTCCAATTCTCCTTAATTTATAAATGTCTTGTGTGCCAGTGTGGTCAGCTGGTGGTGTGATTGGTTGTTCGTTTGGAGCTATATTGAAATTCTGAGCAGCTGATTGGTTCTCTTGTTGATTGGTTATTCGAATGGTCTGGTTTCTTACGTATTCATATGCTGGAGCTAGATCAATAGGTTTGTTAATTGCTCCTTTGGTAGAAAATGAAAATTGTGGAAAATGGGAGAGGGAAAAGGGAAGAGAAAGAAATGTAGGGTGAAGAGGGAAAAAGAAAGAAAAGCATTGACTTCTGATTCGTTTTAGCACTGTACAATAAGAAAAAAATCCTAGATTCTTCCTGAACTGCAATGGATTTCACAGCCAGGCAGAGCTGTGCTGTAGTAAAAAAAATTCTGTGCAACCTTTTGGTTCTTTAAATGCAATATCTTCATGCTTGCATTTTTTTCTCGGTTCTTCCTTTATTGATAATTCATCTGGACCCAAAGATAATTCAGAATAGTCTCAGTATTGCTGGAAAAATTAATTTACAACATACGAAAGGAAAGTCTGGGAAATTAAAACCCAAACAAGCTGTCTTTCTAACCATTGCATCAAGGTGAAATCAAATGTTCTTCCTTAAGTTGTCTTTACTTCAGGTCCTCAAACATGGTTTCAGGATATCGCTGCAATTGTTTGTTGTCTTCATTTGACTGGGGAGGTGGCCACCACCTTAGTGACAAGTAGAAATGTAACAGAGAGAACATTGCATCAGTGGTATAGTCCAGGGGTGTCAAACTGGCAACCAAGGGCCAGATACGTCACAAGCAGGCCACACCCACCCCAGCTCTGTGAAGGCAAAAAACATAATGATACATCACAATATGTCACGTGACGTGATCGAGTTTGACAGCCATGGTGTAGTCTCTCTTCAGAGCATGCTGTATTTTTTTTTTCTCTGACTGCAATCTGGTCTGGATAAAGCTGGGCTGCTTTCTCAGATGATTATATAGTGTGACCTCTGCTATAATAATGACTCTAATTTCATTAGAGGGCCACTTTCTAAATTCATCAAAATGCTTATAGTAACCATGACCAATTACAGTGTATAACAAAGTATTCTGCCAAGCTTTGTACCCATTCAAGCCCATGTAAGGCAATTTCAAATTTAATATGTGTATCCTGCTAAGTGGTTAATTTTTCATTCATAGTCCTGAGAAAAATATTGAAAGTGTGATTTCTATTCCTCTAAGTGAGACTCCTCTGTTGCATCTTAATGAGACTCAAAGCACCATTCAGATGTCCAAGGTTTGCTTCTTTAGCCACAATGAGGTTTGGAAAAGCTTTCAGTGGAGAGCCAAAGGCAAAGAGAAGCATGAATTGGTGAAATATCACCATAATGTATAACCTTCACCTTCATTAAATTTATTTCTTAAAATTTTTTTGGCCCGTTGTTTAAATACTAGTCGAATTCCCGAAAGCTGTAAATTGTGACACTCTCCTTTGCATGCAAAATATAAGTGTGAGTTTTAGTCCAAAACAGATGAAAAATAAATAAATAAATAAATAACTGACAAAAGACAAAAAATTAGGTACTCTCCTTTAACGCATCAAGTTTTTAAGAAAACACCTCTTCTTTTGGAAATAAAAAGCCTGTTGATAAAAAGAGAAACAGAACCTCTGTTTCTATTGCTTGATGTGCAAGATTCACAAGATTCTGGTCCTCTGAAGTTTGCTGAGACTTTTTTGGGGTTGTTCCTTATGAAAGTTTGGAAAATCCAATTCAGTTTGCAATGAAGCCAGTGTTGCGCTGCAGGATGATACCGGAGTTCCTACTCCTTAACTGATTTTATCTCAGAGACTCTTCTTGGGGAAAGTTTTGTAGATAGTCCTTTGTGGTTCATCTCTGGTTGATATGGTTGAGGAGTTCTGTATCGGGTTAAATACTGTAACTGGATTAACACTATACTATTATTACTTGATTTTTATCCCTCTTTTTTTAAAAAAAATATTTGGTCAATTCAAGGCACCAAAACAAACCTAACACTCCTTCCTCTATTTTCCCCCACAAAAACAAATCTGTGAGGTAGGTTCGACTGAGAGAGATTGACTGGCCCAAAGTCACAACCACCATTCTAAAATGGGACTAGAATTCACTGTCTCCTAGTTTCTAGCATGATGCCTTAAGCACCAGGCCAAACTGGTTCTTTGTATGGCTCTATATTCCATGTATTCTATTCTACAGTATGTATGGTCCCGTGCAATTAATTTTAATCTCGTAGTTTTAAACTGAGATTTTAATAATACTGGGGGGTTTTATTCCTTTTTGAAGCCTTTTCAAGTCAGTCAAAGATTTCAATAAAGATCTGACTTAAAAAGAGAAATAATTATTTTCTCAACATTTTGGTTGAAAACAGGCATAGTTCTGGGATATCAAACCTTTTTGAGCAATAAATCAGAATTCAACATTAAGAAAATTACCATTTTTAAAGGAGAGAAAAATCAGCATTAAAAAGCAGTTGGGATAGAATAGTCAAAATTTGCCCCAAGCAAATTACAGTATGTCAGCCTCAGTGGACTAGTGGACTGAGAAACCATCAGCGTGATAGGGGTATATATTACTTATGCATTTCTTGCTCAGCAATATGGCTGTTTTAAGGAAAATAAGGCATAGTGAGCTTCTAGTTCATGGGGGGTGGGGACCTGGATACCAAGGATTTTTTTAAACTTATAAATCAGCTAGATAAAAAACAGGAATGCAAGTTGGCCATCAATAGATTCATCTTCAGGACTGTTAGAAGGAAAGTTATCAATTTTCTCTATTTATCTCACTGCCATTAAATTCCCTAAACCTACCCATGGAAGGTTTGTAGAAGAAGAAATTGTAGGTGCTACTTTACCATAATGAGCTGTGGTGACACAGTAGTTAGAATGCAGTACTGTAGGCTACTTCTGCTGCCTGCCGGCTGCCTGCAGTTCAGCAGTTCGATCCTCACCAGCTCAAGGTTGACTCAGCCTTCCATCCTTCCAAGGTCAGTGAAATAATGACCCAGATTTTGGGGGGGAAGTTGCTGACTCTGTAAAACCGCTTAAAGAGGGCTGTAAAGCACTGTAAAGCAGTATATAAGTCTAAGTGCTATTGCTATAATCTATCCTGGTTTTCTAGACATACTCCCCTCTTACCTGATTGTTGCTTGTTCATCTTAGAGATTGGTTCAAACTTCTAGAGCGTGTCAAAAGACTGGAAATGGAAGTTGCAGGCCAAGTAGGATTGTTCTAGAGGCTTTATCTTGCATCAGTGGACTCAAGGATTCCATTGGTTGCTGATTTCTGTCCCAAATATAAAAAATGAGTCCAAATCAAAGATGCCTATTAATTGAAAATTTTGGTTGCATCTAATTAGGATAAAAAGATGGAGCCCAGAGTATGTAAGTCAACCTAATAGTCTTGACTGCAGTGCTTTAATGCCACCTCTGAATCATTTTAAAGTTTTGAAAAAGGTAGGTTCAGATAAACTTTAAGGACATTTTTTTCAGGCAAGACTTTAATCTTGAAATGTACAAATATGCTTACAGTAGATTGTGTCAGAGTATTCATATCTTTTTCTGTCTTGCTTTCCATTTCTGAGTCTGTTCTGAAAAATAATAAAGGAAAAGATAGTGAGTTGATTTAGTGCTCAGAAAATACTGAAGGAAGATTTGTACCTGTGATTAGGATTTATGTGCTCTGTCCTTGTGTAGCTCCAGGTGATTTTGAAATAATAGCTAGACTCCGCGTGAAAGAAGTTTCTGAATCTGAAATAGGTAGCTGAATAAATACTACACTGCAAGTAAGTGCCCTATAATAGATAGTTAAATCGCTTTTTAAAAGTAAACAAAATATTTCCACAAAGCCCAGAAGCAAAATGATCATTGCAGATTTATCTTCTATAAATTGATTTTTTCAATTGATAAGATAATAACATGATATTCTCATTCAAAGAAATTCTATAAAAACATCAATTCATTCATTTTATTTAAGTACAAAATCCCACTCCTGATCATATTATGTAGAATATAATGAAATACTTTCCTTTGATTGTCCTGAATCTTCTTTCAATCAATTTTATCACACTACCCCAAAGTCAAATATCATGGGAGGGGGTGGTTGGAATGTCCATATTCATTTTCCCCAATCCAGGTCCACTTCTGAAAGTTTTGATTATGTTCACTTTAGTTGCCTAGAAGCAGCTGGAAAAAGGCATATTTTTTGGTTGACTATTCTTGCACTGGTGCCCAACTACTGGCATACCGAGCTACTGTACTACACAATATCTCTGTTGTGAGATCTCTTATGAAAAACAGAGTTCTGATATCTCTTGTGCAAAAATCCACCAAACATCATTAACTTCCTATTCTTATGGTTTCAAAGATGCATGTGGAAAAATTGCATATAAGACAAAGTTGCAATGTTCCATCCCTTTCAAATTTAATAGGCTGCTTTAACTGCGGTAAAGCAAATCACCACTACTTTTAAAGCAGGCTGTTAGAAATGGACTACATGTATGATTTATGTATCCTCTGGAGCAATAACAAAATAGAATTATCTTACACTACATCATGTTTTGGAGTCAAATGTTAAAGCATATTATCAGGCCTTAAGCAAGTAGGAGTTATGATGGAGCTATCTATCATTGTAAAGTATTCTCAATCAGCAGAGAGCCATATTAGAGTGAACTGAAGAAAAGTGAACTGATAGCATTGTCCAAGAATGGGAAAAGCTATATGAAAAAAATAATGTATTCAACAATCAAACGATTGCCTATTTCAGGTTGGTCTATCTGTGTAGATGAAAGAGATGTTGACTTGGACTATAAGATTCAAAATGAGGAGAAATTTGGGGAAAGGTTTAGTAAAGGGTCTATGTGCAAGATTGAGAAGGGTTTGATTAAAGATTGAGGAAGAGGCAAAAGAAGATTGTAGCACCAAAGAAAAATGTTGAAAATGAATTTTCGGAAAGCAATTTGTCAATCAGAGAAGAACACTGATGCAACATTCCCATAAATCAGGGAAAATCAATGACACTTAATGAGGAAAAGTAACTACATGTGGTAGCAGCGAGGGTGAAGTTTCTAAGAAGATTGTTTTAAAAGTTTCACTCCCCAATTAATTTGGGGGCTCTAAATTATTTAGCTGTTTTTTTATAGGAATTTGTTAATGTCAAAGAAGAAAAGGAAGAGCTTGCTTTCCAGGAGAGAGTGAACAATGGAGAAGGAAAACCTTCTCTGGTACCTCTGGTAGTAGATTTCAAGTTCAGATAGAATAATAGTTGGATATTATTTGTTCCTGCATATCATACTTCTAAAGCAGTGCACATAACGCTGTGCAATTAAAGTTGCCAAAATAATAACTGAGAAAAGGAGTACTTCCTCCTTTTATGACAATGGACACACATATCTATGGCTTTAAGAAGAATACAATACAATATGATTACCTTTGACCCAAGAACTTAATAGGTATCAGTTGGATTCTAACAGTAACATAACTACATTTAAAAAGCTATTCAGGTAATCCTTGATTTACAGCAATAGTAATAGCCCTTAGACTTATATACTGCTTAGAGAGGTGCTTTACAGTTCTCTCTAAGCAGTTTACAAAGTCAGTATATTGCCCCCAATAATCAGGGTCCTCATTTTACTGACCTCGGAAGGATGAAGGATGAGTCAATCCTGAACCAATGAGAATCGAACTGCTGAACTGCTGGCAGTTGGCAGTCAGCAGAATTAGCCTGCAATACTGCATTCTAACCACTGTGCCACCATGGCTCTTATGACCACAATTAAACTGGAAGCTACGTCGCTAAGTAATGCAATAATTGAGTCATCACATTACTACCTTTTCTGCTGTGGTCGTTAAGTGAATCCAGCTTCCCCCATTGACAAAGTCATAATGACTGACATAGAAAGAGTTGAACAATATTAATCGGGGAAACAAATTGCTTAATACAGAATTCAGATTTAGACAAACGGAAAAATTATCTGGTATTATTTCACTGTTCTATGGATTTCATGTTCATTTAATTATGTTCGTAAACTATAGGATGCTTATTGTATTTGTATTTGTTTTTTATTAAGAATTTCTGGGATTCGTTTTGGAAGTAATTTTCAAATTGAGGTAAAATCTGAAGACACATAGCTGGGAAGTCCTTAGTTTTATCTACATCATTTTATGCAAAATGTACTGACAGTTGATAACAAAATATAAATTTCACGCAAATATGGAAATATGGAAATGCCTGAAGAGAGATTCAGAATTCCAAAAAGTGTTGATTTGCTTAGAGTCAGCTTGATGGGAGTCCAATTAATTTTCCTCTGAAAATCAAATGTAGGATTCGGAAAACTGGAACTTTCTCCCCCCCTCCCCATCCTAGGATAAAATTCCTTTAATTTTTCTATGTGTAGAGTTGGGATAGAATGAACAGCTAAACCAACTAATCCAAATGGAAATGGAAAAACAATATTTGGCAAATGCAAAACAAGTTTTTCTCAAAAGAGAAGATCTAATTCTTCACAAGGGGCTGATTAGAATGTTCAGATCACAGCGGTCATTCTAACCTGATTATGCTTTATATATTATTTACATAAATTTAAGAAATATCTGACTTCTAGTGACTATGGGTCCTTTACACCATTCTAAAAGCTTGAAAAATCACATAAGAGAACAAAGAGTTGTGCATTTAAAAAAATTGTAGCAAACACACTAAACACACTTATAAGAGCTTGCCACCATCCTTCCCCCAAACCTGAGAGAATAATTGCATTTTTAATGCTTTCTGGAACATCAGCAGGGTTTCAGCCATAGAAATCTCAGGTGGGGGGGCACTATTCCAAAGGATAGGCAGCATAACAGATAGACCTGGCAGCCACAGAATACAATATTTCCTCTCTCACACCCTCTCCTGCATGGTATTTAACTCTATTTAAAAAAATCAATTTTTTTGCAAAACTTTCACAGGTTGCAATCAGAATGTTATAAGGACATAGATTTAGAACTTTTGCTTATGCTGAGGAATGAGTATGGGTAAAACCTTTATATTGCCCTTTCATTCAATAATGGAAAAGAGTGTGTATGTGTGTGCTTATCTTATTTTCATTTTTTTTAACTGGGAAATTTTTAACTTATTCAAAGAAAGTTAAAATACAAAACACCAAGATATTTTTAAAAAGGATAAAAGAATTTTTTAAAAACCCCAAAGAAGACATTTTAAAGTGTCATTTTAAAAAAGAAAAAAGGACTAACACATATACACATAACATCCTCCCTAGTTGAATGCTGATTAATATAATACAACAATGTTGGTTTCCCACCACTTGTGAAACAGGCCAAAAGAATTTTAAACTATTAAGGCTACTAAATCTATTTACAAATTATTAGCCTGTCATCTATAAATGATATTAATAATGAAATAGTTAACAGGAAAAAACAATAATAATAAACATATTATACAAAAGTATAAAAGTAATAAAAATTGTGAACAGTAAGAGAAAGACAAGATTGAAGATCCAAAACCCTCTATTAACAAACTGTTTTTGTAATCAACTCATAGAAAATTTACCACTGCTTCAATCCCATATCACTCCAAATATTAACCCTAATTGGTCGCAGATCAAATCCCCAGGTTTCTTTATAACCCTATGTTTATCCTGATCACTGCTTTTGATCATAGTTCTCATCTCTGCCTCTTTCTACTCAAGATCAACAGAGGATCAACAGATTTAATGGAGGGCAAGCGCTTGACAATGCCATGCCAGATTCTGTTGCACAAATGCTAAATCAAATGTTATGTGAGCAAAAGAGTTGAATTCTAAACAGAGTCAGAGAGTATGAAGCATAAATAAAAGCCTGCAGCTAGATTTCTCCACCATGGGTAAACCAAAATTAAGCATGATTACAAAACAATCTCATATAATGAGATGTTACATAAAAATTAGGATACATGACAGACGCCAATCAACAGAAGGTCCTTTGATATCAGCCAGCCTTTGCAAATGTTTGAATACTTAGCCAAAGAACACCATTACTGATGGTGTAGGAGAAGCAATCCACTGATCAACAAAGCCTTGAAGCTAAAATTGAATTTATAAGCATAGGGACGGGAAACTAACAGCAACTCCATGCGTGATAGCTTCCATTATTGAAAGTTTAGACATTCATACATTGGCTACTTTGCTATAGAAATTTCTCTCTATTATTGCAAATTGCAAGTTTGTTACAGAAAGGTTCTGTGGGATTCTGCTTCTGGTTTCAAAATGAAGAGTTAAATGTGATCAATCAGAAATGGGCTGCAAAAAACCTAGTCCATCATTTACTGGCAGCAAAGAAAATTCTCATTCTTTGCTATGTTCCTTGACTGTCTCAGTTTGGCTTTGTCAAAAGGGAATTGGCCATTCCTAGTCATTCATTTGTACTGAATTGCACCCTTTGTTTATTTTGACTTCAGTGGAGAAAAGCTATTAAAAGCTGCTGTCTTCTACTGAAAAAAGATTTTGCAAGCCAACATTTTGATTACAATAAATCTCAAATGTGAATACATGAAGGGGAATAGAAAACAAAAGCTAAGTGACTTGTGTTGCCTAAAATGTATAGCCAATAAATAAATCAAAGCTTTGATCTTCACAAATTGTGAAAGCCAATACTATGGTGACCAAACCTTAGTGCAATTTATGAATTATAATGCTATGGCTTTGGACAAAGACAAAAGAACTGGTTCTATTTCTAATCTGGAACTACACTCTACTTTAGCTATTATAAAAAGTTCTCAGTGATTTTGGGTGGCTTAGAAACAATAAAAACCCAATATAAAAAAACCTCCACTAAACCTCAATATACATATACTAAATATTAAAAGTACTTTAATATTGTAACTTAAAGAGTTAGAGCATGGAGTTCTTGTTTCATGCTCTAACTCTTTAACTTACAATAATAAGGTACTTTTCTTTACTATTTTTGCTGCATAAGCTTCCTCTCTACTGAAAGGTCACATAGTCATCATAGAATAGTATCTGAAGCAGTGTTGAAATCCAATGTTTTTTTACTACCGGTTCTATGGGCATGGCTTGGTGGGTGTGGCAGGGGAAAGATACTGCAAAATCTCTGTTCCCACCCCACTCCAGGGGAAGGATACTGCAAAATCCCCATTCCTTCCTCACTCCTCGGGGAAGGACACTGCAAAACCTCCATTCCCACCCCACTCTGGGACCAGCCAGAGGTGGTATTTGCCGGTTCTCCGAACTGCTCAAAATTTCTGCTACTGGTTCTCCAGAACCTGTCAGAACCTGTTGGATTTCAGCCCTGATCTGAAGGATGCTCACAGGGAAAGGAGTATCAAATTCTTCTGCAGAGCACCCAAATTCTTCTGCAGAGCACCCAAGGATTAGGTAAGGACTAATGGGTGGACATTTTACAGAAAGAAATCCAAAATTGAACAAAGAGGAATTTCTTGACTGTGAGAGCAATTAAACAATGGAACAGCCTGCCTCTTGGAGTTATGGGGCTCCATGCCTAGGGATTTTGAAGCAAAGGTTATTATGAGGACTCCTGTCTCGGGCAATGGGTTGGACTAGAAGACCTCCAAGATCCCTTTCCACTCTATGATTTTGTGATCTTTTAAAAATTAATTTCACTGAGTGTAGACAAAAATTAATTTCATTGAGTGTAGACATCTTAAACATATGTTAAAGAAATGGCTCAGTTCTCCTTACGCACTCTAGGAATGTGGGCATCCACTAAGGGGTTTGCTCAAAATGTTTCTTAAATGTTTCATTGTAATCTTACCTGACAGCAGTCTGGCATTAAGCCCCAAGGAACACAGGTGGACTGAACTACCAATCTATAGGATTGCAGTGAAGCATGAAAGAGCACTGCCTATGCTATGTCACACAATAGCAGATGTATGTGTGTGTGTTCCTTCATTACACAACCTATTTTAAATCATGGATCTGCTAAATTGTGAAGAGAACCACATTTTCTTAGGTACTTCCAATATATGCTATGCTGAGAAATATAAATAACCTATGGGTATTATTTCCCCTCCCCCTCAAAAAAATGAATTATTTGTTGTCCAAGTGTTGGTAAAATAAAATGAATTTAGAATATGGCAAGCTCATTTGTATCAACTTACTACTATCCTGATATTCCTAACATTATGTTTTATTCACTTCAATGGTTTGAGAGAGATGTTTGCCAACGAAAAATGGGTTTCCTTTTAGCTGATGAGTAAATTATGGTCTACAGACCCCTGTCCTGGTGGCATCTGGGTATGCATGGATTCTGGGGAGGAGGGAAGCTATCCCTCTTCCACAGAGAGACAATAATTTGCTTTTAATCTATTCTATTCCTTCAAGAATCTATGTATTTGTCTTTAGTAAACATAACATACATGCTTTCAAACTTAGCTGAATAAGTAAGTATGTTACTGTTGTATTTGATTCCTAGACATGTTTGGGAGTATATACTGTAATAAAATCCTTCTCTGCAGCAGACCATGGAATTATTGGCTTCAGATGGCTAGGGGAAAAAATGTAATGTAAACTCTTGGAGTTTAGAAGGGTTCTCCATTTATTGTAATGTGCTTTATTTGTTTCAAGATGTTGGTGGTTTGTTTTTTATTAGATTAGATTAGATTTGAATTTTTTATTGGCCAAGTGTGATTGGACACACAAGGAATTTGTCTTTGGTGCATATGCTCTCAGTGTACATAAAAGAAAAGATACATTTATCAAGAATCATAAGGTACAACACTTAATGATAGTCATAGGGAACAAATAAGAAATCAAATCATATTAGGAAACGATCAATATAAATCATTAGGATACAAGCAACAAAGTTACAGTTATACAGTCATAAGTGGAAGGAGATGGGTGATGGGAATGATGAGAAGATTAATAATAGTGCAGACTTAGTAAATAGTTTGGCAGTGTTGAGGAATTATTTGTTTAGCAGAGTGATGGCGTTTGGCAAAAAAACCTGTTCTTGTGTCTAGTTGTTCTGGTGTACAGTGCTCTATAGAATCGTTTTGAGGGTAGGAGTTGGAACAGTTTATGTCCAGGATGTGAGGGGTCTGTAAATATTTTCACAGCCCTCTTTTTGACTTGTGCAGTATACAGGTCCTCAATGGAAAGCAGGTTGGTAGCAACTGTTTTTCCTGCAGTTTTAATTATCCTCTGAAGTCTGTGTCTGTCTTGTTGGGTTACAGAACCAAACCAGACAGTTATAGAGGTGCAGATGACAGACTCAATAATTCCTCTGTAGAACTGTATCAGCAGCTCCTTGGCCAGCTTGAGCTTCCTGAGTTGGCGCAGAAAGAACATTCTTTGTTGTGCTTTTTTGATGACATTTTTGATGTTAGGTCCATTTTAAGTCTTGAGGTATGATAGAACCTAGAAATTTGAAGGTCTCTACTGTTGATACTGTGTTGTCTAGTATTGTAAGAGGTGGTAGTATGGGAGGATTTCTCCTAAAATCTACCACAATTTTTACAGTTTTGAGTGTGTTTAGTTCAAGATTGTTCTGGTCGCACTATGAGGCTAATTGTTCAACCTCCCGTCTGTATGCATATTCATCGTTGTCTCAAATGAGACCAATCACTGTTGTATCATCTACAAACTTCAGTAGTTTAACAGATGGATCATTTGAGATGCAGTCATTGGTATATGGAGAGAAGAGAAGTGGAGAGAGCACACATCCTTGGGGAGCCCCTGTACCAATTGTACAGGTTTCCGATGTGATTCTGCTTAGCTTCACCTGCTGCTTCCTGTTTGTTAGGAAGTTTATGATCCACTTACAAGTGTGGTCAGGTACCGCTAGCTGGTTTAGTTTAGTTAGAAGAATTTCTGGAATGATGATATTTAGTGCTGAACTAAAGTCTACAAAGAGGACCCTTGCATAGGTCTTTGGAAATTCAAGATGTTGTAGGATATAGTGAAGAGCCATATTAACAGCATCATCTGTCGATCTATTTGCTCTGTATGCAAATTGCAGGGGTTCTAACAGCAGATCCATGATGGTTTTCAGGTGGGACATCACTAGCCTTTCAAAAGTTTTCATAACTACAGATGTTAGAGCAACTGGTATGTAGTCATTCAGTTCCTTGATGGGGGGCTTCTTCGGCACTGGGATGATAGTGGAGCATTTGAAGCAAGAAGGAACATAGCACATCTCTAGTGATTTATTGAACATTCGGGTGAAGATGGGGGCCAATTGGGCAGCACAGACTTTTAAGCAAGGAGTTATCTTGTCTGGGCCTGATGCTTTTCTGGCTTTTGTCTGTGAAATAGATCTTGCACTTTCTTTACTAGTTGTAAATCACCTTTGGCATTCATGGGGGAGGGGGAGTTCCAGTGGTGGGTTGCTACCGGTTCGCCCCAGATCAGGCGAACCGGTAGCGGTGGCATCAGGAGGCTCCGCCCACCCGCCCAGACATCTCTGCGTATGCACAGAAGTGCACACTCATCCCCAAGCAAACTGGTAGCAATGGGATTTGAAACCCACTACTGGGGAGTCCAATTCAAAAATATGTTTAAAAACATCCATATAGAAAATGAATAATATCCAAATTAGTTCTTATTTAGGAAGTGAGATTTGGGGTCATTCTATATATATTATATATTGATCTATTTAAGTTTAATTGAATTGAATCGATATTAATACTTTGGCCATTTAAGTCCCAGAAGCCAGGAAGCTTTTACTGAGAATGATTTTAAAGACAATTGTCCAGGTAAGCCAGTTCTCTTCAATGATATTGGCTTTTTTTTTCTCATTTTGCTAATAGGAATAATGAATTTCACCAACTTCAATTCAACATATGCTTTGCACAGTTGAGGAAAAACAGAATGAGTAATTGTGACTTACTGGCTTGCTTTGCAAACAGGAATTTGCTTCGTCAGCTCAATCAATTTAAACTGCTTGGCTCATAGATTCACTAATTAGTTTATTTGATGGCTTTACCCTATTCTGTAATTATTCTGTAGTTTCATTAAAGAGCTCAAGCCAGTTAGATGATCGAATTAGTTCTCAGTTCTGAGCCATGAGTGTAAGAACTACTTGCCTCAAGAAACAAGGTCTTTTTCATTCATCTTCTAATGCCATCTGTGGAAAACATAGCCAGCTTCAATATAGCTCACCTCACAATTCCATTGAAGGAAATACAAGTCGAATAATTTGATGGTAGCAGAGAAGGAAACAATTTCTTAGATAGGAATCTGCATCTGGAACTCCATTCAGTGAAGCCTACTTGAGTAATGAACTACACTTCTCAGTGTAGTCTTTCCTGATAAGAACACTATCTAAATAATGAAATTTAAAGCTCTCTGGGTCCTGCCAGCAGATCCACTAGTCTAAGGTCAATGTGAACTGGTGCTTAAAAAAAAGCAGTGGAAAAGAAAAGAGATAATAAACCCAAGAAACTAAGGCAATACAAAAAAATAGACAATATAGCTAATCTGGTTTAGACCGAAACCATCTGTACTTCTGCTTTTTCAAACTTGCTAACCGTCCTTGTTAAATATTCAGTAACC
This sequence comes from Pantherophis guttatus, assembly GCF_059756535.1. Lineage (NCBI taxonomy): Eukaryota > Metazoa > Chordata > Lepidosauria > Squamata > Colubridae > Pantherophis > Pantherophis guttatus. The sequence goes on from NC_142064.1 coordinate 194,760,911, forward strand.
AAACCCCAACTCTGTGAGTCAATATTGATTTCTGGCGGTTTATGGACCTGGACATGAAGTTGTCTTGGCATCACTGAAGGAATCCGTTTGCTATTGCTTTCTTCCAAGATGGTTTTGGGATTTGTTTGGTTTTGCTTCTTTTCGTTTTTTGGCTTCCCAGATTAGCATGTAGTTTTGGTATTTTCTTACAGTCTCTCATGCAAGCAATAATTGGCCACAACACCTTAACTATGAACTATCAGCTTAAGTAAATCAGAGAGATGCTTCCATCTGCTAAGATAAAAATAGAAACAGAAGCTCTTATTTATCTGAGTTCTTTTCAATCCAATACTCATATTTTGCATTATTTCCAATCTGAGTTTAGACCAAGCATTGATTACTAAATTGGATCTTTTACTGGATGACTAAACCAGAGTTTAGACAGGAGAATGGATTCCTATAAATCACTTAATAATTCTTTAAATTGGCTTCCGGTTTGGTTTCCGCTGCCGCCGGACGGTCTTTTGGGATCGCCAGCCTCATCGCCTGTAAAGAGCCGTCTCTACAGCTGAGAGACGGCTCGAAAAACTCCGTCTCCTTAAGGAGATGTGAGATAGAGCCGACGAGGACAGGTAGAGTCCTCTGCGAACTCCCCAGAGTTTTTTTTTTTACTCTTGGGGAGGAAGCAGAATGTGGCTCCCTATACAGCTCGCCGCTGCTCCAGGCATCGGGGGAACTCTGCTTCCTGCAGGGCCAGGCGAAGGGACCAATCCAATCAACTAAATCTAACAGATTGTCCGAACAAATAGGATGAAATCTTGACTTGGGACCCCAAATCACAAGTATTTCTAACAAATCTTATGAGCAATTTTAAAAGTGAAGGAAAAAAGTTTTTAAAATGGTGACTGGCTGAGGCTTGAGAAGAAGAAAGCTGAAAGTGAAAGTCCTTCTGTTTGAATAGCTTAATACGCTACAAAGTATCTAGTGCTGGCTAGAACTGAAGAGAAAAATCTCTATTTTAAGTTTCTTTCTTCCTGGAGACTTGATACTGATATTGCTTGGAGAAAAGTCCTTTTTTTCTTTTTAAGAAAAAAAAAGAGTTTGTTTGTGGGGCAGGATGGCGTTGAAACAGACAAAGCCAGACAATCAAGCTGTGGGGGGGGGTTCCCCCATTTACAAATCATATGAGCAAGTTTTGAGCCTGCAGACTCAGAATGGCTTGAAAGATTTAAAGAAATTTGTTTTGGAGGAGATGGCAAGATATGATGAGATTGTGAACCAGAATCTTGAAAAATTCAGGCAGGAAATTAAAGAGTTGGTCCAACTAAAGTATGATAATTTGAAACAAAAGATTGTAACATTTGTCAAAACTTTTTCAGAAATAGTTATAAAGATGGATAAAGATACTAATTTATTAGAGTCTAAAATGAAGGAAGTTGATGACAAGATTTATAATTTGGACAATAAAACACAAAGAATTGAAAATGATTTGATAAATATTCAAGAAAATAGCTCAGAAGTAAAGCCTAAAATACAGAAAGCTGACCACAAGATTTACAATGTAGATAATATAAAACAAAGGATTGAAAGAGAAGTTACAGTGATGCAATACAGATCCATGGAATTTGTGGTCAGAATGAGGGGATTACAGGAAAATAATAGAGATGACCTGAGAAAGATGTCTGCTGAAGTTCTGGCTGTGATTTTAAAGGTTAGTCCTGAAGAGGTATCCTGCAGGATTGATAAGGTCTACAGAATAAATTCTTGGGTTGCGAAGCAAAGGCAGTTGCCTAGAGATGTGATGATTTACTTTACAGATAAAGGAATAAGAAATGATATTGTGCAAAAGTCTTTTAACTCCAATCTAGAAATGTATGGAAGGAAGATTTGGATATATAAAGAGCTGCCGTCTAAGATGTTAAAAGATAGAAAGGAATTCGGATTTTTGGTGACTGAGCTAAAAAAACAAAACATCCCATTTAGGTGGGATGTTCCAGTTGGTATAATATTGAGATATCAAGGAGAAAGATATCAATTAGACACTGTTGAAAAGGCGGAAGAATTTTACTACAAGGTTTTTAAAATGGACCCAACATCTCCACGTATGTCATCAGTATCAGGAATACAGGAGGGGAATAAAGAAAAGAATGAACAAGAGACTGAAACCCAGGCTAAGCAGTTGGAGATGGAGGTTATGGAAAAACAACAAGATACAGAGGTTCTTTTGGATAAGCCGCTTCTGGATTCTCCTTCAGAGGTTATAGCTGGATTACCTACAGACATAAGAGAGGCTGCTTTGGATTTTAATGAGATGTCTTATCAAGTTACAGACCAGCATGGAATTCAATCAGCTGATACACAAGTCCTAGAGAGACAACTAGGATGGAGATCTAAACCACAGAAAGCTAAGAAAAGAAGAAGCAGGTCTAACAAAACTAAAAATTTTTAAACTGAACAACATTTTAATGCCAGTTACTGAAGAGTCGATTAAATATAATAAGTGGGACTTATAGATGGCTGACATATGATATATGAAAATATAATTGAGGCAAATTATTGACTTTCATTATCTTGAGAAGAATAACAGATCTCTGCAGTGCTGGTGCTTTTGGGTTGTGGAAGAAGGCCTCTGAGTGAGTGGATTGGAACTTTCTATTTTGGACTCTTTGAAAAATGGATTACGTATTTGCTGAGTTATGTGGCAAGAGAATTATGGGATTGGGGCATGCAGAAGATCTGGCTGTTATCCAATTCGCTGGTTGGAATCAACAATCTAGATACAAGATACTACAGAAGATACCATATGGAATATAAATATAAAGTCACTCGGGTGGTTTTTTATATACGAAAACATTTATTACTGAGGAAGGCAGACGGTAATGGAAGATACTGAGTATGCTGTTGGTAGCTGAAGCTGATGTTACCCTAACATGGGTGATGGAACTAATAATCTAGTTGAAAGACGTTATAGAAGACACTATATGGATTATAATTTTAAAGTAATTTGAGGACTCATATATGGAAATATTTTTGTTAGTTGTGTGGTGTGGGCAGAAGAATAGAGATATTAATATTATGTAAGGTAGACCTGTAGGAAAATGGGTGGAGATGGGTTAGGTTATTGACTGTTTAGTTTAGGAAAAGGGATGTTATGTTATGTTTAGATATAAATATACGTAAAAGATTTGGATTAGGAGATCTATGCATGTGGGAAGAAATGGGCAGATTATGAGTTGAATAAACGTTAAATTAGGATTTATTACATAGTTTTATAGTTGAAGGTTGCTTTGAAATGTATAGTTTAGGGGGGAAATAATAATAATGTTAGAAAGAAATGGTTAGCATGTGGGGGGTGGTGTAAAAGGATGGTAAAGTATTATATAATTTGATATCAATCTGGAGTTAATTTTTGGAGAAGCCATGGGGGGTGGGGAGGGTGAGGGGGGGTTAGGGAGGAGGAGGGGGGGAAAGGGAGAAAAATCTGTATTTGTAAAACTTTTTCAATAAAAAAGAATAATAATAATTCTTTAAATTAATAATCACAGTATCGGTCTGACTTAAGCATAGTACATAAAATCATCTGTTACAATGTCCTACCAGCCAATGACTACTTCAGCTTCAACCAAAACAATACAAGAGCACACAATAGATACAAATTCAAGGTAAACCAATCCAAACTCGACTGCAGAAAATACAACTTCAGCAACAGAGTTGTCAACGCCTGGAATGCACTACCTGACTCTGTGGTTTCTTCCCCAAACCCCCAAAATGTTAACCTTAGACTGTCTACTGTTGATCTCATCCTATTCCTAAGAAGTCTGTAAGGGGTGTGTCTAATGTCCCTGTCCTAATGTTTACTTTTTGTTCGGATACTTTTCATGGGTTTATAATTATGTTTACACTTGTATCTGCCCTAAAATATATGCATAAATAAATAAATAAATAAATAAATAAATAAATAAATAAATAATCAATCCCTGTTGAGATGTCTTGTTAGCATCCTGCAAAAATATGAAGTTTTACAGTGGCATCTTTGGGAACAGGTCTCCAAAAAGGATGCTAGAGGAGTAGTTGTCCCCTTAGCAGTTACACTGATGGGTTTATCAATGTTTCACAGTTGCCCCTCTTGTTTAACCATTATGTCAAATGGTTAGAAATAATCAATGCCTGGAAATGTGAGATTGGGTGCTATCAAAGAGTTGCTAACTAGCAAAGGATATAAATAAAGCATACAAATGCTTAGAGATTCCAAGCCTTTGTTTGCTCATTGATTGATTGCGTATGATCAAATCATTATCAAGTCCTAGCAACACATGCATAGATTGTCTCCATGATGCTCTTTTCCTAACCAGATCTTTTAGGTCAGGGATGTCTAACTTGCAGCATCACAGCAGCATCACTTTACGTATTGGGACTTTTTTCTCTGTTGCTAAATTTGGTGTGGGCGTGGCCAGTGCACGACACATCCAGCTCGCGGGCTGCAAGTTTGACAGCCCTGTTTTAGGTCTTCCAACAGTACACTCGCTGCTACTGTAACTGAGTCCATATAGCCTGCTGCTCTTCCTCTTCTTCTCTTTGCTTCCTCCTTTCCCAGCATTAGAATTTTCTCCAGGGAGCTAATAGGTCTTTGCATAATGTATCCAAAGAAGCAGGATAATATGAGCCTGGTCATTTGTACTTTCTGATTGATTGTTTTTCCTCTGTTAGTAGCATGCAATTCCTTTGATGCCATGTAATTCCATATTAGACTTGTCCTCTGAGAAATTCTGGAAATGTGAAGATATCAAATTAGCACCACTCTCCAAAATATAATCTCTGTTATCCCCTATCCTGAACAAATATCCATGAATACACGGTTACTGCTTCCAATCTGAAGCCAGGAATGTTGCATATATTCTGTTGCTCCATATATTAATTTAGAATGCTACCAAACTCAATCCAATTTTCTGTACAAGGTTGTACAAAATCTATGTGCACAGTATATAACAGGGATTCTTAACCATTTTTCCCTATGGACCCCTCAAAGATCTGATTAAGCCTATGGATTCCTTCTTACAAAGTATATTTACATGCATAAAATGGAATGCATAGTTATATATTATATTACAAATAAGACCAATTATGCTCAAATGCAGCTATCAAATATGACATTGTAGTAATATATGTGCTTCTTTATTAATCTATTGAATCAATAACGAAATAATGCTCTTTTTAGACTATAATAATTTTAGATAGTGAGAATTATTAAAGCTAACATTTTTGGAGCCAAGAAGCCACACATTACTTTGTTGCATACATACTGAATATTATTGAATGAACAATTAAATTTCAATAAGAAATTAGTGAAAAAAGTAATGTTTTTTTTTCTCATCCAAATTCATAAAGCCCTGATCTAAAGCATTACTTCAGGTTGTGAGTAGACTATTGTCAAGTAGAGGAAGCAAATTCACTTGCTTCTAGATTATATACAAATTGGAAAAAAAGTAGAAATAGGTGGAATGGAATGAAGTATGGAAATGCCATATTAATCTCTACTTCAGAATTTTAAAAATGCAGTTATAGTGGTAGAATGTAGACAATAGTAATAGAACTTAAAGAAATTCCACGTTAAGAGAAATCAATGTAAACTTTTCTACAAAAAAATATTTCAGAATTTGGCTCATCATGGTCTCTTTTAATGCAGCTATTTTACATTTGTTGAACAAAGCAGACCAGCTTCTATGCTTGCAACATATATCTGCTTTTCAAATGAAACTTGATAGAATAAGTTAATGCAATGAAGCTGTTTTATAAAGCAAGGCATTTGTCTATGTTCTACAAGTCAAAAAGGATCAGCATTTTAATCTTAAATTAAAAACAACACTAAACAAACCATGTGTTCCATACTTTAAAACCCAAAGCACATGATTATGGCAATCCAGAATCTTGTGTTTTCTGGCATATTAGATTGTTCTTGGCTTAATTAGGTTTCAGTTTTACACAAGCATCTGTTGCTTATTCCATACTCTTCAGATCTGTGGGGACCACTCCAGAGTTTGTATATATTCTGTTTTTGGAGAAAATAAAATCTTTATCAAGCCTCCAACAGTCTGATTGTCCCCGAGGTCTACAATGCGGTATGTATATTATGTATGCCAATACTGAAGCAGCACAAGCCACACAATGGCTAGCATTAAGCTGCATAATGCAATGCAGTCTGAGCAGGCTATATATTCTTTGTGAAACCCTCACTTTTCCCTTTAGCTTCACCCAGCATATATAAAGAGATTGATTCCTGCAAAGAATAGAAATAACGATGAAAACAGATAATAAAAACAGCCTTTGGATGGGGGAACTGCTGAACTTTAACAAGAATATTGATGTTATGGTATGCAATACTTCCATACCATACCTTTCATTGAGTTGTAAAGGAAAGAAATTAGATACATTGAAGATGTTTCAATCTCTTGTACTGAAAATCAAGGGAAAATAACAACATTATACAATTACCAGGACTTTCTGCCAAGTCAAAATGGAATCATAGAATAACAGAATTGGAAGAGGTCTGGTAGGCCTTCTAGTCCAACCCCCTGCTCAACCAGGAGACCCTATAGCATTCCAGATAAATGGTTGTCCAGTCTCTTCTTGAAAATCTCCAGTGATAAGAGCACCCACAACTTCTGCAAGCAAGCCATTCCAATGTTTTATAGTTCTCACTGTCAGAATTTTTTTCCTAATTCTAGGTTGAATTCCTCCTTGATACATTTCCATCTGTTAGTTCTTGTCCTGCTCTCAAGACCTTTGGAGATTAGGTTCACCCCCTCTTCTTTGTGGTAGCCCGCCAAGTATTGGAAGACTGTTATCATGTCACCAGAGGTGGGTTGCTACCAGTTAGCCCTGGATCGGGTGAACCGGTAGAGGTGGGAGGCTCCGCCCACCTGTCTGGATGCTTCTGCGTGCGCATGAGCAAGCCAGTAGCAAACTAAATTGAAACCCACTACTGCATGTCACCCTTAGTCTTCTCTTTGACTAGACCTACCTACTTCCTGCACCTGTTCCTTGCATGGTTTAGCCTCCAGACCCCTGATCATATTTGTTGTTCTTCTCTGCATTCTTTCTAGACCCCCAACATTTTTGTGTGTGTTGTGGTGACAGAATCAAAGGAATATGGAAATTTCTAGTGTTCTGTCTATTAGCTTTGATGTCTTCACTTTGAGAACATCCTGATACAAAGATTCACCTGAGCTAACTTTGGGTTATGGGGTACAATAGTTGATGAAAACAATGGCTCACACGTGCTTTTCTCTACCATGGAACAACTAATTTGGAATCACACTTAGTAATTCAGCAGATATGCAGATTGAACGGAAATAGATTTAAAGACTTTTTTAAAGACTTATTTCAATCCTATCAGCCCAAGTCAGGATCCAACCCACACTTTACAAATATTGTAGTAGTATTTCATAAACACTGCCAATCTTCAAGGTAAGTATTCCTCCACTCCCTTTGACATTCCTGTTCAGGTCCGAAGATTCAGAAAGATCTGAAAATTGTTCATTTATCTTACAGACAGCATTAACAGAATTTGAAATTATAATTTAATAGCAGAGTATGCTTTGAAAATGCACCTAGAATTGTGTGTGCTCTTATATTACAGTATTATTGTATTATACAAAGAAACCAGCAAATATGAACTATGCACTATCATTAGATAATTTAGCAATCTATAATATTGCCTTAAGGCCATATTGTTTTATATAACAGCACTCCTGAAACAGAAATAAATTTTGTATGAATCCATTTTGCACTGCGGCATACTTGGTCCTTTCAATTTAGAAATGGAAACAATCAATTTTCAAGGGAGTTTTTGTAATTAATGAATTATATCATATACTTGAAATAATTACCTTCCTGAATACTGTTTTTGATATATTTCATTTCAAAAAATCAGAATTTTAAACCTGATAAATGTGTCCTCTTTGATATATTAAAGCAAATATATCAGCTTTGATATATTAAAGTAGATTATTGACTAGGAGAAAAATTAGGAAAAAACATTACTCCCACAAATATATAGATGCCTCTGTCAAAAAGTCTTTCTCTGTATTTGAGGGTTTCCATGTAATACCTGCCAGCCACAATGTTCTGATCCCATGAGGCTGATACCCATGAGGTAGAATATAGTGAAATACTATTTTTCCCTTGTATTCTCCATAGTTTATGTTTTCCCTATACTGGCTATGATGAGAAGCTAGGAGAGAAAAAAAAACTGAACAGACTTCTTTTTAGCATGATGGCTAAAAGATTTTCAGACAAATAAACAGACCAACAGACTAATGTTTGCATACTTTCCAAGTAACTTAACCAATAACCTTATAGAATGCATGCAAAAAGATAAACAAAATGTTTTAATATTGCTCTGCAATATTTTATGTAACTTGGAGCCATGGAATTAAAAGATGCTTGCTCCTTGGAATGAAAGCTATGGAAAACCTAAACAGCATATTTGAAACAGAGACATCACCTTGCCAACAAAGGTCCATATAGTCAAAGCTATGGTTTTCCAAGTAGTAATGTATGGCTGTGAGAATTGGACCATAAGGAAAAGGCTAAGAGGTAAAGAATTGATGCTTTTGAATTGTGGTGCTGGAGAAGACTCTTGAGAGTACCTTGGACTGCAAGGAGATCAAAACAGTCAATCCTAAAGGAACTAACCCTGACTGTTCTTTGGAAGGGCAGATTCTGAAGGTGAAGCTCGAATACTTTGGCCACCAAATGAGAAGACAAAATCCATTGGAAAAGACCCTGATGTTGGGAAAGATTGAAGGCAAAAGAGGAGACAGCAGCAGATGTGGTGGTTAGATAGTGTCATCAACACAATGAACATGAATTTGGGCAAACTCCAGGAGACAGAGAAGGACAGGGGTCCTGGTGTGCTATGGTCTATGGGGACATGAAGAGTTGCGACCTCATGAAGAACAACAAATCTTTTATGCCCACCCATCTGTTGGAATTCATTGTTGGAATCTATTTTTATGCAACAACTACAGTAGTATTCAGCCAGTAGTTGGCAGTGTTTACAAGTTTGGATCTATGGTATATATTCTATGCCAGGGTTGTCAAACTCCCAGGCCGCAGGCCAGAAGCATCACACGCTGGCCAGGCCCATGCCCTTTTAGCCAAGGGGGGGAAAGTCCTGATACGTCACGTAATGCCACCGTGATGACCTGAGTTTGATACCCCTGCTCTATGCTCTTTGTTCTAAGTAGAGTTCCCTGTTTTCTGTTATTGCTCTGTGTGGTACTTTATATCAATACAATTTCTAATGCCAAGTGATAGGTGATGAATTCAAAGGAGTGAAGAATATAGTTATTCAGAATCAATCGGAATAGACCTGGAAGGGATCTTGGTGGTCTTCTAGTCCAACTTTCTGCTCAAGCAGGAGACCCTATACCATTTCAGACTGGTGGCTGTTCAGTCTTTTCTTAAAAACCTCCAGTGACCTACAACTTCTGAAGGCAAGCTGTTCCACTGGTTAATTGTCCTCACTATTAGGAAGCTTCTCCTTAGTTCCAGGTTGTTTCTCTCCTTGATTGGTTTCCATCCATTGTTTCTTGTCTTGCCTTCTGATACTTTGGAAAATAAGTTGACCCCCTCTTCTTTGTGTCAGTCCCTCAAATACTGGAACATACCCCCCCTAGTTCTTCTTTTCTCTATACCCTATTCCTGTAACTGATCTTTATATGTGTTTGTCTCCAGACTCTTAACCATCTTAATTGTTCTTCTTTGCACTTTTTCCAAAGTCTCAACATCTTTTTTGTAATGCGGTGACCAAAACTGGATGCAGTATTCCAGTGTTTCTTTTGTATAAGGTTGAATATTGATGGGTGGGCAAACATCTTGAATTCCAATCATTTCCAGATGAAAATAATTGTTTCATCCATTTTGGAAAAGTTTCAAACTCAATAGTGTTTTGATCTCAAAGTGGTCTAAACAGCCCAAAATGAATTTGAAACATTTTGCCTATCCCTAAACTTTTGTTTGCTACTTTTTAGAATGATATCTTCAGGCATATCACAATTATGCTACCTCTGCCCAATCTCTTAGTTTTCATTGTCTATAAGTGTTAATGCTCTTACGACAGACCAACTTCCTCATTCTGAGTCAGATGCATTCTGAAAATGGGCACATGGCTAGGAACCTAACAACTGCTAGCTTTCTTTGAGATCTCCTATAACTAACATAATTACCAGAGGTGAAATCCAAAATTTTTCCCTATCAGTTCTGTGGGTGAGGCTTGGTGGGCGAGGCAGGGGAAGGATATTGCAAAATCTCCATTCCCACCCCACTCCAGGGGAAGGATACTGCAAAATCTCCATTCCCTCCCCTCCTGGGGGAAGGATATTGCAAAATCTCCATTCCCACCCCATTCCGGGGCCAGCCAGAGGTGGTATTTGCCAGTTCTCCAAACTACTCAAAATTTTCGCTATCACTTCTCCAGAACCTGTTAGAACCTGCTGGATTTCACCCCTGGTAATTATGCACTATTCAGAATCACTCTGTGAATGAGATGGGGAATCTCTAAATTTGGTGTATAAATAAAATGTAAATTTTTAAAAAAAATTCTGTATTGTTTTGGTTCTTGTTGCTTGTTGTTCTGACACTGCCTCCTGACTCAATATTTTTAGCCTATAGCTTCCTCTTTTTACATATTCTCATAATACTTACAGCCTGTTTTTCTAAAATAATTATAATCTATTTCCTTAGCTCAGCATTATGTGAAATGTCAAAGCCTACTGTATCCCTTTTACTATCATTATAAGCAAATGTTATTTCCTAAGTAGTAGCATGGCTGAAATGCATTTCAGATCATGAATTGCTATCAAAGATGTTTACGTAGCAGAAATGCTTAAATTAGAGGAAATATCTTTTTGTGGTTTAGTTTTCTTTCAAGAAGTGAGTTAGAAAATATTTTTTCCAACCAAAGAAATATGAGAAAAATAGAATGAGGCCAGGGAAAATCTTACATTTTTTTAAACAAATAAAAAATACTCTTCTTTTAATAAATGCATTGTTTAGGATTTATAGGATCCTGAATTCAGAATCTTTCAGCTGGCATAAAAACAACTGCTTCAATATTGACAGGAACAGCCAGGCAAGAAACTTTAATGGGAATTATTCAAATCCACTTCCATCTTTTTTTCTTCCTGCCGTTACAAATGAGAACGTTATAAAGACATAAGTATTCTTAATTTACGGAATAAATGCAATTTCGCTTTACATAAGGGCATACTTACTAATTCAATTAGTACCACTTCATACATAATGAATGTCCTACATGGATGGACATCTACAAACTTCAGATAGACTCTAATGAATGCATTATCATTTTTGTTGCATCAACACACTGAGAAACGGAAAAACGACTTCTCGGCATGCATACAGCTGCAAAATTATTTACAACAGTCGGGTGGACAGATTGGGGGTTGAGCAAACATTAATATTTGACTGATACCAGTTGTAAAAAGTATGTGGGGTCAGCAGCAAAAGTTTGGAATGTCATACGCTTCTTCCAGTGTTCCAGTTCTACATTCCACTTCCTTTTCTAAACAATACTGCAGATTTTCCCCAATCATCAGTGTTTCATGTCCTCATGAAATATTCTAGCCTCATTTTGTATTTTACCCTCACAGCGGTCTCTCCCACACACACACACCCCAAAACCTCCTAACATGCAATTCTGAAAATCCTTCAGCTTTCCCTAAAGCTGCTAACAACCCAAGTCTCTGTCTCAAAGAGCTTGAAAACAATTGGCATCATAAGTAGGAATCCTTGCTTTAATATATATCATATGCAATCAATCAGTAAATTAAGCTCTTACAGCCAGTCTGCGCTACACCATGCTAGAGTTCCAAACAGCATTTAATTAAAAACATGATTTGGCCTGGAAAGAACTCAAATTTTAAAATGTACTTTTAAATGTAGCCCATTGGTGTCACCTCCCAGGTTCGGTAGTGGAAGAATATCTACCTAGAGAGATCTATCATGCATTATAAAGGCATAGCAAATTACTCTCTTTCAGAATGACCCTTCAATATGTAATAAGGGGTAACAATAACCTGCTTTGCAAATTTGCTGCAAATTATTCCAAGAAATCTAACTTGCATGTTATGCTTAGCTGCAGAGATGGAAATGTTCCATTCTCAACATCAGCCCACTATGTAATAATATTTCTAAACTAGCAATTCAACTACCTGAAACTTTATTTTAGCACCCGCTTTGAGTTTCAATAAGTTTATCATAAAACTTTCTCCCAGCCAAATTAATGGTCAATATGCCAGCTCTCTTTAAGAGCTACTTTATTTGATTTGGGTTTTGTTTCGGCCAACCTTACAATTATACTGAACTGAATTTGTGAATGCATCCTTTGTTCTATTGTTCTCTTGGCTAATTGTGCAATCAAATTGTGCAATCATATAGGACTGAATGGAAAATAAAAGATAGAATGATGAATATCTAGCTATGGGTTTGTTCTTCACTACAGGCTAGTATTTTCTTTTACATTTAATTCCCCTTCTCTCCTTTTCTTACTGTTCCCCATTTTCCTCCTTGTGTGATAACAAAAACATTCCCCTAACAAAATAAGTTTAATTTAATAAATCTATGTTATCAAGTTGTAGATAAATCCTAACAACCATATAGATCAGGGCTGTCAAACTCGCAACCTGCAGGCCACATGCATCATGCAGTGTCCATGCCCACGTCCTGTTTAGCAAAGGGGGAAATAGTTCTGATACATCATGTGATGCCACTGTGACAATGTGAGTTTGACACCCCTGATATAGATAGATCTCCAAGATTCTCTATCCCCATGTTGGTCCTTCAGATTGGCCCAACAATGAATATTGCCATTGTAATCTAGTCCATTCACCTTGCTACTGGCCATCCTCTTCTCTTTCCAATCAGGAGAACTAACAAACCATTATCCTGCTTACATTCTCTTTTAAAGGTTATGCCATCCAATTAAGTTGTTCTCTATAGCACTTTAGACTTTGGCATTCCAGTCAATACAACCAACACATCTTATATGCATGTTCTGTCTATTTCAAACTGAAATTAATCATAACATTGACCATTCCTTTTCTACTGCATCAACAGTTGGTCATAAATTTGAATAATACCATATGAAAAAGTAGTTCACAAAGTCTAATTGGTGTTATTTAATCACTGATTGCATTATAACCATTGCATTGGAGCACAGGGGTCAAGCTCGTAACGTCACATTGTCCTGTGACGTATCACAACTTTTTTCCCTTCGCTAAACCGGTGGTGGGCATGGCCAGCACGTGATACATCCAGCCCGGGGACTGCGAGTTTGACACCCCTGCATTAGAGAGTCACAGAGTAGCTTGATGGTGATATGGGAGGCATATAAATTTAATAAAAATAAAATTATATTTATTACACCTTGTGGGGGATTTTTAGATACAATTTATCCATTGCAAAATGTATTTATCTTTTATCCATGAAATCAGCAGAGCATAATCTCAGATTCTTAATCATAAAGTTAATAATCTGTTTTCTTTATTCATGTATGATGGAATATCTTTGACAGGTATTGCAGCACCTGGAAAATTGTTTTCTCAAAACAACATTTATTAGAAAGCCAGTTTGGTCTAATGGTGAAAGCACCAGGCTGGAAACTAGGAGATGGTGAATTCTAGTCCTGCCTTTGGCATAAAAGCCAGCTGAGTGATTTTGGACCAATCACTCTCTCACACACACATACTCTCTCAGCCCAATACACCTCACAGGATTGCTTTTGTGAGGAAAATAGGAGGAGGAAGGAGTATTAGGTATATTTGCCACTTTCAGTTATTTATAAAAACAATAAACAGGGGGGGGGAATCTCAAAAAAAAAGAAGGAAGGGTATATATAATTTAAATCAGATATCTATCGAGATGTCTATTTAAATCAGAGTTTTCAATTTGTGTTTTGAAGAACCCTGGGATTTAAAAATGCAAAAAATTGAGTGGGTTCCATGGGACACGAAAGGCAAAATAAACAAAATGTTAACTTGAACGCAGCCTAGTTTTTCATCACTGCAGGGATTTAGGATTTTTTCATCACTGCAGGGGTTTAGGATTTTTTTTAACCAAATAGTAACTATTGAACTCAATGGGAATGAATAATAAACTCATTCATGAAGATGGTTGCTTCAGGGATATCAGTTTCGCTCTTAGTGGTGGGATTCAAATAATTTAACAACTGGTTCTCTCCCCTAATGACTGGGTGGGTGGGCATGGGTGTGGTGGGCGTGGCCAGGGGGTGTGACAGACAGCACTCGGCCTATTGCACCCCCCTGGGAGCAAAAATGGGCCACGGGGGGGTGCATCATACCCATCTGTGCCCCGTTTTGGGCCGAGTAGGCCTCCCTGCACTTACTTGGGAGCCAAAACAGGGCGTGTGGGGACTTCTGGAAGGGATGGGGCATGGAGGGGTGGGCCCAGCCAGCAATTTAACAACTGGTTCATCCGAAGTGGTGCAAAGCGGTTGAATCCCACCACTGCCAATAGGCTAGAAAGATTTTGTAAAGAGACAGTACAATTCAAGAGCACAGTATAGAACCAAACAAATTCAACTCTCACTTCTCCTCCACCCCATCTTGTTAATTCATGTGCCCTTGCCATGTCCCTCAGAATCATATCTTACATGCCTCTTTTAGATTCTTCTTGAAACTTCCTCCTTGCTGGTCCATTCAAATCAAGTCTGCTCCACTTCTTCTTCATCTCATTCACTCCCAGATGACAAGTCCAGGGTGCTCTCAGTGATGAAAAATCCAATTTGTTATATACAAAACCCTCATGCCTTCTTTCCTTTCTCTCTTACTTGCAAGATTTTCTGTCTCTCCTTGAGTGTTGACTGTTTGTCTCTTCTTCAAGGCCAATGGTTTTCTTTAGTATCCATTGCTTCCCAGTTAATGCTTGCTTCTCTTCTTTCTCTCCAATGTGTCTGTCAACATATAATAATGTACCTTGCACCTACAGCTGTACAACTTTTATGTCCCCACCCTGAATTAATTTCTTTCTTCTCAGTTCTTCAAGACAACATCCCCTGCCCTGTGTAGGTTTCCCAAATGTTAATGACCTTGCAAACCTCACACAAACTGATAAAGTCCTACCTTATTTCCCCCCCTATGATCTATTTATCTATTTAGGGTTTTTTGATTCTTTGATCTTGATTCACAATAGAATTCCTATTGTCCATAGAATCCCACCCCCCAACGGAAGAGAACTCATTATCATCTATGATCAGAAGAGACTGACCCTAGCTAGAAAATGTAAATGGATGTATGTCCACGTTTCCTTTTGTGAATGTCTCTAATATTATGTCATTCTAATTTCTGTGACATTGCCATGTAAAACCCAAGGCTAATGTGTTGCTGGCAATGAAATAGATTTTTTTAAAATGTATGACAGAATTCATTTCACTGACATTCATTTCAGTGCATTTTGGGGATGGAAGTTGCTCTTTTGGAAAATGTTATAAAGATTACTATCAAGGCAGGTTTTATTCATTTTTTTTGTATCACTGGTCTGGAAAAAAATATGTAGGAAAGTGATAAAGAACATGATAATGGCACAAACTGGAGGGGCAAATCGTTGTCAATTTAAGAGGAAATAGTAATAAACTTGAAAATGATTTGGACCATGCAGGAACGGATTGGTAAATGATTTATGTGGTTCATTGGAGAGAAATGGAAGATGATGATTTAAGGTATCATATCTGCCATAGGAGAGATTTAGGAAACTCTGCTAGTAAAAAGGACAAAAGTCATTATGTAAAGTTTTTAAAATGCATAGATGTACCTGAAGTTTTATTTTCAAATAAATGTTTATCATTTTGCTTTTTAGTACAAACAGCATGTCATAAAAACTGTCCATAAAATAGTTGACTCATATGGTGTATTTAAGTTAGTTTAGACAGCCTTGTAATAGTACATCTCTATTGTGCTATCTAAAAATCAAGGCACTTAACCACTGTCTGCTGTGTGCATACAGTGTCTCTATTATAAGTGAAGCTGGCTTGAATTTCTGGGATATATATATATATCAACTGGGATATTTCTGGGATATATATATATATCAACTGCCCTGCGTTCATAATGACAGAAAACTATTTTTCATTTAATATATGTTTTTCTTATATGGAAATTTCTTATCCACAAAAAAAAACCAGACTGTGTAAAGCAGCTCTTAATCATTGCCTATAAATCAGTTTAAGAAGAAATATACCAACTCAAGCATAAAGTACACACAAAAAGTTACAATAAATATAAGAATTAAATTTAAAGGTTTTAAATCAATTAAACTATTTTTTGTTATCTCAAATACATAGCCATGTGAGTCCCGTGGTGGTAGAAATAACTTCACAGTTTATGTAAAAGATACTGCTGGATTTATAAGCTGGTTTTGGAATGAAATACAATGTTCTTCAATATTATTATAATAAAATGCTATATTTAACAGCAAAACAGCATTGCTCTCCATTATATACGCCCATCTCGGTTAATGCAAATGCATTTAGACCACTGAGAGGGAAAATGCTGAAGAATTAAAGTCCATTCCTATCAAATCACTTCAGTTCATATGCATACTGAAATAGTATGGGAAAGGATATTTTTCAGAGGGCAGAATACAGAGCTAAGAAAGCAGAATATACCGTTATCTAGTATCAATCTATATAATATCAAAACGCTACTCTTAATTGGATTCAGGTGCTCAGCAAGATTTTATATTGATTATTTGCTTCTGTTCTAGCCACTTAATCCTTTTTGTTTTACCATCACTTAGTTTTTAGACAATCTAGAATACACCGACATAAAATTTACAGAGAATACTTTCCTTCTGCTTTTTTAAGGCAGTCCCGTAATCATTTCTTTGATTAGAAATGTCATTTAAGAGTTTTACATTTGGTTAAAAAGGCCATTAAGATTTGCTTTCTCTAAGCATCTTTAAATATGAGACCAGTCCAGATATATACAGTATATCTTCAATGAGAGAAGCATGCCCTCCCCCCAATTTAAGATGATATGAAAAACATAGTTTCCCAACAATGTAATTACATATTCAATTGCCACATACTGACAGAGCTGAAATAATTCAGGAAATTTGCACCAAAATGGAAAGCAAATAGCTTGAACCCAAAGCAGGTGAAAGGACACAGAATATATCTCTCATCTATCCCTATTTAAACAATTATGTTTGTCTACGTTTGTTTACTTGGGACAGCTGACTTCAAAGAGATGAGAATGTTTGAGTGGATGTGAAGGAATTTGTGCATTACATTAGAAGATGGAAATTCTACAAAATACAGAACAGGCTTTTGGAATGACTTGAGAGTATGATTTATTCAACCTTCAGATCCATGGTTGCAAAGTATGCTCTAGCATGCTGGAGGATAATTCTCATAAAATAAAATTGTTGAGAAACTTCAAAATCTACTCTGAAGAGTATAGAGGTTATATAGGATACAGAAAATTATATCATTAACATTCTTGATAAGAGAATGTTCCTCTTTCAACAAGAGAGGAAAAATAATCAAACTTAAACAAAGCCTTTGTCCAGTACAGGTAGTCCTTGACTTACAACCGCAACTGGGCCCAACAGTTCTGTTGCTAAGTGAGACATTTGTTAAGTGAGTTTTGCCCCATTTTACAATCTTTACAATCTTTCTTGGTCACAGTTTTTAAGTGAATCACTGCAGTTGTTAAGCTAGTAACAGGGTTGTTAAGTAAATCTGGCTTCCCCATTGACTTTGCTTGTCAGAAGATAGCATAAGATGAATCACATAACCCGGTGACTTAGTCAGTTGCCAAGTGTCTGAATTTTGATCACATGACCATGAAGATACTGCAATGGTTGCAAGAGTGAAAAATTGTCATTAAACAAACTGTTGTAAGTTGAGGACTAACTGTACTTGAGATTCAATAAGTGCTGGATAAAAACACAGAGGATTCAGATGAATGGGAGAGTTAAGCAAAACATTGGCCATACAAATCAAAGACATCAGAGGTGGATTTCAGTTCTGGAGAACCGGTAGCAGAAATTTTGAATAGTTCGGAGAACTGGTAGTAAAAATTCTGACTGGCCCTGCCCCCATCCATTCTCTGCCTCCCAAGTCCCAGCTGATCGGGAGGAAATGGGAATTTTGCAGTAACCTTTCCCTGGAATGGGGTGGGAATGGAGATTTTACAGTATCCTTCCCCTGCCACGCCCACCATGCCACACCCATAGAACCAGTAGTAAAAAAATTTGAAACCCACTGAAAGACATGCATTTTATGCGTGCATCTACCAATTCTCTAATTTTTGCACTTATTCCAGAATATATAGCTCACCATGTTGCCATAATGGGCAATCAACAAAATACTGTAATGCATAGGAAAAGTTAGATTTGAGGATTGGTTTCCCCTTTTACTAGATGAAAAAAAAAATCATTTCTCAAATTCCTTATCATTCTAGATAATTTCATTTTCAGCAGGCTGTCCAATACAACCATACTATCAGTTACAGGAGAACTAAACTATCCTCCTTAGCATTTTTGATCATATCACAAGTATCCCGGCTGTCTCTGCTGTTTCACTGACAGTCATTAATGAATTCATAACTTTGAAAAATGGGTCATATCCTGTATTTTATATCATTACATGATCTAAGAGGGAAAGGGAAAAACAGATGGGGCGAGGTCACAAGGTCCCCAATGATTTCTAGTTCTAACTTTAACCATTTGGGGTATGCTAGCATCAGGAAGGCCAAGCCACCATCTATATTCTGCTTCTGAGTCATAATTCAAAGGCAGCTGGAGGATACAGCTCTTCCTCCATACTTTTATGGCCAGCAACAGAACCAGGTGGATCACCGGTTAGCCTGTGCCTTTTGACAGATACACAGCAGTGTTATTCCTGATGCCAATTATTCTGTTGTTGTTCTGCTGCTGGCTGAGGAGGAAATGCTTATTAGTTTGAGCACACCAGACTTCAACCAATGTTCAAATGATAATGTTGTGAGGTGATTTGATTTGATTTTGCTTATTTATTTATTTTTTTACAATGAATGTATGGTCTGAATTAATGAATGCACATATTGAAGTCTATATTCTCTGCCTGTTTTGTTGCAAAACAGGCTAAGTGTGAGGACAATAAGGAGTTATTTTGGAAGCAATTTGTGTAATTTGAAAACTTTAACATAATTTTTAAGGTTAGCCAGAAGGTCCAATCAATTGTGGGATATGCAGCTAAAAGGGCCATTAGTCATCTTCAAATAACAATAATTCTGATAAACTGTTTCAAATCTGAATATCTAAAACCTGTGTTTCAGCTTAACAGATGTGTAAAATTGTAACCAAGAGAAATGATGTAATGCTGTAAGAAAGGCAAGAAACTTTTAAGGCCAGTCTTTGTTCCTTGAGATTTTCTACTCTATGACTATTTTTCCCCATACAAATGTACCATAAAGGGTCCATCATCCTTCCAAGGTCTGTAAAATGAGGATCCAGATTGTTGGGGCCAATATGCTGACTATGTAAACTGCTTAGAGAGGGCTGTAGAGCACTTCTTAGAGAGGGCTGTATAAGTCAAAGTGCTATTGCTATCTCACTTTCCAGGCTCCATCTTTGGAACTTCCTATTTTTTTAGGTATGTATCTTATTCTGACCAATCAGATGAGAAGAAAGAGTCTGCCTGTGTCTTAATCGTTGTAATGGTATGTGAGAAACTCCTGTAGCTCTCAGCAGCTTTTGACAATATTGAATTCAGTATTCTTTTGGAATACCATTTCAGTTTTGTCTTCTTCTCTCTTTGGACTCAACAACAGATAATTCAGAAAACTGTCTATTTGGGAATTGCCTTGGTGGGTTCTATCATGTCTATCATACTATCATGTTATTTAACACCTGTAAGAAGCTGCTGGGAATTGTCTTTCTGAAGTTTGGAGTTACCTACTATTTGTTATGCTCGCAATGTTCAGCTGCAATTCTCATTTCTTTGGAGTTTAGAATTAGGCCTCCAGGTAGTAAAGAATCAAATATGGAGGTGATAGAACAAGATGAATTCAGCCAAACAGTGTTATTGCTGTTTCCATGGTCTGGTGTCCAGCGATTGGAGAATATGCTATCCTGAATGAGGTTGCACCCCTTCTGAGGGATGAGATTTGCATTCTGGGTTCCCCTTGACCCAAAACTTATACTTGGTAATTATCTCATAATCATGGTAGGGGAGACTTTTATCCATTTCCTTTGATTAACCAGATGTGTCCTTACCCAGAGGAGAGCTAGTTTCATGATAAATGTATTCTTAACTTCATGGTTGGAGCTGGGTCAGCATATGGTGGTGGGGGAGAAGGTACCATATCATCCTATACATGTCTGGATTGTGTGATGTGTTTTATTTTCAAGAATAATCTTACACTTAGTATTTGCCGAGAGACATTCTAATAGCTTTACCCTTAATGCAAATAAAACATAAGCATACAGACTTCAAGAAGCTGTTCTTTAAGCTTTTTATAGACATATTAAGCAAGCACAGCATGCCCATGAAAGTAGCTTATCTCCATGCTGTACATATATTTATGAATAAACATTTACATTCGTGGCATGAACACAAAATTGCCTAAACATTTTGAGGCATGATAATCAGTAAATATGCCTCATGGATTCTCAGCATCTGCAGGATTAATTACAGGGAACAGTATCGCAGTAAGAATCTGGCTCTGTAAAACAAGTTTAAAACAATTCTTACCATTTTCAAGATAATAATACCCCTTAAGATTAGAGGATAACATGTCGACCAGGAAGCCAGAGTAAAATATCTTTAGGAAGAAATCTGAAAGACCTGGGTCTAAGATCTAAAAAGCCTTCGCACTTGGGATAAAGATTGAAGAAAGACCAAAAAAATAGTTGCTTCTTTGACTAGTGACTTTCTAAAAACAAACATAAAAATTTGGCTTTTGTAGCCTCATTAATCTAAAATCTCTTGCCTAAGTGTTGTCAGTCTAGTGTCATCACCTGTCTACGAGCAACTATGATTATGAAAAAGCTCCTGCTGAAGCAAGTCTTAGTGTCATACTAGGAAGCAATCTTAACAATACCAATAGATACTATTGAAATAATATTGAAGGAATAGCCAGCAATTCATATCACTTAGTTGTGATTCCACAATGCATGACTGGTCTTTATTGCAAAACAAATAGCATTCTGTCGTAGGATGAGCTAGTCTAGAGGTGAGGACACAGATGCCTATGTCAAGATGTGATATCCTCACCCCAAAAGATGTGACTGGGATCCCTTATTTCAGCAGTTGGAGGCCTTAAAACCAGGGGTGGGTTGCTCCTGGTTCATTCCGGTTCTTGCGAACCGGTAGTAATGGCGGCAGGAGGCTCCGCCACATGCTCCCCTTGTGAACCGGTAGCGGAGGTAAGTAGAATCCACCCCTGCTTAAGACTGATAATGGCAGGGGGCATCTTGCTGTTAACCCCACATTTAAAATTTCCAGATCACTGAAGTTTTCTGCTTTCTTTTTTTTTTTCTGCTGAATTTATAAATTCAGGGTACTTGGTTTCAAAGAAAAGAGTCTTCATACAGCCTTTAGACCAGGGGTGTCCAACTGGTGGCCCAAGGGGTGGATACGTCACAAGCAGACCATGCCCACCCCCAGTTCTCAAAGGGAAAAAAATGCCATGATACGTCATGTAATGGCAACGTGATGCGCTGAGTTTGACGCCTGTGGTTTAGACTGTCCACCCCTATTTTATTTTGACAAATACCAATCATATGATTTTTAAAAGCATTTTTAATGGAAACATGTCATTAAAAATAACAGGGCCAGGAACCAGTTTTACAGAGAAATCCATATTATAAATAAATTGTCTATTTCAATTTTCTTCTTTATGAAAAAAAAAATAGACTTCTACTCATATGGCAGGTATAGCTCCTGTATGCTGGTGCCATCATGTGGTGGAGAGGCAAGAGACCAACATATAAACACATATATTTCTGCTTAAAGAAAGCCTTTTTACAGTCAATGGTATTTAACTCAAAGTAAGAGGAGCCTGAGAGATCAAATGCTGTCAAAAAGGGGGTAAAATGGAAATGAGTATGTGAGTTATTATTTGATTTCATTTTAGATTTATAGCTTCTTCTTTTTTTTGCTTTTTTTACCCTCATCTACATTTATATAGATGTTGTTAGCTGTTGCCAATTATTGACTGCAGTTGTGCTTAGACTGTAGCTTCAGTTAATTAACCCAAATCTGGATACCAAACTGATGTATTATTTAATTAATATTTTAAATACTTGAGCAATATTTAATTGTATAGTAGATCAAGTATGTTTTTATTAGCCCAGTGACCAATTCGCACTAACAGAGTATGTTTCTAAAATACAGCTTTTGTAATGTTGGCTTCTAAATTCATTTATTATTTACTTGATTTGATGAAGACTAAAACACCTCGATCAGTATGATTTGTTCTGCAGTACACTTGGGTTTTTAGTTTGCTATTTTCCCTGGTGATATGTAAGTCTGTTCTGGTAAAACAGTATTCCCATAGATACAAACCAAATACGGCTCCATTATGTGAATGACAAATTTATCATTAACAAAAAAAAAAAAAAAAATCAACTAGAGCAGTGATGGCTAACCTTTTTGCTGTCACGTGCCAAAAGTGAGGGGAATGTGGGGAGGTCACGTGGACGCGTGCCCATACCCATAATTCAATGCACCCATGCATGCACACGTGTCGTTCCCCTCCCCCCCCCCCCGCTTTTGGCATGCAATGGTATGGTGAGCCCGGTGGACCTGTTTTTTCACTCTCCCCAGGCTCCAGAGGCTTTCTAGGGGCCTGGAGAGGGCAAAAATGGCCTTCCTCACCCCCTGGAGGCCCTCCGGAGGCCAGAAATGGCCCATTCCTCACTTCCGGTGGGCCCAGAAGGCCCAAAAGTCAGCTGGCTGGTGCACACATGTGCGCTGGAGCTGAGCTAGGGCAACGCTCGTGTGCCCACCGATATAGCTCCGTGTGCCACCTGTGGCACATGTGCCATAGGTTCGCCATCACGGAACTAGAGTATACACATAAAGCCTATCAAGCACAGGAAAATCAGAAGTTCCAGGCAGTTAAAATGGGCATAAAGATTTATTGCAAGGTTATGCTCTCTATGAAACTGAACTATTAATGGCAGTAGCAAATTGGCGGTAGGTAAGAGTCAATGGAATTCAAGGTAGGCTGGATTTAGACCTCCTGTGGGCATGAAGGAACTCAAGACTGATGATGCGTTTGACCCCTCCCTTGGGCTCAGCCTGGTCATCTCTAGAAAACCATCAACAGCATTTTCCATTGAATCAGATTCACAAAAGGAAAAAAAAAAGAACACATTACATCACTAGCTCTATTAAGAATCCTGACATGGACAATCCAACTTCTGTTCCTCTGACCTGTTTGTGTATTTGCCCATCAAAATGGAAATAAATGGTGACGTTTCCTAAGTAAATTTGGGTGTTGTGCACTAGGTTTGGTGCATAGTGCTGCCATGGTTTCATTAGTCAGTTTTAGTTCTATGGATGTGAACAGTTGTGGATATGGAGATATCCAGAAGGGATTCCTCCAAGTAAAATGAGTAGTCTTATATTTAAAAAAGATCCTCTTGTGCATGTATGGATAGAAAACAGGTGCTAATAGAGAGGAATGTAAATACAGGTAGTCTTCATTTAGCAACCAGAACTGGGACTGTGTTTATAATCTTACTGCAGCTTTCCTTTCTTTACAGACCTATGAAAGTCATAAACGTGAGGATTGATGATAAAGTTACTTTTTCATCATCATTGTAAGTGCAAATAGTAGCTAAATGAGGCATTGATTAAAAAAGGACTACTTGAAGAAGAGTTCCCTAATTAGTATTATAAAGACTATGACATTTTAGCTTTTTCTTAATCTGTTGGTAGCAGTTGAATAAAATAGAATAACAGAGTTGGAAGAGACCTTGGAGGTCTTCTAGTCCAACCCCCTGGTTAGGCAGGAAACCCTATACCATTTTGGACAAATGTTTATCCAACTTCTTCTTTAAAACTTCCAGTGTTGGAGCATTTACAACTTCTGGAGGCAAGTTGGTCCACTGATTAATTGTTCTGTCAGGAAATTTCTCTTTAGTTCTAAGTTGTTTCTCTCCTTGATTAGTTTCCACCCATTGCTTCTTGTCCTACCCTCAGGTGCTTTGAAAACTAGTTTGACTCCCTTTTTTTTTGTGGCAGCCCCTGAGGTATCGGAACACTGCTATCATGTCACCCGAGTCCTTCTTTTCATCAAAGTAGGCATACCCAGTTCCACCAGTAGAGTTAGTAGAGATATTTCTAATATATGAGAGATGCTTCTAATATATGATAGTTCTTCAGCCCTGTTTTTTTATTGGTTATGATAGTATGCATAATTACCAGATAAATCTTACATAAATCCAAAATACCTCTCAATATCAGAAAATGGAGGAGATGGAGGAGGGGAACCATAGTGCTCCTGTCTTACCTTTCCATAGACAATCATTGCTATGCGAATACAGCATTGAACTAGTTACAGCTCAGGTTTGATCTAGTATTAGGTTTTCTTAAATTCTTAATTTGTGACTTTTAAATATCACTTGATTTACTCATCACTTCATCATCAATCTGTGATGGAATGTAGTCTGGATTTCAAGGAGGGAGAGGATGCGCTCCAGAGATTGGGCAACTTTTTGTCTGAGGTGGTATAGGATTTCCTTCCTGAGCAGAGGATTGGACTAAAAGACCTCAAAGGTCCCTCCCAACTCTGTTATTCTGGGTAAGAGGCAGCTCAGTTCAGAAAGTTTATGTGAAAGAAACAGGGTGAAGACAGCCCCTCCATAATAGTTGTCAGAGAATATGCTTGTTGTAGATAGTAGGGTACTTTAGTTTGGCATGTTTCTGTCTGTCAAACTCACATCGTCACAGCAGCATCACATGGCATATCAGGACTTTTTTCCCCTTTGCTAAACAGGGCGTGGGCATGGTCAGTGTATGATGCCTTTAGCCCGCGGGCCGGGAGTTTAATAGCCCTGCGATATACGCATTTCACCTATTGTATTGTCCTTGATAGTTCACATACACAAGTCACCAATTCTGATTCACTCCGTGCTCAATGAAGCCAAGGAAAATATGCGTGCAGGCAGTAAGTGCTCTCCTTGGGTGCATTTCACTTGAGCTGAATTTTTTATTCGTTATCACTAGATATCCTTCCCATATGGCTAAGATCTATGCATTTCTCCTGGAGCAGAACTACCAGCATTATGTGTATTGCCTTTCACAAGGCAGCTATTGTGGCGGCTGCTTCATTCATAGAAGACAAAGATAAATGTGGAAAATTCAGCCATGGTAGCACCTGTCTCATCTGCTCCATCAGGAAGCTGCTAATAATAATCTAACATAGGAGATAAAAATCGGTTCCATAAACAGTGATATTCTCGATAGAAAAACACTTAATGTGTGTGTGTGTGTGTGTGTGTATGTATGTGTATAAAATATGACTTTCTTCATGAAGATTTATCCAGGCATTGTTTAATTAATTGCCTACAGATCCATCTGAGTATACTGTACATAGGTATTAAAAATGCCACTGAGAAAATCTGAATCCCAGAGTAGACCATGACCATATTTGAAACGCTTGATCATCAGCCTGCAGCCCTACCAGTCATTTTGCTATTTATACCTTCATTACTGGTGACTCATTAATCACAACCTTCACTTGTAAAACAGCAGGAATGGCCGACAGCAGCACTTAAGAAAACGGGTAGATTTCCTGTATTTGTTTTGCTCGAAGACAAAACTGAAAAGAACATCTATCCCAGCACTGTTTTTCCAGACATGATCAACTCTTTTTCTACATACTGTGCATAATTCTGTAGTCATGATAAAGTATGCCTTTAGTTAGCTATTCAAAATGAGGTGAAAAGCATTTATATAAGCAATATGTTCTGCATTTGAAGTAAATGCTGTGAGGAAGCAGAAGCAATAAAATCGCCTCTTGATGGACTGATACTGAGGCAGACTAAAAATAATAGCATTTGTCAGACAATAAGAATAAATACTTGAGAGCAAGTACCTAGGAGCTCTTCCTGACAACTTACGTTTTATTCACATTCATAATACTGCAAGGTTCTACACCATATCATATAGAGATAACACATAAATTACTGGCTGACTGGCTGGCTATATAAAATCGACACTATAACAAATTCTAAGAAACCAAAATGATATTTGGATTTTTATTTTTCAGCAAATATAGGAATCCCATAAGCTTTTTAAAAAGCTATAAGTCCACTAAGGCTGAACATATTCCACTCGGGAAACACCGCCGCTTGCTGTGCTCTTTCAGTCATGAAATATGTTCAGATGTGCTCAATGTCATTCTCTCTTGGAGGCTGGCTTCTCACTTTCAGGACTAAGTTTAAAACATCCACCTATGTAAAGTGTTTTTTGAAAAAATACACTGCCTGGCTGTTATAGACAAGATAAATGAAGTGGAAATTGTTCACAAATCTCTCTACATATCACGTTATAGACAATGAGAATGTAACTAAAATTAGAGTCAGAAGAATGTTCGTTTTACACTTGTACCTGACTGTGAAGTGCATGATTTGTACAGTCATATGTGTTTTTTCTTTCTTTTATGTATTAGATAACAGATATAAGTATAAACATGATTATGAATACATGAAATGGATACGAATAAAAGGGAACATTAGGACAGGGACAGTAGGCACGCTGATGTGCTTATGCATGCCCCTTAAAGACCTCTTAGGAATGAGGTGAGGTTGACAGTAGATAGTCTAAGGTTAAAGTTTTTGGGGTTAGGGGAAGAAACCACAGAGTAACGACTTCTGTTACTGAAGTTGTATTTTCTGCAATCAAGTTTAGCGTGGTTTACCACAAGTTTGTATCTATTGTGTGCTCGTGTGTTGTTGTGGTTCAAGCTGAAATATTCATTGACAGGTAGGACATTGTAGCAGATAATTTTATGTACTACACTTAGGTCGGACCGAAGATGGCTAAGTTCTAAATTGTATAAGGTCAAAATTTCGAGTCTGGTGGAATAAGATATTCTGTTGCGAGCAGAGGAATGGAAGACTCTTCTCGTGAAATATCTCTGGACTCGTTTGATTGTATTAATGTCCAATATGCAGTGCGGGTTCCAGACAGATGAGCTGTATTCAAGAATTGGTCTAGCAAAAGTTTTATATGCCCTAGTTTGCAGTTCAATATTACCAGAGAAGAAGCTACGCAAGTTTAGGTTTAACAACTCTTAATGCCTTTTTGGCAATGCTGTTACAGTGAGTTCTGGCACTTAGATCATTTCAGATGACTACTCCAAGGTCCTTGACAGAGTGAGGGTTGTCTACAAGATCGTATCCGCCCAGCTTGTATTTTGTGTTCTGATTTTTTTTTTTTATTGCCAATGTGTAGACAGATCATTTGTTGGTTTCCCTCCCTTTAATTTCTGCTGTGGAGATCCTGGCTTGCATCAAGCCAGTTTTTCCCATGTGAATAGAGGAACTCTAATTTAATAATGATTAACAAAGGAAGAGTAAAATCTTCTAGCCTCTTAAACAAGACAAAGCCACAATTCCAGTTAATAAAGAAAATGTGATTTAAATTAAGGTGGTTCTTGATTCTTGAACATAACAAGAAGAGGGCCAAGAAAAACATGCCTCTATGCCAAGCCTTTGTTAAACACGATTTATGGAACTATATACAGAATACACAAATTAGGGCATGTTTTTTGCCATTACGAAGAAAACCTTGAAAGTATGAAGTCATATTTTAAAAAGTATATTTTGCTTCAGTACAAAAGTGTGTTTTTTTTTTCAAAAGTAAACCCACCCAGGAGCATTGTTCTATCATATGAAAATCTTTTATGTACACTTACATAGTTACGTTGCGTCTCCTATCTCTGTGGGTTTCTTATTGCCTGTGGCCCAAATGACAGAAAAGGAACAGGCAGCAAACTGGGTGCAGAGCAGTTGTTTCCATTAACTGAGTCTTATGAACATATGAATAGTTTAGATATACCCTCCCAATAATGAATGGGTAAACCTTGTTCCTACCAATTTCCCTGACAAAAGTACCATTCCATCCAGAGCTGCAACAAAGGCAGCTGTACCTCCATCTGGCAACCAGACTTAGCCTTATGAGAAAGTTGAAGTTGGTGAACCTGCTCGGCAGCTCCTGTCACCCCAGAGCTTCTGTCAAGATCAGAAGCAAATGAGGTCTTTCCCCTTTGTATGGGGAGCCTTTGGAAAAAATCCAGCACACCACTGAAGGATGCAACTAATACATGCCTTCCTACAGCAGTTTTTCCACTGACTTTAGGTTGTAAAAGAAAGCCTGAATCTTGCTGCAGACAGGATCCAGTGGAGCAATCTCGTCTACTGTAGGATTTCAAAGCAGTTCTGAAACATGCCACTCTACTAGCGGACAACAACAGAGTTTCCTTCTTCAGCATCACAGAATTGTAGAGTTGGAAGAGAGAGCAAAAGGATCATCTAGTCCAACTCCCTGAAATGTGCAGAAAAAAGCAATTAAATCATCCTTGTAGAGGTGGCTGACTACCCTCTTCTTTAAAATCTCCAGAAATAGACAATCCACAGCTTTTGTGAGCAGACTGTTTAAGAGGTGTGGGAGATATTACCAGCAGTTGTTCTTTATATTTAAATGAAATTTAAGTAGCTGCAATTTGCACTCATTATTATTGTTCCTTTGTTTCTGTGACAATGACTATAACAGAATAAGAGAGTTGGAAGGAACCTTGGAAGTCTTCTAGTCTACTCCCTGCTCAAGCAGGAGACTTTATACGATTCCAGACAAGTGGCTGTCCAGTCTCTTCTATAAAGCCTCCAAGGAGCACCCACAACTTCTGAAGGCAAGCCATTCCACTGGTTAATTGTTCTCACTTATTTTTCACATATCTTCCATGTGGCTCTCGGTTACGTACCTGAACACTGAAATCTCCCCATGGTCTTTTTTTCTCCAGAATGAATATTCCCTGTCCTGAGAAGGCATGCACATCTTCAAGTCCCTGCATCATCATTGTTGCTTCGTTCTGAACTTGTCAATATTCTTCTGGAAATGTGGTACCTAGATTTGTATATAGCACTCCAGGTCTCAGGGAGTGCAGAGTAAAGAGAAACAAGGACTTCATACACCTTTGATATAATGCTTCTTCTATGCAGCCCAGAATTATATTACCCTTTCTAGCAGCAATCTCCCACTGCCAATTCATGTGCAGATTGTTGCCAATGGCCACACCCAAGGTCTTCTCCAATGTACTGCTTCTGAGCTATATTGTGTATGTTGTGCATATGTCTGTGAGGAAGTGAAACTGAGATTGCTGTCTGTGTTTGGAAAAAGCAAGGGCAGATAGGCAGAAATGCTTCTCACCCGCACTGCCCCAAGACTTAGCATAACTCATGGGGTTTTTTCCCCCAAAAGAGCTGTAAAAGTTTGCAACCCAGAAATTTGAGAGATGGGCTCATTCATTCACTTACTCATAGTCTACTCACAAACATCCCTGCCATCATTCCAGCTGCCTGGCTAATTCAGCCACACCCTGATGTTTTCAGGAAGGTGCAGACATGCAGAAGCAGCCTCACCTTACTGAGTCCCTCATCTTATAAAAACAAGAGCTAAGACAGTGCATGTAAGGTTGTGTAGAAGAAAATAATATAAGAAAACAGCAAATAGATGGGGAAGCAAGAAGTGACTTTGGAGATTGACAATTATTACATGCAGGCAAGAGGGCTATCAGTCAACTGCCAGAACTACAAGCTACAGTAAGCTCTAAATCCGGGTGGGATTCCTGCCTGGAGCTTGGCTTAGGAAGTTAGATGAAGTGTTCAAAAGCAACCACACTTAAGAGCAAAGCTTGGGACTTTAGCTGGAGCTTGGCAACAACCAGAAAAGGATCAACCACAATGAGGCAGTATCTCATGCAAACAAATGCAAGACCTTTTGGAGGGAGGAAAATGTTTTATGTCACTTTACAGATTGAGACTTTTGTTTGCTTATAGGACTGAGTATTAACAGAATAGCAGAGTTGGAAGGGACCTTGGAGGTCTTCTAGTCTAACCCCCTGCTCAAGCAGGACACCCCATACCATTCCAGATAAGTGGCAGTCCAATCTC
Source organism: Pantherophis guttatus (assembly GCF_059756535.1). NCBI lineage: Eukaryota > Metazoa > Chordata > Lepidosauria > Squamata > Colubridae > Pantherophis > Pantherophis guttatus. The sequence continues at coordinate 194,791,100 of NC_142064.1, forward strand.
TTTTTAAAAGCCTCCAGTGATGGAGCACCCGCAACATCTGAAGGCAAGCGGCTCGACTGATTAATTGTTCTCACTGTTAGGAAATTTCTTCTTAGTTCTAGATTGCTTCTCTCCTTGATTAATTGCCTTGTAAATATATTAGTTCTATTTACATGGCAACATCAACTTGCAAAGTCTAGAAGGGTGGAATTAATGGGCCTGTTGTTGGTTAGTGTGGCCCACAATAAAACATTGTATGCAGAGCTATTATGCTGTGGTGCAGGATAGGAAAAAAAACAACACTCATAATCTAAATTTGTTTTTCACCCTAAAGATAGCTTATATTTTGTTTTCTGCTGAAGGACATCTTATTCCTGTCAGCATCTTAAGTTCTTCTCATTTCATTACTTGCTTATGCTTCTGCATCTGTTTCAAAATTTCAAAAATCTGCTGGTTTAAAATGGTTTAGAACAAGGCAGTTTTTATACAGTTCCTAACAGCAGTGTCAACTGAAACAAACACTATTTAAAAGCTTAGTGTGTGTGTGGGAAAATAAGCTCTGAAACATTGCTATTATATGAAGATAAAAGGAAAAAGTGTGGTCTCTAAAAGCAAAAATATAATCAAAGCCCCAACCACAACAGCTTCTGTGGAATGAGAATGAGTGGTTTTAAAGTATTGCAGAACAGGGACAGATGGATATTCTGTAGCATGAAATCAGCAGTTGGCAACTTCTTCATTAAATCAAGACTGCTTGTGGGAAAAAAAAGACAGTACAGATAGTCCTCAGCTTATAACCACAACTGGGAACAGAGTTTCCACTGCTAAGCAAGGTGGCTGCTAAGTGAGTTGTATCCAATTTTAGGACCTTTTATGCCACAGCTGTTAAACAAATCTCTGCAATTGTTAATTGAATCAAACAATCATTAAGCAAATCCAGTTTCTCCCATTGACTTTGCTTGTCCCTGGAGATGCTGTGAGAATCATGGGAAGACTGGCCATAAGTTACTTTTTTCAATGCCACTGGAATGTCGAACTAAATGATTAATTGTAAGTCAACAACCATCTGCACACAATCCCCACTCTATCATACTCACTGGTAACATTAACCAAGATACACTTAGCCAATTTCCAAGTTTCTATAACTGAAACTCGTTTTGCTTTGCAATAATCCCGTCTCTTCTGAATCTGCGAGAATCTCACTTTATCAGCTGCTGCAAAGGGTTTGACATGTATGCAGCAAAATATAGAGTTATAAAGGCATTTGGCTGAACATTTGCATTAATAAATAGGAAAGCTTCTTTCAAATAAGGTTGCTGAGATCTCTCTGTAAAGTTATTATCTGTGACTTCTGTGATCCTTTTAAGAAGCAAACTGCATTATGCGCAATTATAGCTGAAGGTGGGATATGATGTCAATACTACCAGCTGTCAATATTTTGTTGTTTTTCTTAGGCTTGTCTATATTTGTTAACCGAAGCTTAAATAAGATAGCAGCCACCCTGTGGCCATGATTAAATTCATTTAAAACAAAACAAAAACCAGAAAGATACCTACTATACCTGATACTTTGTGAAATTATAACCCTGGTAAAGGCATTCTGCTCACGTCTCTTATGATTTATCACAATGAATCAATAATGACTCCTAGCAAAAATATTATTTGATTCCCACTGCGGTTAGCTTCCAGATTCAAAACTACTTTTCGTGTATTAAAATTCAGCCATCTTGCTCCAAACAGATCTAATGGTATTTACAGACCATGAGGCTTGCAAAATTTCAACTTTATCCTGCCAATTTCCATATCCTGAACAGATTGCCTTCTTCACTGCCCTTAGCTTCCAGATGTGTCATCTGCATTTGGACCATTAACCATCACCAGATTCTTGGATGTCATGGCAATAGCTTCCCCTGCCAGATATGAAGATGGGAAGAGGTCCAGCTAGAAATCCAAACTGAGATAATGTAGAAAGAGTCACCAGAAGGGCGGATCATTTTTCCAGCAAAGCTGTTCTAGTAGTAGGATAGACATTTACTTAAAAGATTAACCGTCACATCTGCAGATGGTGAAGTTGTCATTATCACAAAGGTTCCTTGCCTGTGGCATCTTGTCTATATGCCCCCGAGTAATTCTCCATTCCTCAGCTGTTAGTTGTTTTTTTTACCTTGCAAGCCCCCCACTTTGGCTCCCAGCAGTCTGGTAATCACAAGTTCATGTAAATGGCAAGCATTAAGTTAATTTCCTGCTCATTATAAACTCTTTCCTGTTTAATAGCCTTTCTTATGTTTATATGCTATCAAGCCAATTAGGCATTTTAATCAGATTGGTTATTTTATAGAATTGTGTCTTTAAAGGCAAGAGGAGCAGAGATCAACTCTAGGTCATTATGACATCACAATAAAATCTCCCCTGTAATGTTATCTTTTAAAGACAAGGACATCTTATGGAGACATATTTCTTTTGTTTGGTGAAGATTGAGCACTCTCTCTATATAGATTACTTTGGCCAACCCATTTGTATTGCATCCAAAGAACAGAAATCGTTCTTATAGCCTTTTACAAGAAGATTAAGTCAACCTTTTGTGACCTACAACCACAATTTACTAGTATGGTGAATGCAGTTTGTATTCGTATGTGTTGTTCTGAAAGGCTACAGGGCAGATGGTAATGACGCAGTGGTACTAGAAGGGGCAAGGACAATTATTTTAGCTCTTTCTGAATTTGGGGTTGTTATTAAAAAGTGTGTTAAATCTATCAGTTGTTCAACATTCTTGTTCAATTTTGATGTTAAAAGCTAAAGAATAAAATGTAATCTTAAAGGATCTCTAAGAGGGGAGAGCAAGGACATCCATGGAAAGTCAATCCAAACATGGGGCTATACCGACACAATTGAAATTCCTTCTACATTTTACATGCAAAACAATTGAGGCCAACGTTTCTGTTGCTAAATGAGACATTTGTTAAGTGAATTTTGCCCCATTTTACAACCTTTCGTGCCACAGTTAAGTGAATCATTGCAGCTGTTAAGTTAGTAACATGATTGTTAAGTGAAGCTGGTTTCCCCATTGACTTTGCTTGTCAGACGTTCGCAAAAGATGATCACATGACCTCAGGACACTTCACCATCATAAATATGAGTCAGTTGCCAAATATCTGGATTTTGTTCATGTGGCCATGGAGAGGCTGCAACGGTTGGAAGTATGAAAAATGGTCATGTCAGTTTTTTCAATTTCGTTGTAACTTTGAACAGTCACTAAATGAGCTGTTGTAAGTTGAGGACTACCTGCATGTGTAAAAAGGGGTGGTGCTTTAATTGCACAAGTGCAGCTGCCTTCTTCACTTTTTTTTTTAATGCTGCTCTGCCTGCAGAGAAATTTGTAAAGGAATTTTGGGCCTGAGGAAAAGCAAACTGAATAAATTAAATGTATGAGGCCTCACCTACTGAATCTCTATGTATCATGCAACTATCAAAAATATATCAGAAACAGGAAGCAAAACTATGAAGTGCAAGGCTTTTAATATGTCTAAATACAGGTAGTCCTTGACTTATGACAATTGGGACCAGAAGTTTCATTGCTAAGCAAGGCGGTTGTTAAATAAGTTGAACCCAATTTTACGACTGTTTTTGTCACGGTTGACCAGCTGAGAAGGTTGCAAAGAATGATCAAATTACCCTGGGTCACCGCAACCATCACTAAATACAGGCTGGTTGCCAAACACCCAAATTTTGGTCATCTGATCAAGCAACCAATCACTTGTAAGTGCAAAGACTGTAAGTCACTTTTTTCAGTTCAACTTTGAAAGTCCCAAAAGGTGCTTTTTCAAGAGGCAACTGGACTTTCTGGGGTTTTGTTTTGTTTTTTTCTTTGAAGACACTTCACTTCTCAACCAAGAAGCTTCTTCAGCTCTGACTGGATGGCGGGAAATGGAAGGATTTATACTCCTTGCAGAAAGCTGGTCATTTGCGGGCCTGGCCTAATCTTTTCCCTCTTTTCTTTTTAATATGCAAACTTTAATCTGTTTTTTAAATGATTGGGGTGTTTTAATTTGTCTGGGCCAAATTGTTTAATTCGATTTTATCCTGTTTTTAAATTTTGTATTTATGTATTTTACTGTTTGGCTGTTCACCGTCCTGAGTCCTTCGGGAGCAGGGCAGTATACAAATCAAATAAAGATAAAGATTTGCATTCTTTTAGAGTCATTGAGGCCAGTGATGGGATTCAAAACATTTACTACCGGTTCTGTGGGCATGGCATGGCATGGGGTGGCTTGGTGGGTGTGGCTTGGTGGGCATGGCGGGGGAAGGATACTGTAAAATCCCCATTTCCTCCCGATCAGCTGTGACTCAGGAGGCAGAGAATAGATGGGGGCGGGGCCAGTCAGAGGTGGTATTTACCAGTTCTCCGAACTACTCAAAATTTCCGCTACTAGTTCTCCAGAACTGGTCAGAACCTGCTGAATACCACCTCTGATTGAGGCCACCTGGAGGTTTATCTCTATCATCAGGGTCACCTGAGTAGTGCAAATGTGTGTGTAGCTTTCTTGGAACTGTTGAAAGGACTGTGCTATAGATTGGAGATAGATGATGTTGTATGCCTCCCCCTCTGTTGAGAGAGGGCTGTTCAATTTTGACATAGATGGTCTCTTTAAACTCCCCCTTTCAAACCAGAGGTCCTCTCTGCCCAAGATGCGGACTTTGTCTTTTAAATGCCGACTGTTGAATCTAGCCCTGATGGGTTTGTTCTCCTATGAAGAAGCTTCTTGGATGAGAAGCGAAACATCTTCAAAGAGAAAAAAAACCAGAGAGTCCAGTTGCCTCTTGAAAAAGCACCTTTGGGACAACCATGACCTGGATGACTGAGTATCTCCGTAGACATTCAATTTTGAAAAGCTGCTAAATGAACAGTTGTAAATTGAGAATACCTGTATTCTAAAAGGGACAATAAATCCTGCCTTTTAAGCTGTCCAACCCACAGCTAAATTTTATTTCACTGACGGCATGACACCAATGGAACTCTAGGCCTGAATATGGTCTAATTTTCAGAAGAAGCAAAGGCCTCAGTAGCATGACCATCTTTGGGAAGGAAGTAGTTTACATGTTTACAGGACCGTGGTTCTCCAGCACCACTGCTGGTTCCATGCTCTGTAGAAATGGCTGCACAGAATTAGTCAAGCCATTTTTTAAAAAGTCCTTTCAAAGCAGGGCCGGTTTAGAACTCATTTTACCAGTGGTGAAATTCAAATGTTTTTACTACCGGTTCTGTGGGTGTGGCTTGGTGGGCGTGGTGTGGCTTGGTGGGCGTGGCAGAAGGATACTACAAAATCTCCATTCCCACCCCACTCCTGGGATAAGGATATTGCAAAATCTCTATTCCCATCCCACTCTGGGGCCAGCCAGAGTTGGTATTTGCCAGTTCTCTGAACTACTCAAAATTTCCACTACCGGTTCTCCAAACTGCTCAAAATTTCTGCTACCGGTTCTCCAGAACCCGCTGGATTTCACCCCTGCATTTTACATGCTGAGCTATTTCTTGCAATATTCAGCTTTCAGGACCTGGCAAGCTAATAATTCTGCATTATAGAGAAGAAGAAATAGTCAGTAGCACTGCAGAGGCATGATCTCGTTTCTGGCGGTGGAATATTAACACACACACACCAGACTGAAATGTAAGATTATTTCTGAAATTGTTCTCCATGGATAAGCAAAGGGTCAGGACCAATATTCAATTATCCCAGTCACAAGTATCCTGAGAAGTTGAGAGACTCTGAGTTTCCTAGACTCACAATTTTTTTTTTTTTAAAGGATAAAACACTCTTGGTGTCTTCTCAGTCATTAGTTCTTTCAAGTGCCAGACTGCAGACATTTCTAGGACACACCATCAATCATTTCAAACCATCTTTTTCAATTAAATTTAATAGATCCAGACAATATTTGAGGCCCCCTAAATTGGAGACATAGAAGGTGAGGCAGACAAAATGTTTGAATAAAATTCTTTTATGACACAAGCCACCAAATACTTTTTACTTACTGGGCAGATTTGCTGCAATGCAGCTTTATGTTCCTTTTGTTCAGTGAGAACAAACATTCTGATCATGAGCCTTAGTCAGTGTGACCGATGTTTAGAAAGGGAGGAAGGCAGTGTCCAAAATTACCTGGAAGGCTGCTTCAAGCTGCACTTGAAATGGTACACGTTGTCTTCCGATGCCAAAGGAACTTTGTAGGCTTAGGTTTAGGGATTTTTCTTATGCTCACCAGAGTAAGTTCCCCTGTTATTTCCATGAAGATGCTCAGGTAAAATTGTCTGAAGGTTGAGTCACGGCAACGGGACGTATTAGCCAGAGAGGTGTGATCACCATCAAGCCGATGCTCTGATGGCATCCTTTTGACTTCCACCTTGAGTCTCTCCCCCCTCACCCCCAATAATCTGCAGATATTCCTGAGAGAAGTTTCTCTTACCCTTTAAGTGAATTACAGTAAAAGGAAACATTATGATTGGTAATAGTTATATTTACCTTCCTACCTAATTTACTGTAGTTACCTTATAGGAGTAACATGGCAATAAAAGATAAAAGATTTTTCTAAGTCGAAGTGTAAAGGACTTCTGAAATAAATATGTTGCAAATAAATATAAACACTTGCTTTTAAATGAAAATTCATCTACCCAGCCTTCACCAACTGGCAGAAACAAATTAACAAGTTGACTTCTCAGGGCCACCAGAGCAGCATCTATGGATCTTGCCCAACTTGGCAATAGATAGAAGAGGGAGGGAGATGGAGGAAGAGAGGGGGAGAGGGAGAGAGAGGGGGGGAGAAAGAGAGGGAGGGAGGGAGGGAGGAGTTGTAGTTTCCTTCCACTCAACTGTGTCTGATTCTTGGAAACTGCCTGGAACAAATCCTTGCAGTTTTCTTGACAAGGTTTCTTACAAAAGTGGTTTGCCATTGGCTCCTTTCCAGAACTGAGGAAAAATGACTGGCCCAAGGTTACCTAGTTGGCTTTGTGCCTAAGGAGGACTAGAACTCAGTCTCCCAGTTCCTAACCTGATGCTTTAACCATTGCACCAAATTGGCTCTCAGGTTTATATTACAAAATCCTAATACAACCATACTCCAGTCTAGCAACAATTTCCTGGAAACAGAATTTTCAGTACCTAGAGGAGGTAAAAAATGGGTTGATCCATTGAGTAGGCAATGCCTTCCCTCCTTTTGTTTTCAACCCAACTACCATATTTTTTTTTAAAAACCCTGATGCAGTCATGGTTTAAAGCTCCTGTATTTAGTCCATTTATCAGAGTAAGCAGTCCATTAGTCCCAATTTGGAAGACAGAAGTTAGGTGTATTTTTTTTTAAAAAAAAAATCTGCCCACTGGTTCCAACCTGCTTCTACATTTGGGAGAGAAGGTGCAACATGTCAAGAGTATGAAAGTCCAAAAACTCCTACCACCATTTTTTTTCCCCTTTAGATTATAATTTATTTTTCTTGGCTCATTTGTCTCCTTTCCCAGCTTTTTATCCTGTATCAGAAAGAAATCCAAGCAAACATTGATAGCAGTGAAGTTACTTCCCGTGATGGAACAGGGTATGGATTCAGTAATTGAAATCCAATACAGAGCAAAAGCCAGCCATTTCAGTCTGGCATAGTATTGCAAAATATTCAGTTCAAAAAAAAATTCAATAACTGTGGCCAGCCAAGAATTCATGTCTCCTCTCTTATCAAAGAAAAATTATTTTCAATATAGTATAACGCTGCCCTTCTTAAAGGCAAGCTAGCCTCCATCCAAATTTTATAATCCGGCTGGAAGAAATTTACCATAAGTTAGAAAGTTCTGAATGGATCTGAAACTTTCCCAATTATTGATTTAGCTGGTGTTTTTCTTTTCTTATAGGTCAGGAAGCTATGTGCTAATTCAATATGAGAAAAGTACACATAAAGAATCAAAGACATCCTGGTTGCATAATGTAAGTGTAACACTTAATAGAGAGATGACAGAGACTGCATCTGTCTTTTCTTCTTTCATAATTCCACATGTTGCCATATTATGTACAGACACGCATCACATTTTATAAAAGGACTTCTACCCTTTGTGACATGAAATACATGCCTACATACAAGAAGACTTTTAAAGAGACAACACCTCTGGCTTTCAATCACTCATACGCCAGTAAAGAGATGAAATGATTGAAAACAGAAGTTTTCTACCCATTGATCTGATAGAAATTTTAGAAAAATCATAAACTGGCACTGAAGACAGAACTGAATGCAAACAAGTGCTTCTTTTGTAATTCACACTTTCACTAGCTGGCATTTGAACTAGCTGGAGAAAACATACAGACACAGAAACCAACATGGACATGATAATTCTAGTTCACACCAGGGCTATTATGATAACCCACAATTTGAGAGCATTCACATTTCTGCAAATACCTTATATACTATAGCAAGGTATTTTGAGAAAGCAGTTTGCAGTCACCAAGCTTCATATTTTTCTATTTGGCTCTAGCGACCTCTAGTGTCTGGTTGCAAAACTACAGTACTATAATCTTCTGGCTGTCATGCTAGAAAGTGAGTTATTTTTATTGGAAAGGCTATTTTTGATCCATTTTGATTGATTGATTGTCCAGTTGACTTCTAATTGTTACTTGTCAAAATTAGGTTTAGGTACACAACTTCTGAATTCTAAAATTAGATATACAAAGCTGGATTCACAGAAATGGAAAAGGATTTTAAATAACAAATGGGAAGTATTTGACTTGAACCTGCACCTTCTTTATGAAAAACTGTACTAAATTATATTATCCTTTGACAACATTATTTCCAAGGAATCATAGTACATAACTGTAATTTCAATAGTAAGAAAGGGGGATATATTCTGTTGTGCAAGTCACTTTTTCATTGATGTGTTTAAAGAAATAGTAAGGAACATATGTGTCTCTTAACCCTATGGTTTTTCAAATTATCTGTGATAAAGGACCTTTTTTTATTTTTAACCAATAATTTTGTAACATTCTTTAAAAATGATTAAAGAAATAAAAGGTTTTAAATGGTGAATTTTATTCATCTCTCTCGGGAGTCTTGGCATTTGGGCATATCTTCTATTTTTCTGAGACAACCACCTTCAATTTAATCAACAAGATCGCTGCGAACAGGTGGACATTCCTCTGGATATTCCTTTTGGTGGGGTAATTTTGTGAGCCTCTCCACAAAGAGTATTGTTTAGTATACATATTGCTTGTCATTTTACGACCTTTCTTGCCAGTGTTAGTGAAGTGAATCACTGTAGCTGGTAAGTTAGTAACCAGGCTTCCCCATTGACTTTGCTTGTCAGGTCATAAAAGGGGATCATACAACCACAGGACACAACAAGCTGTCATGAATATGAACCAGTTGCCAAGTGTGTGAATTTTAATCATATGATCATTGGAATGCTGCAAAGGTCATAACTGTGAAAAACGGTCATAAGTCATGTTTTTCAGTGCTGCTGTAAATTTGAACAGTCACTGAATGAACTGTTGTAAGTCGAGGACTACCTGTATATAGAGTGAGATCACCTCAACTACTTCCCAACATGTTATTTTCCACAACTGTTTATGTAGATCACAGTGCTATGCACATCTGAGCATAAGAGCCATTGAGTGGGTATCAGTCATGAGTAAATATACTGTATAAAAGTTGCTCAATGCTCCTGCTCAATTCACACAATTGCTTTTCATTGCCATAGGCAGTTCAATACGTACCCAAAGGGAAGTTGTGGAAGTCTACAGATCAAGTTGCACAAGCAATGACATTTGAAGCAACTTCGGCTCTCAAGAGATTGGTTTGTAAACTTTCTCAGGCTGTTTGTATCCATGTTTTTCAGCCATTAATTCCCACAGCAGTGCAGTTACAGCTTGCTACTTCCCATACAACTTTAAGCAGTTTTTCCTGAGCATCTCCTGCAGGCAGAATTCACTTCAGCCAACATTTTAATTGCGTTTTCTTACTCATTCCAAGCAATAGGCACCTTACCAAAGCCTTTAATATAATTTTCCCCAAAAAATGTTTCTATTAGCTAGCTGAAGGAACAGGAAAGGCTGTCTATTTTAATCATACACCCAGCTAAGTTATAATGTGCATGTATTGTAATTGCATGAATGCGATAGTATTGAAGCTTCATCATTGGGAGAAAAAGAATACACTTCCACACATTTTCTCTCACTGAAATCCTTGACAGGATCAGAAGAAATGCAAGATCAGTTTCATTTGCTCAACTTTATTCAACCAAAATTCAATGTTCTAGAAAATACATATAACTTCCTGTTGACAAGTTAACATTTTTATGAAGTCTTGAAGCCGAAAGAAAGGCGGGGAAATAGAATCGCACTACCAACCAGTTCCTCCTTCAGCATTAATCAGGTATAAAGAGTTATCAAATCAATATTATGGGCAATGTGATTGAAGGGTCATAGAACCAATTACAGCTGCAATCTTGTGCAGGTTTTTTTAGAATTAACTCCCATTGTTTAAAGCAGGGGTGTCAACTCACGGCGTCATGTGACTTATCGGGTCGTTTTCCCCCTTCGCTAAAACAGGTGTGTGCGTGGCCAGCGTGTGACGCATCCGGCCCGCGGGCCGAGAGTTTGACAATCCTGGTTTAAAATGAGTATGCAGAGGCAAACATGCAGAGGATTGGGCTGTAAATAGTACAGGATCACAGCTACATTGTATCTCAGTCTAGTTTATTTTATTTTATTTTTTTAAAAAAGCTTTGCCTTTATAATCATCTGTTAGTCTTAAACTGTATCTTAAACGTTATGTTTAAACATTGTTTATAAATTAAACCTCTTAGTGTTTATTGCTACCACACAAAAAAATAAAATAATTTAGGATATTGGAAACAAAGTATTTTGGATTCTTATCATATGATATACTTATCACATATTGAGCACATTCAGATGTCAGCCTTAACCAAACCATTATAAGCACCAGCAGCATCTTACAGGCTCCCTCCTGATTTTGCATGGCAACAAATCATCATCTATCCATAATCCAGGATTAAACTCTAACTTGGAGTGATAATTTAGAAACAAACAATGGAATCCAGTTGAAAACTGGATTGCAAAAGACAATCTCTAAATGTCTGAAATTCAAACAAAAGTAATCATTTTGTGTTTTCAGAAACACTGTGCAATTTATATTACCCTAATCTGTTAATTCAGTTATGCTCTAAATGTGAATTCTTTTAAAAGGTTTTTTTTTTTTCCTTCAGTGCCTTCAAGTAACTCTTGATTCCTACCCATAAGCAGGAAACAAGCCCATTTAAGTAGTGGACGCATGCATTCGTTTGATTGAAAAGGTAAATAATATAATATCCAAAGTATTCAATATACATATAGTGCAAAAAATAAAAATAATTCCCTTTTCACTGCTTAACCATGCAGTGTTATTCAGGGTCTATTGAATATATATATAGACAGAATCTGGCTAAAGCTAGTTGCATATAAAATGAAATCCAGCTAACCTGTCTGAACTTTATTTAAGCCAATTGATACCCAAATTCAAATAAAGCTAGCAGCTAATTTGTAATACTAGGGCAGAGAAACTAGCCCCATTTACAGATGCCACATAAATACAGCACTTGGTTCTGAATTCATTTTAAATACAGTAGTACTTTGTGCTTTAATATCTAGACATAAGCTTCTCCAATAAGCTCGCTGGTTGCAAACCTCAATTGCTGAAATTCTTAAGTTTGAAATATCAATGAGGTTAGGCTGTTCATTGATCTCTGGGTTTTTTTAAAAAATCCAGGCAGCAACTAGATGGCAACAGAGACACATGAAAATCTTGGATTTTTGCACCCCGCTTATGTACCATCTAATGAACTACAACAGCAACTGAAAAAGAGAAAATTAATAGTATATCCATCCCAATTTAGTTGGCGTCATACAGATTTCCTTTAAAATAGTGGGGGAGGGACGGGATTCTCTGCCAGAAGCTTCCACGAAGGAAAATCTGCACTATGTTTAGGAGCATATGTGGAGCACAGACATAAAAACAGTCTTTCGCAATGGTTTTTAACTTTTGCATCTATAATCCGGATTTATGGAAGATTATTTCACAATCAAATGAGTCAGCTTTTGGACAAGAGATTGTAAAACAGCTTCAGTCAATAATATTTGAACAAGATTAGCTCTCTCAAAGCCATCTTGGAAAGAGACTCTGCTTCTAAATTTGTCTTTAGCATTGAGCTGCAGAGCCTATTGTTACTAGAGAACCAAAGAGAAAATAAAGCAACCCTGATGTACAAGTTGAAGCCAAATTATGTCCATTTTCTTAAGAAAAAAAAAGCCAATAGATGAACATGTGGTCATAGCTGTGTGCCTTAGTTCAGAATCTTACTAATATAGAGGTAACAGTCCACTGTTAATTAACATTGAGCAGGATTGTGTCCTTTCCATAAGCCATCATAAATAAATGGCTGGTGAGAATTGGGCCCATGGTGTAAGGATTAGACACTAATCATAATTGCCACCAACATCAAAAGAGATCCAAGAACTCATTAAGAATTATCTTACAAAAATAATTACATTTAAATTTGCCAGCTCTAAAGCTGTATTTCCAAGCCCTATAAAAAGGCAATCTTTGAAAAGCTGCGGCTCAGAATTGGCATGGTGCAAATGAAAGTTATTTCAAAAGCGCTTTGAAAGGGCAATTGCAGCTGGTTGTTGTGTCACAATTATTAATATTGCATAGCTGAGAAATGAGGTCACTTGACTTGCATTAACCCTGCAAGTTTACCCACAGAAGAGTGACACATACCATTTGCTAGTGATAAGTGGCTCTTAGCTGAAACCAATGCCGTTTATGAACAGCCAGCACACGAGTTTCTAATTCCCCCACCCACCCCCGTTTGTCACATGGGAACCTAGGGGCCACTTTATAGTAGAGCTAGACAGCAACATACATTGCCTATCAGTGGTGGAATGTAGCATGCATATAGCTTTGATAAGAAGTTGGATTTTAGTGCATATACATTTGTAGAAATACTTGCATCATCAAATGAGGTAAACATGGCATCTTACTACTTCGCAAATTCCTCAATTAGCATCACAGAGCAAAAAGAAAAAAAATCTCATCATAGTTCAAAGACGTGACTGATTTACATACCGTGGTCTTCACATGCAGATTACTGGAAGCATTTTTCACCTGTTGCGTGATTCACATGTGCTACAGGCAGGATTAACAGAATCACACCCAGATGATTCCCCAATGAGGATGACAGAATTTATACTCAGACATCATCCTAGAGATTTTTGAGCAAAAACTATGGTGGCCAAATCTTCTTGGGAGGTTTGTGTGGGTAGTGAGGGAAAAATAGAAAGTTTAAATCCTGTTCCATGTCTACTTATTTATAAAGCATTTAATGTTATTTACTACCATCACATGCAAAGCCCTAGTTCACGTTTAACTTTCAGGCAGGATGAGACTTGTTTGCTTTTAGCTAAATGTCAACTCAACTCATTTATTGCTCAGCAATAAACATCCGAGCCAGGCCTGACTAAGCTCTGTCAAAATCTCCATGGCATTCTCAAATCTTCCTCAGAAGGACTAGAGATTTGCCACAGGAGGTCCATATTCAATGACTCTGAATGGAACTTCTATGTGGAGAAAAGGAAGCTGTACTTTATTCACCCTCAAACTCAGTATAGAAAATGCAATTGATGCAATGTAGTTATTGTTCCCAGCTTTGAAAAAATAAATTCCTTAGTGACAGGCAACCTTAGTAAAAAGGAAGAAAGACAAATGAAGAAAATGCCATGTATTTTACCTTAAAGTATGTGTTAAACAGACAATAATCAGTTTACTGCTCAAAGAGTTTTAAACAGCAGCTATAATTATTCTATGTGCATTCTTACCCTTTGGTACTATACCCTCTCTGCCAATATACAAAAAAGAACAATTAAGATGTAAAGAGTTTGTTTTTAAAAAGAAGAAATCCCTTATAAAAAAAATAATCCAGTCTTGCCTTTAGAAACACTTACTGAAAATTATGTTCAATTGCATTTTCTGCTTCACTAATGTTTCACAGTTGCTTTAATTACAGAAAAAGTGAAAGCAAGACAAATGATTTAAATGCTTTTCTTAAATCAAAATAAAACAGAAAATGTATTAAAGAAAAAGATAGTGACGAATAGGGAAATAGATGCTTTGGGGAATGTTACCTGACTGAAAAATTGGAAGAAAATAAGAATATATTTTGAGCAACAGAATTATTTTCCATGTGGTGGTAGTTTTGATTTAAAAAAATTTTTTTTTAGCTATAATAGGATTGGATATAGATAAAGTTGTATAGCTGGACATCTTCCCTATTCTGAGAAGTCACTTACCTTTCCTTTTTTTAGAATAAATTAATTCCAAATCATTTTTGCTTTTACATATAGAACAGCAAACGTGTGGATAACATTTGGAAGGATAGCTCTGACTAGAAGAGTTAAACGATGATGAAGTGAAAGACACTTAAAAGTTCTAAATATCTTGGGCAACTGATAATGTATGGTCAAATGCATGAGAGGTATATGCAGGAACCCAGTTCCTTCTAATCAAAGCTTAGCTGGGATTTCCTAGAAGATTGTTCCAGTCTTCTTGATATCCCCTTTGATCTTCTGAAGATGCATTTCCATAGAAAACCTTGCCCCAAATTACCTCTGCTCTTGTACTTGGCAGTACCTTATCATCCTGGCACAATACTGCGTCTGTTCCTAAGTGGCTTATGGTCCACCTGAAATCCCCGAATCGTCATAAAAGTTGCAATGTGGAACTTTGTGGCATATTTCCATCATTCTACACCACAGATGGCAAACTCGATTGCGTCACATGATATATTGCAACGTATTGTGACTTTTTTGCCTTTGCAGAGCCAGAGTGGGCGTGGCCTGCACATGACGCATCTGGCCCACAGGCCGCCAGTTTGACAGGCCTGTTCTACACTGTTGAAGATGACACAATATCACAGTACCAAAAACAGATTGCAGGTTCAGCTTGCTTTTTCTGATTAGTTTTTCAATTGTTGCCAACGAATATATTACATTTCCCCATCACTCCACTCCACCAAAGTCAACCTTGAGAAAAAAAAAAGTCTGTTCAAAAAGCAGTGGAACACTGCATTTCAACGGTGTTTCTGGTGTTTGGGCATTTGAAGTTCAGAGAAACACACTACTTGGCTCATCAAGCCAATTTGATGAATCTGGGTTTTTGCCACAAGAGAAAAATCATACAGTGGATACTTCCAGCACCCAAAATTATACATTTACAGTAGTCAAATAGGATATGTACACAGATTGGATACAATACAGCAAATAAACTTCGGGTCGGCTTCCCTGACAGTTTTTCTAGTTTCTGTGGGTGTAATTAAGTATTTATAACCAAGTAAAAAATTACGTCTAATACTTAATTCACTGTCAGTAGTAAAGAATTCTTTTAAAAAAAGTTTCTCCCAGTCACAAGCTGTAGAGAAACATTTCCTCTTTCTTGAGAAATTCACTTCAATCTCAATCCTGGCTGTACATAAAACAGCTCACACAAAAACAGAACAGAACACCCACAAAATAAGCAACACCTTATTTCTGGAATTTGTTCCCAGCAGTGGCATGTTGAGAAGAAAGGGATGCTCTTATTATATATGCTTGTCAGACTAGAAGTGCGGCGTTAGTATGGCAATTAAAAATCCCCCGTGTCTTCCAAAACACAACTAGACAGACATCATTTCTTGTGTTGCATTCACACAAATGGGTGTCACAATGGTTTATGGATCACAGCTACACCTGCAAGGGAGAAAAGTAGATGGGTACTCAATGTATTCTATTCAAGTTGATTAGAGACTAATTTTCACTTCAATGAAACATTCAAGCTCTTGAGCCTTCAACTAGTGAGTCTTTCACAAATGAAGTCTCCTTTGCTTATCATTGTTACAGCAGATAGATTCCAAACAGGCGTATTATTCTGTCACATGTATACCACCGATGGGAGTTATTATTGACTGAAAGCATAATATTGATGGAAGTTATTATTGACTGAAAGCATAATATTGTACCCAGTCCTGAAGTAATCAGCAAAAATTGACACAGTTGTTAATCACTGAGTACCATATTTTTCAGAGTATAAAGTGCACTTTCCACCCCCCAAAAGAGGGTGGAAATGTTGGTGCGTCTTATACACTGAATACAGCCATTTTTGGCCTCCTGAAGCCCCACCCTGCTAGTCCCATTTTTGCAAAAAATGGCCCCATTTTTGCGAAAAATGGGGCGCGCAAAGGGTTTGGGAGGCCTGCAGAATGCTCCTGGGGGCCGGGGAGGGCAACCCCCCCTTTTTTTTCTTACTTACCTCTTCAAAATCTTGGTACATCTTATACACTGATGCATGTTATAGTCTGAAAAATACGGTAATTTACTAGAAAGTCTATGAGAAATTG
The DNA here is from genome assembly GCF_059756535.1 of Pantherophis guttatus. Classification (NCBI taxonomy): domain Eukaryota; kingdom Metazoa; phylum Chordata; class Lepidosauria; order Squamata; family Colubridae; genus Pantherophis; species Pantherophis guttatus. The sequence goes on from NC_142064.1 coordinate 194,807,520, forward strand.
CTAATTCACTTCCTTTGAAAAATACAGTTTGGTTATAAAATGATAAATGAAAAACAATACAAACAACCATACGGGTAGTCTTCAACTTATCACCATTTGTTCAGTGATCGGCCAAAATTATGCCAGTGCTAACAAACCAGTCCCTGAAGTTATGGCTGTTGCAGTGATCAAAATTCAGGTGCTTGGAAGCCCACCTACATTAATCCTATCCCTAACACCTTCACGAATTTGTATTCTTCAACTCCCCCTTATCCACCACTCTCCCATATCTATGCCTTTTTGGCTGCCTGTTGCCTTATTAATTTATTATTATTTATTAGTTCAATTTATATGGCGCCTTTCTCTGAAGACTCAGGACGGCTTACAATACATTTAAAAAACCATTATAAAAACATTTACAAATTAAAACATTAAAACCTATTCACACCATTCATGGCTGGATCTCACAAGATCGCAACAGCGAGATCAACGGCCCCAAGCCTGCCGGAAAAGCCAGGTCTTCACCACTTTTCGGAAGGCCAATAGGGTGGGAGTGGTCCGGACCTCAGGAGGTAACTGGTTCCAGAGAGTTGGGGCAGCCACAGAGAAGGCCCTCCCCCACGGGCCCACCAGCCGGCATTGTTTAGCTGATGGGACCTGGAGGAGACCAACTCTGTGGGATCTTACTGGTCGCTGGGAGCTATGTGGCAGAAGGCAGTCTTGAAGATAACCTGGCCCTGAGCCATGTAGGGTTTTAAAAGTAATATCCAACACCTTGAATTGTGCCCGGAGACCAATAGGAAGCCAGTGCAGCTCGCGGAGAATTGGTTTAATGTGGGTGTATCTAGGTGCACCCATGATAGCTCGCGCGGCTGCATTCTGGACCAACTGTAGTCTCCAAACACTTTTCAAGGGTAGCCCCATGTAGAGCACATTGCAATAATCTAACCGTGAGGTGACAAGGGCATGAGTGACTGTGAGGAGAGCCTCCCAATCCAAGTAGGGTCGCAATTGGTGCACCAGGCGAACCTGTGCAAAGGTCCCCCTAGCCACAGCTGTCAGATGTTGCTCTAATCTTAGCTGTGAGTCTAGGAGGACACCCAAATTGCGAGCCCGTTCTGAGGGGGCAATTTCTCCCCCCCCAGAACCAAGGATGGACAATCAACATAGTCTTTAGGAGGCAATACCCACAGCCACTCGGTCTTGTCTGGGTTAAGTCTGAGCCTGTTGACTCCCATCCAGACCCTCACAGCCTCCAGGCACCGGCACATCACATCCACTGCATCACTGAATTGACATGGGGTAGAGATATTCAGCTGGGTATCATCAGGGTATTGCTGATATCTCACCCCATATCGTCGGATGATCTCACCCAGTGGCTTCATGTAGATGTTAAATAGGAGGGGAGAGAGGACCGAGCCCTGAGGCACCCCACAAACAAGGGGCCTAGGGGTCGCCTCTGTCCTCCTACCAACACCGATTGTGACCGACCAGAGAGATAGGAGAACCACCGCAACACGATGCCTCCCACTTCCAACTCCCTTAGTCGTCCCAGAAGGATACCATGGTCAATGGTATCGAAAGCCACTGAAAGGTCAAGTAGCACCAAGATGGAGGAATGACCCCCATCTCGGGCTCGCCAGAGATCATCCATCAGTGTGACCAAAGGAGTTTCTGTAGCAGTGCTGTAGCTAGGCCTGAAGCCAGACTGAAAAGGGTCCAGGGTTAAGCCAACCTTCACCATTTTTTTGCTCAGCATGGCCTATCATGAGGCAGCTGCTGGCCACAGGAGGCTTTTCCCCAGGTCATGCACGGCAATTTCCTTAAGAAACATGGAGAAGGTGGCCTCACGTGGCCAGAGTTGCCTTGTGAAAGGCCAGGCCAGGCAAGCCTTGCCAGCAGCAGGAATAAAAACACTGTGAAAGTCAGCTGGGGTGGCAAAGTATAGGATGGCAGGGACCTCCGAGTGTAGAGTGGCAAGAGTGACTGCAGTTGGACTGTGGCAGCTGTGGTTTCCAGGGCCAGGTGCAGCTTTGCACTGGGCAGAACTAGGCTTTGCATTGCAGGTCAGGGGCTTCTGGCAGCCCCACAGCTATGGTGCACCACAAATCCTCTTTGAGCTATGCTGCTAGGCTGGGACAGCACCTTGACTTTGTAAGACTTCCAAGATCCCTGCCAACTCTATTATACTGTTACTAAGAAAAAAAATGCTGTGTTTTAATTGAGAATTTGCATTTTTAATAAAAATAGAAAAATATGGTCTTTTGGGATCATGGAGAAATTGTAATTCATTGTAAAGGTTTGAGAAACATCTCCACCACGTGTTAGTGACAGACCTGAACGGTACATGATTCTAGACTTTTGTTGAGCAGGTGAGATGTTTTAAAAATTGTGGGAGATATTTTTCAAGCCTCTACAATGAATTACACTTTCTCCACGACCCCAAAAGCACCCAAGCAGTTTTAGTGGATGCAAGGAGAGAATTTTATTCCAGCTGCCATCAAATTATTATTCATTCCAACTGCCGTCCTGTAATTACCGCATGGGGTACAATTAAAGTTTTATTTAGTTTAGTTTAGTTTTATATGCCACCCTATCCCCAATGGACTCAGGGCGGCTCACAACAATAAAATGCACAATTGCACATTAAAACAATATAAAATTAAAAGTCCAAATTAAAACAATTTAAAATCTATTAAGAAACCCCCCCCCCCCCATCAGTCCAGGCTGCGAAACAGCCAGGTCTTCAAATCACGGCGGAACGAGCGAAGGTCAGGGACCATCCGGAGCTCCAAAGGAAGTTGGTTCCAAAGGGTGGGTGCGCCCACAGAGAAAGCTCTCCCCCTGGGGGTCGCCAGCCGACATTGTCTGGCCGACGGCACCCTGAGGAGGCCCTGTCTGTGGGAACGCACCGGGCAATTGGAGATTGTTGCTGGCTGCAGGGGGTCCGACAAATATCCTGAGCCTAGGCCATTTAACTTCATCCCCTTGAAAAACTACAGTCAGTTTTTTTAAGATCTCTTTTTTGGGCCTTAATTCTAATTTCATTTTTTTTTTTAAAGTGCAGTCTTTTTCTGATGTTTTATTTTATTTTATTTTATAATATATTTTATTTCTAGATGTGTCCCTAATACATTCTGACACAGAAACTGAGCTTCTGAAAGTCAAAAGCTATAGTTTGGCTTGTCATTTTATTTAGTAGACTTCAACTGGGTTCTTATTAATATTATTGGACAATTATAGGTCAGATGATATACTGTAGGTCATGTGCTCTGACAGAGCCTCTCCCAAAATGATTGCCATTAGGACTTGAAAGGTCAAAAGATCATGTACTTTATCATGAGTTTCATAAGCATTTTCTAGAGCCTGTCTTAATGGTTTTTGAGAGATAGAATTTCCAAGATTTCTCATATGAACCATGTGAGACTGAAAAGCCAGCAGGCAGGTAAGCGGCTGGTGCTCAGGGAGGGAGGGAGCATCTGGGGTATGTGCAAATAAGACATGGTATGTGGGGGTGCACAAGAGGTGCCATTTGAGTTGGAAAGCGTGTGTGGTGTACCCAAGAGGTGCTGCATATGTCAGGGAAGGCACACAGGACAGGCATGGGGTGAGGTGGGTTTGGGAGGATACATATGGGCCATGGCACATGGGAGTCAGGGATGATGTGTGGGGTTGGCATGGATCAGAGCTGGCACAGATTGGGGAAGTGCACAAGAAGGTGGCATGGGCCGGGAAATGTTCTTTCCTCGCTGTTCTTCCCTTCTTCCTTTTCTAGTGAATAGATAAATGCCTGCTGCTGTGTGGGGGATGGAGAAAGGGATTGCAGGACTGGCTGGGAAATTGTCACTTAATGTTGAAAATGAAGATCATGTGATTGCAGCAGCCAATAGCATTGAAGGAGCCACATCTTATCACATTTCATTCCCTCAGCAATCATGAATCCCAGATTTTGGACACATTATGTAAATTAGCCTATCTGAAGTACCTTGGTTCAAAAATTGGCGCCGTATGGTGTCTCATTCGACCCAGTTAAAAGTCATGTCATTGAGAGTTTAAGTATATACATTCTAAGGCTACCCAGAACAATTTAATACACCTGTTAGTGGAGATTACATAGTTACATACATGTCAATGGCACAACGCTAAATCGCCAATGGGTAAATCTAATGAAGAGCATTAGCAAACATGTAGCAAAGATCTGGAATCCTATCCGATTCAGTTAAGAAAAGCAATACTCAGCAAGAGCTATAGAAAGAAGTTAAACAACATATAATCAACTTGCCGGTCATCCTATGCCAGTCTAGACCAATGCACTGCTTACCTGCATAACTTCTTCCAGTGCTCATGTTGCTTGGCAATAGTGTCCATTTGTCAGTGACAGGATTATAGTATTCTACAGAGGCCAAATTGCAAGAGCCATCATCTCCCCCAACTACATAAAGAAGTCCATTCACTGAACACACACCTACAGAGAACAAAAACAGTACAGTAGAAGTTCTAATTTTTATAGGCTGCTGTCATGACAAGACAGAAGGGCAAATTTAACATTGATTTTTATTATTAACACCTGTTATTTCACTATTTACTGAAATCACACACATTTTGTCAGTCATACTAATGGTTTTCTGCTTGTATCCTTTTTTTTTGCTTTTTTCTAACCATTAAGAAGATATAATTTGTGAAAAGCCAGCCCACCTGCATGCGTAACAAATAATGACTATCAATAGTTGTGTTTGTACCGTATTTTTCAGAGTATAAGATGCACTTTCCCCCCCCCTAAAAGAGCTGAAAATTTGGGTGCGTCGTAAACTCGGAATGTACCTTTTTCGAAGCTTTTTTTCAGCCCTAACGAGGCGCTAATGAGGCACTAGCTAGCGATCTTCCCAGCTTTGCCTGCTATGCTTTGCTCCAACTTCAGCTATTCTTTAGAAGCTTTTTTCAGCCCTAACTAGGCACTAGCCGAGTTTCCCCCACCCCCTGTGCTTTGCCTTTTTTTTTCATTGCTGCTTCCTCTCAGCTGTGCCTTAGAAGCCGGTTTTTTATCCCCAAGCAGGGGATAAAAAATCAGCAAACTAATGTGCTGAAGCTGACCAGACTAAGGACGCTAGCCAGATGAATACCTGGTAGGCAGATTCCCCCCCCCCCATTTTCCTCTCCAAAAATTAAGCTGTATCTTATACTCTGAAAAATATGGTAATCCTTAATAAAAGTGAAAAATAATAAAAATGAAAAAAGGATCTGAAAATTCTTGTTACTTACGAGATCTCAAAAGCAATCTATATAATTCTAGTCATTCATAATTGGAAAACAACTAAAATAAACTATTAGCAGAAGCATGCATATATATATATATATATATATATATATATATATATATATATACACACACACACACACACATACACATACATATATATATGCTTTAATCATGACATCTATTCTGCAATAAATATGAATTGAACTATATCCCCCTTATGTTTAACATTTAATTAATTAAAAATAAGCAATAATACCCTATTTAAAATGCTTGTTCTGGGACCTGGCAATGATGAGATTTACAAGACAAAAAGGTCAAATTTCAGATATCTAGAAACCCTTTAAAATAAATATATTTATTCTTGAGCTTTATCCCTTCTCTTACCAAACTCTGTACATGTCGCTTTTCAATTACATTTTACTGTAATTTCCATAATTCTGCCATTTTAAAATATTTTAATATTCTCTTAATAATATTCTCTCTGTGTGTGCATTTTGTCTATTTCTTTACAAATCCTAGATATAGAAACCTGTAATTTAAAAGGGTATTAAATGTCCTGCATTTATTTGACACTATTTTTACAAATATTTTCAAATCTGCTGGAGTTAAAGTACGTAGACTTAATCAAACATTAATTTAAAATAAGACATCATGACCTTTTTATTACTAAAGTAACTAAAAGTGCTATAGTGCTTTAAAGACTCACATTTATTATTGTATATCCTTGGTATTAATATTCCCCTCAATTGCTTTGTTTATACCTGAATAGTGATAGAGAAATATGGGAGGAAAATACCTGCATTTCTTCTGCACATATTCATATCTGCTACTTGTTTCCATGTATTTGTTCCAGGGTCATACACTTCCACGCTTTTTCTCACCAAAGGACCATCATGCCCTCCAGTAGCAAATAGCTGACCACTAAGAACACCAACCCCTAAAAAGCCAAACAGGGAGTTTCAGGATCTATTATAAATCGACTTCTAGTCAGGGATGATAAATCGCTGTGCTAAAAGCATAGCCCTGACAGAACGGTAAACAGTCCAGTACCCATCGGGGTAGTTATTACGCAAAATTAAGAGTTTGTAAGAGGCAGAAAGAATAACCATGAGGAACAGGAGGAAGAGCCACAATCAATACAATGGTCAGATAAAAGAAATCTGAGTCCAGGGCAAAAATGTAATCTGAGAAAGCATTTGATTTAACTTTCTCTAGTTCTCATAAAAATAAAGGGAGGGAGGGGGAAGCGCATAGAGTCTTGCAAGATTCTGTAATTGTATTTTTATAATAAAAATAGCATTAGCATCCATAACTTTAGTTTTCTAGTCTGGTCCACATCTCAAAGGCGCTTTTTCAAGAGGCAACTGGACTTTCTGGTTTTTCTTTGAAGACATTTCACTTTTCATCCAAGCTTCTTCAGCTGAAGAAGCTTCTTGGATGAGAAACAAAACATCTTCAAAATCAAAAAAAACAGAAAGTCCAGTTGCCTCTTGAAAAAGCACCTTTGGGACAACCATGACCTGGATGACTGAGAATCTCCATAGACCAGGCCTATCAAATTGGTGGCCCACGGGCCAGATACATCACACGCAGGCAACACCCACCCCGGCTCCGCAAAGGGAAAAAACATTGTGAAATGTTACGATACGTCACGTGACACGATCGAGTTTGATACCCGTGCCATAGACATTTAGTCTGATCCCCTTGAAAGGATTACAAAATTGGCCTAGAATGGGGAGAAAATCTGAAGCTACCTAAGCACCCTTTTTCCAGGCTCTGGGAATTGATATTTTTAGCCTCTTTTTTCTTTTATTTATTTCTTTGCGGGGGCATTTTAGGCATTTGGAAGGATGAGGTAGAAGCTTTAACTCTTGCCCAAACTCTCTCAACAGTGGGCTGATGTTTCCAATCTCGGAAATAAGAGGCAAAATAGCATGACAACCTGTCTTTTTTTTAAAAAACTATTTTTAACCATTAAGAGATGTTACTGCCAGTAAGTGCTGTGCTTCCTAGAGTGGCCAACTAGACGTTTTCCCTTAGTAATCCATTTCCTAATGTGTACCATGAAATGTGAAAGTAATAGGGGAAAAAATCAACTCTCTGGAAGCAGCCTTAGCCATGAGGCAAGTAGACAGTCACTTCTACGTTCTAATCATGTTCATGACATCTGCAAGGGCATTTGTGAAAAGGAATTGCTGTAGCTATAAATATTCCACGTCCAATGTCAATATGTCAATCTTGGCTACTACTGGAACATAATACTGCCTAGACTGAATTGTCAATCTGAAGCAGACTTCAAGTTAGTCATCAGTAATCATGACAGATGTTTATAGAACTAAGTCCATTGAACATACCAACTTGCTAATCAATATTACATTCTACTTTTTTTTAGATGGTCCATATTTATCTACTCCAGCCTGTTATGAGACTATCTGCTTTGACTTGAATGCCTATCAACCTGGCCATAAGGAGATTGACACAAAGAACTGAGAAAACAACAACATAAAAGGAAATATTGCTGTGTGTTACAGAAGTCTAACACTTTAAGTAAACAAATAATAATAATTTGGGATATAATACCTGCACCACTGCGCCGAGTACTCATATCAGAAACGTAAGACCATTCATTTGTAGATGGATTATACTGCTCCACAGTACTAAGGCACTGGCGTGATGCTCCATCATAACCACCAACAGCGTAGAGTTTACCTAGAATTTTAGCAACAGCCGTCAACAGGATCAATTAAAGGAAAATATATGGCGAATATTTAATAACCAGTTTTTAATCACTGCTCATCTGATTATCACATATTAGACATAAGTTTGTTGAATATCTACAAATTTGGTGGCAATAGTTATAATATGCTTCTATTGGGCATTTCCAATGAAATATCAAGGCAATGAGAAACTCTTATAAAGCAAGAAGCTTTTTAAAAGCTCCAGCTTCAAGCAGCAATCATTTCAGGGTTTTTTTTTTCCTTATTATAAAGTGAAAGCATGAGTAGTTACTGACACTTTAAAATCAGCCAAAACTCAGGGGCCTTAAGCTCCCCTCATTCAGTGCTGTTGTAACTTTAAATAGTTTCTGAATGAATGGTTTTAAGTTGAGGATTACCGACAGAGCCTTGGTGGCACAGCAGACTAAAGCACTGTTAAGTAACACCTGCTGCCTGCAATTACTGCAAGTTCAAATCTCACCAGGCTCAAGGTTGACTCAGCCTTCCATCCTTTCTAAGGTAAGTAAACTGAGGACCCAGTTTGTGGGGGCAATAAGCTGACTTTGTATAAAAAAGAACACCACTTGGGGGGGGGGGCAAAAGCCCTACTAAGCAGATATATACAAAAGTATGAAGGCTATTGCTTAACGCACTGTAAGCCGCCCTGAGTCTCCGGAAAAGGGCGGCATATAAATCGAACCAATAAATAAATAAGTAAATAAATAAATAAATAAATGACACATATTAACCAGTTCAGAAACTCTTTCTTTCACTAATTTCTTGATTTCTTTCCAGGACATGGAATAAAAAAACAATTGCCACTTTTAATAAGAAGAAAATATGGGAACATGGAAAACGTGACCAACTAAGCTTTCAGAGACAGTTGTACTTATAGAATGGCAGAGATGTATTTAGAGAAAAAAACATCAAGCATCCTCTGACTCGCTTAATTGGCTGGATGTGATTTTGTGATATTGATCGTTGCAATGTTGCATCACTGTAAATAAAATAGTAGTGACTTCAAAACAGAAAAGTCTTACCCTCTACAACTCCAACTCCAACACTGCTTCTTCTTGTGTTCATAGGCGCCACAAAAAACCATTCATTGACCTTATAATTATAAGCCTCCACAGATGCCAGACCTAGTTTGAAAACATGAAAAGGGGAAACACATAACACTGTGTTTTCCTATCACAGAATTCATCTCATAATGATCATTTCCCTTCAGGCAAACAAAGGGAAGGAAGCAAGCCAGAGCTCCTTTGTTAATCAGGAAGCTTCTTTTTCAGGCATTAACACTATCCTTACCTATTGCGATCATCATGAGCTTTTTGCAATAAGAAGTCACCCCTGAGAATAACACCCCAGTTCTTATTATTGATCTATGCTTAACAGGGCATTCTAAAACCACTCCCTAACAGGGAAGAGAAGTTCAATGAAGGGTTTTTGTAGAATCTGATTAACTACCCATTATGGTGGCAATTGGAAGCAATGAATTTTCTTAAGTAAACATTTAGTTTTTCTTCCCATGGTTCAAGCCAAAATTAACCACCCTTAAAAATTAGGCTTCAGCTCCATCCATTTTCCTGAGAGATCATTATTAAAATGAATGAGAACGTCACAAAGTAGGTACAGAATGCCAAAGTTTGTATTTATGAACAGAGGAACTTACTCCAGAAGAAAGTCTTAAGAATAAAGAGTTGAATATTCTCCCATTGGGGCTGGCTTTTGTGCATCAGCTTACCAGTACTTCCATCAAATCCACCAACAGCGTACAGGAGCTCATTGAGCACAGCAGCTCCTAAAGTGCTTCGCCTTTCTTGCATGCTAGCTATAGATGTCCACTGATCTTTCACTGCATCATACACATCGACTGTCCGAACTCGCAAAGAGCCATTGAAACCTCCCACCGCATAGACTTTGCCTGTCATGAATACCACCCCTGTTAAAAATAAATGAAGAGAGCGCAAAGCTTTAAGCAAATCAATCTTTGCCTACCACAAAACTCCTATTCCAACTTCTTACATGCAAGTATAGGAATCATTAAAAAACTAATAATAAAAGAGAGTGTCTGTTCATCTAACAGCTTCTGATTGCATGATTCACCACGTTAACCTTTTCTATTATCAATTTCTGGCAGCTTTTAGCATTGACATGATCTATATTCAATAGGTATAATCCACCAGTCAAAAGATACCTTTGATAACAACCAGTATGAGTTATTTCAAATATTATACAAATATAAATCTGGACTAGGCTCCAAGTAGTCTCAACAACCACCTGTAATTTCTGATGAACTTTCCTCGAATGATGTATAAGTAATATGCAATTGCATATTCGATGGTTACACTCAACAAGATTTTAGCACAGTGTATTAAATAGCTTTTAGCAGCTGCTATAATGTATTTAGAGAACTTATTAGCAAAGGCTAATTCAATTCTAATTATTATTAATGTTCATTAGTGGTTCCCAAAATTGGGGGGGGGGGGCAGCAGGCAGGTTTGAAAAGCATATCCTCACCAAATAGATGATCATCCAGGACTAGTCCAAAAAGCAGTAGCATGTGTAATCTGGAGTTTACCGCTGGGGTATGTGGATATGCTCACATAACACGACCGCTAATGAACTGCACTGGTTCCCAGAGGCAATTCAAAGTGCTGATTTTCTCCTTTAATGCTCTGCATGGCTCAGGGGAAGGTTACTTGCAAGACTCCCTGTTTCCCCTGGTTTCTGTCTGTCCCATCAGACCTGGCAGGGTCAGTGTCCCTTCTAGGAAGCAATGTCATCCAGTGGGACCCAAATGGCTTTGCCTATTCTGTCACAGCACTCATCCTATGGAACCGCCTTCCACCAAAGTCTGAGTGGTCCTGAAGATCTGGCTTTCCTTCAGACACTGAGGCCAGGATGTTAGTGAAGCCTGGTATGTGTATTTTGTTGTGTTCTGTGCTATAAGGTTATTTGTAATTAGGTAATTATGTTAAGGAGCCCTGGTGGCGCAGTGGCAAGAATGCAGTATTGCAAGAAAACTCTGCTCACAGCCTGGAGTTCGATTCTGACGGGACCCAAGGTTGACTCAGCCTTCCATCCTTCCAAGGTTGGTAAAACGAGGACCCGGATTGTTGGGGGCAATATCCTGACACTGTAAATCACTCCAAGAGCACTGTAAAAGCACTATGGGGCGGTATATGTCTAACTGCTATTGCTTTGTAGTGTTTCACATAAATGTGTGATTTATGAACTTGTTTTGTTACTTGTCCAGAGTTATTTGGTTAAAGTGAATAGTCACATACATTCTTTAAATAAATAGATAAAGCACTACTAATTTAATTTTTTAAGAATGGTATGGAACCTCTGGGCCTGGCTTTGCAACTTGACTTTTTGTAAAATGAAACTGTTAAAAGGTGGCTGTGATAAGAAGCCTGGACTCCATAAGCAGCTTTTTCAGCCAGCTCCCAGAGATAACAGGGAAACTTATTGACTCAGGGGCTGGCTGAAAAAAAACCCTCCTGAAATCCAAGCAAGATTTTCAGCCATGGAGGATTTTCAGTTCCGGAACAGAGACGTTTCTCTACACTCTGGGGCTGACTGAAAAACCTCAGGAATTAAGAAACTAAATGTCAAGATAGTTATGTTCAACAGAGGACACGAAGTCAAAAATAAAACACTACAGTAAGTAAATGAATCTGTGTACCTCGCATGCTGATTATGGGGAAATAAATAAAGACATTTTAAGATGTGTAAATGCTAGTGGTAAAGGTGTAGGTAGTATGCAGATTGTTGATAAAAGCAATCTACAAGATTGCTGTCTATAAGTGCAAATAGTTTTATTACAAAGAAACAATAGCTAGACGTGTCATGAACAACATAGAAGTTGAATGCACTGAGAATTGCTTATTTAAGAAGTCTGTGTGTAAAACGGATAGAATGAATCAATGAATCAATATTGATTGAAGGCAGACTAAGTATAAAAAATGAGTGACCACAAAAAATGAAGCAAGTGGTTCAGTTGTAAGAAAGAATGAACGAGCCCTGTTTGTCTTGTTGTCATGTGTCCAATTCCTTTTCTTACAAAATTTACCATTTTTCTGTACTTTGCGTAATATTGCTTACTCAGAAAGGCAGTAAGGTGATGGATATATTTCGTAATTACTTACAGGTGGCAGAATATATAAATAATAGAACAAATAGTATTTAAATAGTGATTGAGGCCATTATAAAGAACAAAACGTACCTGCTCTGCATCTCCGAGAAGGAAGTTCAGCAATCTGATCCCATCGCTCCTCCTCAAAGTCGTAACACTCTACACTTCGAATGGCTTTTGGTGCCTGCCCACCCACCACAATCATTATCTTGGTGAGAAAGAAAAAGTAATTATTGTTTTTAAAAAATCCCATAGAATCACAGCCTTTTCAATAGAAATACACCTTTAGAAAAATAATTCTTAAACTGTGTTATCTCCCAAAATAGCTGAGTGCATTAAACGGAGTAAAAGAAAATTGCTCCAGAAAAAAAATGTTTTATAATAGAAGCATGGCAATTTGACATATGCAAAATATTAAAATTAAAAGTACGGCCAGAAAGTTGCTGCTGTTATCTTTGGATGAGGCCTCTGCACTTTGGCTTAATAAACTATATTGCTTTGGAAAAGGCCAGTAATTTGGAATCTAAAACACAGGTTTTTGTTAACAGCCTGGAAACATATGACAATTCTATGAATGCCTGGCAATGGTGATTAATATCAGAAGATAGTAGTACAGGAATTTAGAATGTGAAAGACAGAATGAAATCAAGTTAATAAAAACAGTATTTTCACATTTTAAATCTATGCTTAATATTTGTTTGCATTCTTATGTAAGTCACTTGTTGAGATAGGTACTATGGAAATCAAATAAATAAATAATATATCTAACAAAAAAGTTCAAAAATTCACATTTGCCCAAAACTAAACTGTTCCTCTACAAACTGGCTAATCTGAATTGATATTCATGGTCATCCAATTACATGCCAACATTTAACATCTATAGGAAGACTAGATGTAATCTTCTCCTTTGTGCTTTCTTTGCACTGTACCTATCCTATAATAGGGTAAATATATTCTAAATTATATCAATACTAAATAGAAAAAACATTTGGGTAGAAAAAGTGTTAATTACTGGAATACAATGCCAACATATTTTTACGCTTGGGCTGGAATTACTATCGGTGTTGATTTTTTTCAACAAGGAAACATTATTTACCTTTGGCAAACTGACTGGAGTCCTTGGCTTGGTTCTAGGATTTTTTATCAGCTGTCTCTGATCCAGAGGAAGCAAGTGATATTTCATGGCTTCAATGAGGAAGTCTTTACATGTATTATTATTCTTGATTAAAGCTTCTTCTTCAACTGTCTAAATGTTAAAACAGGTTAGCACAATGGCTTCATTTCACTAATGAAAATAGAATAGAATAGAATAGAATAGAATAGAATAGAATAGAATAGAATAGAATAGAATAGAATAGAATAGAATAGAATAGAATAGAATAGAATTTTTTGTTGGCCAAGTGTGATTGGACACACAAGGAATTTCTCTTGGTGCATATGCTCTCAGTGTACATAAAATAAAAGATACGTTCGTCAAGAATCATAAGGTATAACACTTAATGATAGTCATAAGCAATCAGGAAACAATATCAATATAAATAGTAAGGATACAAGTGACAAAATTACAGTTATACAGTCATAAGTGGAAGGAGATGGGTGGTGAGAACGATGAGAAGATTAATAGTAGTGCAGAGTTAGTAAATAGTTTGACAGTGTTGAAGGATAATGATAATGGGTAATGAACATTAGCATCTCTGGGTTAGGTAGTGAACATTAAAAAAATATGTGCCAAAAGAAGTTTGCTGGATTTGTTCTGAAGAATTTAGATGTAACAGTATGAAGCTATAGGGCATTCTGCCTATTCAACATCTAGTTCATTAAGTGATTCCCATTTGTCATTCCTTGCAATATTACTTCTATTTTCAAGTTAGCACTGATGCATATTCTGTGCATGAAATTGTGCAACAATCTTATCTCATTAACTGTTTGCCAACCTCAGCAACTTTTAAGATGTGTGGACTTCAACTCCCAGCATGGGGAATTCTGGAAGTTGACGTCCAAACATCTTAAAAGTTGCTTAGGGCAACACTGAAATAGGATACACAAGAGATTTTGGACAAGAGAAGAAAAAAAAGGCATGGAAAGCCAAATTGTGCACAGTAGGAAAGATCTGAATTACCTTCAAAATCCTAAAACTACCTAAATAAACTGTGTGATGACTATTTATGAAATTATAAGCTGCAGCCAGATAGCAGGCACAAGGCAGAGAATTTTTTTTTATTTTTTTTTTACATTCGAACTTTCTCAGACAGTGCCTCTTTAGGAAGAACTAAAAGTTTAATTTGTAGTTCATGATCTTAATTTTTTTTCACAGCGTTTGCTTAATGATTCAAATTTTGGGAAAAGATTAAGTTGCTCTTTATTAACATTGAAATCTGCATTATCTTATTCTATACATTCTCTTGGAAATTTTTTTCTCTGAAAAGCAACTAACAGCAGCAAGAACAATAGTAACATACTGTACATTCATACATATATACATGAGGTATTTGAGCCACTCAAAAACAGTACACTACTGGAGCCCGAACCTACAGCAAGGTTCCCCAACTTAGTCTTATTGAACAGGAAGTTTCCACCCAAACAAAGTAGATATGAAAATTCTAAGGCATAAAAGGTTTTGAGAAGCCCAACGGCAACAGGTATAGCTCTTAAAGGAGGGACAGGGCAACCAGGCAGTGCCCATTACTACTCAGGCTACTGCATTTATTTGTTTGTATCCTGCCTTTATTATTTTTACAAATGCCTCAAGACAGTGGACATATCTAACACATCTTTCTCCTCCTATTTTCCCCACAACCATCACCCAGTCAGGTGAGCTGGGCCGAGAGTGTGTGACTGGTCCAAAGTCACCCAGCTGCCTTTCATGATTAAGGTAGGACTAGAATTCACCATCTCCCGCTTTCTAGTCTGGTGCATCTAAATGAGGGCTGTCAAACTCCAAGGGCGTGGGCTGGATGTGTCACATGCTGGCCATGCCCACACCCTGTTTAGCAAAGGAGAAAAAAAGTCCCAATACGTCACATGAGTTTGACACCCCTGATCTAAATCAAAGTATGGTAATCCAAATATGAAATGACAAGAGTCCTCAAAATATCTCAATCCACAAATACTACAATTGGTTCACAGGATGAAATTATGTCATGGTCTCCACCTGCTCTTCAAGAAAGAGCCATGAATCCAAGAGGACCCCCAGATTATGGGTGAGTTTTGAACAGGAACACAACCCTAAGGTAAAGGTAAAGGTTCCCCTCACACATATGTGTAGTCGTTCCAGATTCTAGGGGACGATACTCATCTGTTTCAAAGCCGAAGAGCCAGCGCTGTCCGAAGATGTCTCTGTGATCATGTGGCCGACATGACTAAATGCCAAAGGCGCACAGAACGCTGTTACCTTCCCACCAAAGGTGGTCCCTATTTTTCTACTTGCATTTTTTACATGCTTTCGAACTGCTAGGTTGGCAGAAGCTGGGACAAGTAACGGGAGCTCACCCTGTTACGCAGCACTAGGGATTCAAACCGCTGAACTGCCAATCTTTCAATCAACAACTCAGCGTCTTAACCACTGAACCACTGTAAACACAACCCTACTCAATGCTAAAATTCTAAATCCACAGCTACTTTAACTTGCTAGAACTGAATCTTGATAGCCTCTTCAGCCAGAGGTAGAGATGTAGAAATAATTATCATCAAGCATATGGCTACAGCATCACCCTAAATAATCTCTCAGTAATTACACCAGTAAAAAAAGTCTATACAACGTGAAGTTGGTTTTAAAAATTCCAAATTCCTGTATCGTTAGAATACCAAACGGCAGCCTTTCTTGCACCATTTATTGTAGATAAATGCAATCCCTGTTCTATCCAACTGAGCCTTTATGTGAAAAAAGCATTGGAAGGCTGCAAAGATTATGATTCCTAAGGGAGATAGATGAATGGATGTCAAGTCATAAAGAGCTTGTATTATTTTTAATTGTGCAAAGTTCTGATGACTACTAACCTGCACAAGGTAGTCTCTGGGCAAGAGAGGAAGACGAACATGCTCCATCAGCTTTGCCATGTGTTCCAAGCGAGATTCTTTGTCATAATTAATCCACGAAATGACAGCTTCAAAGACCTGCAAACAGCAAAACTTGTTTTGTCTAAAAGGGACCTAATTTGTCATTACGGAACCCAAATTTGCAAGCAACGATTTCATAAATTATGTAACAGTTAAGTCTGCAGAAACGACTTAAAACGCTTTTTAAAAGGCAGAGGATAGTGACATAATAAGATTTATAAATGCAGAAAAAAAGGTGATCATGTGCAGGATGAAAACACAGTCATTTAAATAAGCCATACCTTGCAGACTTTTGGACTTCAAATTGTGTAGCACACTTCCAATCCAGAGACATCTCAATTTGTTTACAGGTTGTACAATAAGTATACATTATAACTGTTAGCATTCTGAATCTAATTTAAACTCTCAAGGGCAATACAAGTAGTCCTTGACTCACAGCAGGTATTTGTTTAAAGACAGTATGAAGTTACAACAATATCGAAAAAGTGACTGGTGACCATTTTATCACACTTAGGGCTATTGCAACATCCCCATGGCCACACAACCAAAATTTGAACACTTGGCAACTGGCTCATATGTATGATGACCGCAGTTTTCCAGCATTGTGATCACCTTTTGCGACCTTCTGACAAGCAAAGTCAATGGGGAAGCCAGATTCACTTAACAACTGTGTTACTAACTTAACAACTGCAGTGATTCACTTAACAACTGTGGCAAGAAACATGGGACAAACTCACTTAACTGTCTTGCTTAGCAATGGAAATTTTGGGCTGAATTGTGATCATAAGTAATATGTAGTCATATTTTGATTTCATCACTAGAATAAAAATGTGTTTGAACGTTGTACTTAATTTGCCTGTTTTGAGTCTTTTGCATGACTATAGTGTTCTAAAAGACAATAGGAAAGAGGATACTAGAGTATGTGACAACAGGCAACACAAAAAGAGCATGGAAAAATCACGGAGTTCTATGAAATGAACAAAGATGTACATCAACCATTGGAAATTCTACTTTTTAGTTTAGAATAGATTATGAGAGTTACAGAAAAAAAATCAAATAGTCTAGTTCACAAATGTAGTCACATATCTATAACAATTGTACATCTCAAATCTTGGTTTGTGTTGAAATCATCCATCACCAGCAAATTTCTTTCAATACGGGAGTTGTACCTGATTAAGGAACTTCCAGGCTGGAGACCTAAATATCATCTGACAGCATCAGAAAGAATGTTAATGAAAAAAGGAGCTTCATTTAATGAATGTGCAGTAGGAAGAAGTCGCCAGTGAGATGTCCAGATTAAAGGTGCTGATGGCTCTTGTGCACATTCGTATGCTTGTGTTGCTTAAAAAAAACGAATCCTTCAGCCAGTGTAAATTAGAGATGGGACATTAAATTGCAAGTGACACTAATTGCATCCCATCCAGCTTGTTATACTTTCTACAAAAGGTTAATCAAATACTCATTTAGCAATGTTTTAAATTGTGAGCCTTGATCTGTATGCCTTCTTATTTTTTCAGCTTCATTAGTGGCCATTTTGGTATATCCCTTTCCGGATCATAGAAGTCTTCTGCCTTTAGGCACACTGATTTTTTTTTTTTTTTAAGTTAGAGAATTTCAAAGCCTGCTGGAGTTTATTCCAATGTTTTTTAGTTCTGGACAGCACCATTTGCAGATGCTTTTGAACACAATTGTGCCAATCTTTTAAAACCTTAATTAGCTTGGGATCCAAATACCTAAAGAAGCATCATTCCCTATTTATGGCAGTATATCTGTGCCTTGGGAACTTCAGGGGAGCCTCTTCTCAAAGAAGAGCATTTATTTCATAGCCATGTGACAGCTAGCGAAAGCTGCCATTTCTCTGACTGCTCAGATCTTTCTTTTTCTCCTCTGTCTATGCAGTCAAGCTCTATTTCCATATTACAGAAGACACAAATCAAGAATACCTTTTCCTCTGATGACACTGTGAGCTTGTCACTTGATATCAAGCTGCAAACCTGGTCCAAGCTTAGGCTAAGAAATTCTTCACCAAGCATCACTTCAGGAAAATGCTGCTCTGTTCCAAAGAATTGGAAATTAAGAAAAGGAAGATCATAATGAAAATCCAAGTTTTCACTCAACATGAAGGACTAGCAACAATAGCTTGCACAACAATGGGATTACAGCGTATGAAGAAAAAAACCCAGACTGACTGGTGTTCAAAGATGACACCAATAAAGAAAATGAGCTCCACTGTCACATCAGGAAATGTATAACCTACTGCTATGAGTGTGTGAAACTCTGAATTTCATACTGTAGAAGAGCCACAGCTTAGAACAGGGGTCCCCAACCTCTGGTCTGTGGACCTGCACTGCAGAAACCAACTGTGCAAACAAGCAAAGCCCCATCCATGGGATGCAGGCAGCACATGAAACCACGTCCCCTCAGTCCATGGCAAAACCTCCACGGAACTGGTCCCTCGTGCCCAAAAGGTTGGGATCTGCTGGCTTACAACATACTTGACATGCAAGGAGTTTCAGGTTCAATCATGTGCAGAAAACAAGAAGAAACATTTAACTGAAACCTTGCAGGAGCATCTATCAACCAATGTATAATCTGTTACACTGACTGTAGGTAATATAACTGTAGTTCAACAGTTCTGGGAAGTGCTTGGCTGGAAAAAGCTTGTAAAAACTGTAATTGTAAAGACTGTTTACATAGCGGTATATAAAATAATAACTCTACATTGATAGAATAATGTTTTCTGAGGGTAGGCCCAAGAAAGACAGCTTCTGGTACTAGTGTGGAAAACTGCACAAAGAAACTGAAACTGCACAAAGAAACTCTTTAGACATAATAGATTGGAATCTAGCTTGTTTTCAAGATAATGTCTGCAATACAGATACTACCTTCAGCTCTTTTCATTTACAATATCAGTTCCGAATATTTCTTTAAAGTGGCTCTGTAAAATACTTCTGTTCACCAGCAGGTGGCTCTTGAGAACATAAATCTCAATACAACTTATTATAATTATAATGAACTATCACGGGTTATTCAATATCTTATTACAGAAACAATTTTTAAAATGAGAATGTAATGTTCTGAAGAAATATTTAAAATTGTATGAAGCCAAACATTTACACTCTAGTGGTAACTAGACTGTAGACCATACAGCACACTAAACCAAAATCAAACAAATCACAATGATAACACAAGTTATCAGCTTTAGGTATTTCTCAAAGAGGGTATTCAATGAGCTCATAGGTTGCTTTCTGCTGCTTTAAACTGCAAAATATTTCACTGTACACAGTTAATGTATAGCCAAAGGAATCTTGAATGCATTTCTGGGATATTTTCATTAACATTTCATAGGGGGATGTTAAAGTAATATATTCCTCGTGAACTTGCAAGAGCTTGCAATTAAACCAGATTTAAATTAAACGTTGTTCAGTGCTGGTCTGGTTAAAGATTAAATGGTTTTTAAAATCAAGCATTTAAAGGTAATTATTTGTCCCAGATATAAGCAAGCAAAGCTCTGAACGCCCTACATTCAAGTTCAGAAACGTGGACAAGAGAGCAACAGGCTTCATTAAGCCACTGATTTTGATGGAGTTGGCTGAAATGGCAAAATTGACTACTTTGATTAAAGAAAAGGATATAAGTACTTTTGTTTCCACATGGAGACCGTTTCTGAACTTAGTGCTTGATGTGGAAAACAATGTAACTTTGATTTTGGGTTTTACCGAGTAGATTGATAGATCTTTACAGAAATGGCTTGTTCATATTATTATGAAAAAGCAAAAAGTTGTGATTTGATGTTAGTGCCTTATTTTACTGTAACAGAGAAAGTCAGAAGCCAATGCTTCTTTTTCTTTATTTTTTCTTATCTATCCTCACTTTTCTTCCCCCTTTCTCCTCCCCCCCCCCCCATTTTTCTATTTACTTTTGTATTTTGTATTTTACAGTATTTTATAACTCGATAAAAATGTTAAACTTAGCCGCTGATTTTCAAGGCAGGTCGGTTGTAACAAACATCTTTGTTGGCAACGATAACCCATAATTTCCCCGGAATCTTTTACAGGTGGTCCTCAACTTACAACCATTCGTTTAGCAAAGTTACAAAAGCTTCTTACAACCAGTTCTCACTCTTAACAACTGACACACCGTCCCCACAATCAGATGATCAAAATTCAAGCACTTGGCAACCGGCATGTATTTGCAACACATGCAGCATCCCAAGATGATGTGATCACCGTCTGCAACCTTCCCAACCAGTTTCCAACAAACAAAGTCAACTGGGAAATTTGGATTTGCTTAAAAGGCCACATGGTTCACTTAACTTGCTGCAAGTTAACGAATCTAAACACTGTACCTTTCTTTCATAAAACTGCTGCCCTAGCCCCATAATCATATTGAACTGATCTTGGTTATATCTTTCCCAGTGTCAAATTAGCCGACGTTTGATGAAAATTGTAAGCATGCACTAAGTACAGTATCACCAAAGATATATTATGAATTGGTGCATTGGCTGAACTGCTTATCAATAGGGATTCTGTTCTCACTTCATTACATCAGTAACAAGACCTTACAAAAATGTATTTTATGCATGTGAAAAAAGTCGTCTGCGCTTAAGTAAAGAAACAAAATACAAGATCAATATTGCAGATATGTAAAAACCTTTAGATCTGGTTTGTTTAGTGACCATGTCAATACAAAAGTGCAGATAACAAATTGTGCTAACAAGGGATAACTCCTGTACGACCTATTTCATTTTCAATTCTTCCTTTCCTAATGCATCCAAGCCTGGAATTTGCCTTTTGTTTTCTACACTTATCACAGAATGCACTGATGTTTATCTAGGCAAGGGGTCAGCAACCTGCAGCTCTGGAGCCACATGCGGCTCTTTGGGCCCTCTGCTGTGGCTCCCTGTCGGGTGACCCCACCACTGCCTGGCCCCGCCCCTCGCCCTCCCCTCCCAGTCACTCCTCGCCTGGCCTGAGAAGGTAACGGTGACAGGGGATGGAGAAGTGGTCAGGGCAGAGACAGATACAGAGAGCGGGAGAGAGAGAGACATAAGAGAGATATAGAGAGAGGGGGAGGGGGGAGGGGAGAGAGATATATGTCAAAAGGGTTTTGTGGTTCCCGGTGTTTTTTAACAACTGGTTCTCTGCCCTAATGACCGGCTGGGTAGATGTGGCTGGCGAGGTGTCATGTGACTGGTGGAAGTGAGTGACATCAAGTTGGCCATGCCCAGCCAGGTTTTGTGGCTCCCGGTGTTTTCTTTTCTGTGGGAAATGGGTCCAAATGGCTCTTTGAGTGCTTAAGATTGCAGACCCCTGGCCTAGATCAATCTGTCATGTTTCAAAGTCCTCCTTTTTAGTCAGTCTTCAAGAGATCCTGGTATATGAAAATTGTCTCTGTCTATATCAGAGCATCTGTCTAAACCACAGTCTCCTTAGCACATGCCCACTTCATTTCATCAATTAAATCATGCTGAAAAGACGTGTACCTGGATTTGCAAATTGATTCAAACTGAAAATTTCTTATTTACCAGCCAAGTCCGCTTTATTTGGACAAAGATGACAGAAACAGAACTGCAGCTATATAGAATCATCCTATGATGTACTACTGTTATCATCATCAAAAAAGAAGATTGTGTCATTGATATGGACACCTCTTCCATTCCTTTAAGGGAAGCTTCAGGTAAGGCACTACATGTAAGTACAATTATGATGAAAGCTACAGTGTGTCTAGGGAATACATTTTTGTAAGGTCTTGTTACTGATATAATGAAGTCAGAACAAGAATTCCTATTGATAAGCAGTCAACCAATGCACCAATTCATAATATATCTGAAATCTTTGGGAAAAAACAGAATTTGCTCCAGTGTAAAGCATTTTATGCAGATCTGCTTGAAGTATTTGACTTTAGGGCCTATACAGTAAATAAAAATAGTGGGAAGATGCTTTAAGATTCACTACTGTATTCTTCACTATTTGACTCATAACTTTCTATAATTGTTTATTCTTTTGAGAGCATGTAACAGTATTGTGTGGTTCAAGTACTCCCCATATCAGAAACCTGCCAATTGGAAATTGAACAAGACTACCTTCTTACAACTTCTTTCAAATACTGTATGCTCACTTCCAGCAAATGGAGTACAAAGACTTTAATATTATAGCTGCAGAAAAATACTGTCTTTTATTCCTGTTGCGGGCCAGTGGCAAGCTACCAGTTGGCTTCAAGTGTTGTAAGGTCAACTAAAAGGCACCCTAGTGGGGCAAAAACTACTTCCCTTTCCTATTCTCACACTATCTTCTCAATTCCGAAATATCTGAGACAAATTTGCAGCAGAAAAAGAAGAGTATATTTTCACTAAAAACTTGTCCTTCAACCTGACTTTATATTTTCCTAATACTCCTTCTATTCAGCTCCTTCTACTCAAACAATCACTTACACATGATAAAAACCTCTTCTTTTTAACTCCTTCAATATTTGCTTATTCATTATATAAGCTCTCTCTACTTACATCTGTTCTTTGTTACTTCTCTTTTTTTAGATATTGTACACTTTTCTTCTTCCAAGTGGTTCTAATCGTATATTAGAACCTGGTTATAAACTTGCTTCCTTCCATAGCTCTCTTAACCTTCTCTGGTTTTTAGACCATTTCCAAAAAACACATCATGGTGTTTCTTTCCTATGCTAACTTGACTCCACCACCTTCCTGTTCAAAAGATAAAATGTTCCTTGACTTTTAAATTCAGTGGTACTCTTGTACTGAAAGGTATGTCCAAGAGAGCAAAGATATGAGCCCAAGTAGAACCTCAATATTCTACCTAACTTCCCCCATATCCTTTTCTAGTTAATGCTATATTAACTTAAGAGTTGGCTAAGGAGCAAACAATTACTACTAGGAAGGATAAGGCTGATTGTTGTTTCAGTATATCTTAAATACGTAATTGTAATTTTACTCAACATTGCTGCTTCGAAACATTGGTATAATATCTTTTGTAAAAGATTCTGTAAAATTGCCTGCTTGTAAGTTGAAAGCATTTTGTAATTCTCATGTCTGTTCGGAACATCTAGCCTGAAAAGTTGTATTTAAAATACCAGATGTAGATTTAGATAATATCTTAACGGCAACTTTCTCTAATGTTTGTCCCTCCAGACATTTCAGCATGCTGGCTAAGGAATTTGGAGAGCTGAAGTCCAACTTCTGAAAGGCGTCTAGGTTGAGGTGGCTGTTCTGGGTTAAGAGTATGAAACATACTGACCTCCAAACTACGATTTTGATATACTTCCTCCAACATGATCATTATTCAAGAATTATGAAAATTCATTCTGAAATATGTAAGAGATGCCATGTTGCCTTTCTCTACTTGAGGGATTTAGATCATGTGTACATTCAGTTGAATTTTACCAGTAAGAATTAGCATTTTATATATGTTAAAAGTCCTCTTATGATGCAAGAGAATCACCTACAAGCTTACGCAGCAAATTAGTTCTCTCCCCCTTTGTTGTTTTGATTTAGGTTGAAGGATGTGTACTAGTATCCAAGACATCAATATTTTCATATTTTAAAGCCAGGAACATCTTGAGGGCTGTTACAATCACCTGCATAGGCATTGGCCTGTTGCAATAATTCTGTGCAGGTGTGCACATCTGCAAAGGCGCGAATTCCAAGGCAATTTGTGGGGTGGAGCTGAGACTGAAGAAAGTCACAACAGTTCTGTCGAACATCCATTAGCTGTAACAAGCTGGCAGCTGGCAGTAAAACCTGAAATTTGAAAAAGAAAAGGCAACAAAGAATTAGCAACTGAAGTCCCATATGTTGGTTCCTCCAAAAAAACAACAATATTGAAGCACGATTTTTAAAAGTATTAAAGACTAACCATACTATGACACACCTGAGCCAGAAAAGAATCATATTTCTCTACTTCTTTAACATACTTCAGCCAAACAGAACAATAAAACTGCAATATACCCTGGGGTGCATTCATTCTCTTATTCCAGCAAGATTAATCCAACCCAGCTGGATCACACGGGAATATTACAAATCAGTAACTATTTTAGAGAGCACTAACCCCAACAGGCATCAATAAAATTAAACTATCAGTCTCTAGGCCTCAATACACTTTGATTCTTAGAATAGATTAGAAAAAAGAAACTAAATAATAATTGGTTAAGAGAAACTAATAATAATTGGGTTTCTTCAGCTAACATCAGTTTTTCAAGGTTTTAATATTCTCCTCAAAGAATGAAGGACAAAATGTAAATATAATTAACAGCATGCTTCCCAGGAAGGGGCGCATCCACATCCATGTTGCATTTCAATGGTTAAATTATTGGGATATAATAGAACAAGAGCCAGCACTTTCAAAATTTGCAAACTGGACTGCCAAGACTCTATCCTTTGGAAACCCCTTCACAGATCTCCTCAAACTGAGAGGAAAGATTTAAAGATGTTTCATCTCTTGTTCATCGTCTTCCACGTAACTGGCAATCCTAAAATGCGAGTTCCTGACTCTGGTGAATAATGACTCTGAGAAGATGGAAACAGTTACAGCTCAATACAGACTTTCCCTGCCAATTCAAGGGAGCAGGAAGAGATGGAGACGGCTTCTTATCATGCTCCTATCCATACTTCCTATTTTATAATGCCTAGAGAGGGTTTCAAAATGATTTCAACTAGAATATAACACCGGGTGGTGGAATATACAAAACCAGATAATATGAACTGAACGCCAACCTTTGGGCGTCCATAATCACACTGGAGTGGACTGTAAATTTCAAATCTTTAGTTCTCAACTTTCATCATCCTTATTAAATGCTACCTGAACACCAAACTAGACAAAGCTATTATATTTTCATTGTCCTGTCAAATGTAATGCTCCAAAAGTACATTCTGTATTTTTAATATCTTTGGAGATACTCAATTTCAAAAGACAATACCAACTGTATGTGTACATTCATGCACACATTATAATAAATAAAATGACAATGATTCATTCTAAATTTCAACCTAAAATGTATTCTGTACTTTGCTATTTTTTTTCTGCCCATCATTAAAAATGAAAACTTTCCAAAGTGGCTTACATAAGAAAAGCAGTAATATTTGTCGCTACTTTGGATAAATTGTCCTGAAAATTAGTGGATCTTTTGACTGAGATGTGTACAAGATAACACAGTAAAATGCACTAAGAGCAACAAAATAACGAAAAGAAACAAAATATTTAAAAAGCTTATTTGGTAATAAAACTGTAGGTTTATTGACCTCGGTTCCCAATAATTTACACATAGTATTTTCTTATACAAAATTTTACGGAACTAAAATTTATTTATTTATTTATTTATTTTATTTAAATTTGTATACCGCCCTTCTCCTAGTGGACTCAGGGCGGTGCACAGCCAAGTAAAAAACATCCAATACAAAATTTAAAAATTTAAAAGAATTATACCCTTTGGCCGAAAATTAAGAACCTTATGACTAAAACCCGTTAAACAATTAAAAAATCTAATATCTCAAAAACGGGAGGGGGGGTTCACGCCAGCCCTGCTTGATGGAAGAAAAAAGAAAAAATACACATATATTCAGATCAATGATTTTGAACAGCATAAGAAACAGCATTGGCTGAAAGAGATGTTTTCAAGAGTTAGCAAAGAGGCCTCAGATATTCTTTAAATATTGCTTGAGGTGTCCTTGCTACTCTCTGATGATGTTACCTATTTTGGGTAAAGAAACATCTGCAAGAAAACAACCAAACTCAGAGCGCACCAAGGATCCTCATTTCAACCCTACTATCGGTTAAATGTTGCTTGTTCAAAATTGATCTCTGCATTTTAGTTATATCAGTAAGATTGAAAATAAGCTTCCTCTAAACTTCCTATTATTTTGCATAGTAATATTGAATATGGAAGTTTAAAATGGCTCTATTTCTTAAGATTTCGAATGTTATATACTTTTAAATAGTTTTAACTGTTTTCTTATGTTGTCATATTTCATACTCAAGGAGATATTGACACATTGTTTATTTTAGAGTAACCAAGAGATTCTACTCAGCTTCCCTCACCTGGACATTCTCTTCTGTGACCTCTACCTCTGCTGTGTAGATATAATCAATTAGTTTGCTTAAGGTTAGTCCATCAACGTCTTTGATCTCTATCTTCTTTGCTTTGCTTTCCGTCATATCTCCTGAAATGCAATTTTTAGACATTATTTTAAGAGGCAATCAGAGTCTGAGCTGGGAGAGTTATTATTAATGAGAGTTCCCATTAGGTTCCATCAGTTTATCATCCTTTTATTGAATACATTTGGGAAAGTGACCAAATTTCTTTTTGAACCAATTATTAGGGATCTATTGTTTTGAGAATGCCTGAGTGGTCAGAGATTAGGACTATACAATCTCCCAAATCCCTTCCATCTCTTTACAATCTGTAGAGTTCTACCTAATTTTGTACAAAAACAAAACCAAACCAACATGTTTCTGTTTCTTTTCTGAAATGATAAATTGAGTAATTTTTGTATGCCCTCAACACAGTTTTTATTCCTAGGAAGGGGGAAAATATTTTCTTGCCTCTCCTACACAAAAAGCGATTTTGTCTATTACTCAAAACGAGGCCAAATGCCGTGAATAAGACAAAATCCCTGCATTCCGGGCAGTAGATAATTCCTTTGGATTTATCACTAGTAAATTTTAATCATGGAGGACAACATAATTCCAACCTATCACTGGCAATGAATTTCCTCAGCAAATATTCTACCAAATCATTAATATATATGAAATGTGAACTTTATTCTTTTTCTGTCACACATTCAGATATGTAGCAAATCCTTAGCTCTTCACCGAGTAGTAAAATATTTGCCCATACAGTTGTATAATCTGCATTGTCATGGATTACTTTGTATTATCATAGCAAAGCATTTCAGCACAGAAACTATCCCTGTTGTTCACTATTGTGTTCCATGTCACCTGTAATGAGTGGCAACATCTAGCCAACATTGCCTTATCTGGAAAAAAACAACAACAACTGAAGATTGGTAATTTATTATCTAATGTAATTATCTGGGGAGGCTTTTTCATTTTCAAAGAATGTTACGCAGTAGATTTGAGAAAAAGGCAATAGGGAATATTCATGGGCGAGAGGGAAAAAGCACACCTGCTTTAAGGAGTTGCTGATAAAATGAACAAGAGCATTGAATATGTTTCAGAGCTTTTTCTCCCTTTGAATCTGCACAGCCATTATGGGCACATGCACAAAAAAAGAGGAACTAGTGTTTGTTTGTTTTTTAAAAGACCTTATAAAATTGGCGCATACTGTTTGGAAAGAACTACAAGCACACTGCAAGATATGTCTTAAAATAGCAAGAATATAATCTGCTTTCATAAACATCCCCCCATTGGTAGCAAAATGCTGTAACATTATAGGGCAGTTAGGATTAATTAGCAGTAGATCTATTAACACTTGTGTACTCATGTACTTCAAACAACGAAGAAATGGAGATTGGTCTCTTATTTAGCGCTTTGCAAACAACCAAGTCAGTCTGTACAATCGCAATGTTACAGCCATTAAAGAATACTTAAGTATTTTAAAGATCACTTCATACAAACAAAATGTTTTTAAAAACCTGGATTATATCTATCAAGGGTCATACATGTGCACATGCACACTTCCACTTCTTCATTTGCTCAAGCAAAAAGAAACCATGCCTTTTTAATGACTGTGATCAAAAAGTCAAAAGAGCTCATTATTAATTGTAAAATATAATGCTGATGGAACATAGTAACACAAGTAGGATGCTTAGTGAATTGTAGTCTGCAGAGGATTTACTCCAAGGGTGATATTACACTCCAAATGATTTTTTTTCTATTTTTTGGGATGAAGTCATAACCTCAGTTGCCATAAAGAGGTTATAACGTAAGGCAAAAAATGGAGGAGAGACAAAAGTTAATGGAGCTTGTATTTGTTTTAAATCAATGAGTTCCAGTCATCACCTTGATGCTCAAATAAGGGTCTTACCCTCAGTCACAAGTGTGTCCAGCCCATAGACCTAGACATCTAGTAATGTGGTCTCACAAGATAGCAATAGCAACAGCACTTAAGACTGATATACTGCTTCACAGTGCTTTAGAGCCCTCTCTAAGTGGTTTAAAGAGTCAACATATTGCTCCCAACAATCTGGGTCCTCGTTTTACCGACCTCGGACGGATGGAAGGCTGAGTCAACCTTGAGCCAGTGAAACTTGAACTGCCAAACTGCAGGCAGCCAGCAGTCACCAGAAATAGCCTGTACTACTGCATTTTAACTACTGTGTCACCCCGGCTCTTTACAATTCAAAAATTGTAAACTTTTAATATTATTATGTGATTTATATACATTAACTACAGGTAGTCCTCGATTTACAACCACAATTGAGCCCAAAATTTCTGTTGTTAAGTGAGACACTTGTTAAGTGAGTTTTGCCCCATTTTATGACCTTTCTTGCCACAGTTGTTAAGTGAATCACTGCAGTTGTTAAGTTAGTAACACAGTTGGTTAAGTGAATCTGGCTTCCCTATTGACTTTGCTTGTCAGAAGGTTGCAAAAGGGGCTCCCATGACTTTGGGACACTGCAACAGTCATAAATATGAGCCAGTTGCCAAGCATCTGAATTTTCAGCACATAATCATGGGGAAGCTGCAAAGGTTGTAACTGAAAAATGGTCATAAATCACTTTTTTCAATGCCGTTGTAATGTTGAACACACTGTTGTAAGTCAAGGACTACCTGTATATATTCCTCTTCAGTCAATGCGGCCCAGGCAAGACAAAAGGTTGGACATCTATGCTCTATCATCAAAGCCAGTCCAATAGCAGCCTTTATGCAAAGAACAAAAAAAACACCCTACACTAAGAAGAGTATATTGATTTTAACTTGCACTATCTCCACAATCAAATCCACAAATGAAGCTCCACAGCAACACACTTTTTAATAAAGGCTGTAGCTCCATTTAACATCCCTCATCCATATAACAGCATCCCATGTAACGCCACCAAGTAACATTCTCTTTTTACTCTTCCCAAAATAAGAATAGTTATTTGTTTATAAAACAAAGTTACCTGTAAACATTGCACAGAAATATGGACTGCAAGCTGCTAGGACAATACGGTGGGCTTCGATTTCAACATCTTCAGCAACAATTACCACGTCGCAAAGAAGCCGCTTGCTGTGAACATATCAACGATGGTTTCAGAATCAATCTGGCAAATACAGAACTATTAAATAAATGTTAAGTAAATGTACGCTATAGTTGCCATGCTTGTTTACATTTTTATTAGGATCTACAGTATATGCCACCTTTTAGAATAAAACTTTCCAAATAATAAAAATTACAAAAATATAAACAAAATAATAAGAAAAACAATCATACAATAACCCAATTCCAATGAGTCAGTGTCATATATGCAGCGCCCCTGATCGAATTCAGTTTCAATTACAGGCTAAGGTAGTCATATAAGCTTTTAGAGGACTAGAGATAAGACATAACAAACATCCCATGGAAAACAATGCCACAAGCAAGTCACTACTGAGAAATAGTACTCCCTTGTTCAATCTGGTGAAACGAATAATGAGCTACAAAAGCAGCACTCCAGTGCCAACTATTTATCATGCAGATTGGTCAACTGCTTTTCTCTTTGCAAATATGGGCAACTTAATGTGGGCTGGAGAGTGGTTGTACAGAATCTGAAAGTGTTATAACGTGACACATTGTAGTTGCATGCATTAGCAAACAACATTTGCACCATTTGAATTTTCCGAATGGGATAGACCTACCTACTGCACATTACAGAATGACAACCTAAAGCAGTCTCCAAGTTGGTAATATTTCAGAGTTATTGGAACAATTCCTAAAACGCTCAGATTCTAGTTTTTCAACAAAGAATTTGAGATGCAGCAGTTCCAATTCATCGAAAGCACTCCAGATTGGAGAGCTGCACTACAAAGCATGGAAGCTAAAATCAATCTAAGCTGGTAAAAAGCATTCCTAACTTTCACTGTTATCTTAGACTTCCTAGTTAATGTTGAATACAGAACTCAGTATTTGGCCCATCAGAAGTACAATCCAGATTAAAATATGGTGTAAAACTCACTCCAAAATAGGTAGTTTCCCAATCCCTACAATCTCTGACTTTCTGGATTTATTTTTCACTAGCTCACCTTCATCTGTCTCTAAACATCCTCTAGTTATCAGTTTTGTTTTTAAAGCTTAGTTTAGAGCAGGACAATTGGCCAAAAATAAAGATGAAGTTCATTTCAGCCTTATCCAACTCCGTGATTGTCTGGTCTACCCTCCTTAAACTGGTAGAGGTAGTCCTCGATTTACCACCACAATTGAACCCAAAATTTCTGTTTTTAAGTGAGACATTTGTTAATGCCCATTTTACGACTTTTCTTGCCACAGTTGTTAAGCTAATCACTGAAGTTGATAGGTTAGTAACAAGGTTAAATGAATCTGGTTTCCCCATTGACTTTGTTTGTCAGGAGGTCACAAAAAGTGATCACATGACCCTGGGACACAGCAAGTTATAAATATGAACCAGTTGCCAAGCATCTGAATTTTGATCACATGATCATGGGGATACTGCAAAGGTCATAAGTGTGAAAAATGGTCATAAGCTACATTTTTCAGTGCCGCTGTAACTTTGAACAGTCACTAAATGAATTGTTGTAAGTCAAGGACTACCTGTACTTCCATCAATATAGTTAACATCCACTTTTTTATATTATTTTGAATTTGCATTGCATAATTGCTGCAAGCTAAAATGGATGACCCCAAGGACACCATTACTCAATCTACAAGGCTTGTGGCAAGTAGCATCAGTTTCTTCATTTAAAAGAGAATTAGCACTGCTCCTATTTCGATTGCCCATTTACCCCCGTGCTTGACTTTTAAAATACAAAGATCAAGTTTCTTATTTATCTGATAAATATTATAATTATATATAATTATAATTCAATTATCCGGATTGACTACCGCAACGCTCTCTACATGGGGCTGCCCCTGAAGACCACTCGGAGGCTTCAGCTGGTGCAGAATGCGGCCGCGTGGGTAGTGATGGGAGTGTCCTGACGCTCTCATGTTACACCCCTCCTGCGCGACCTGCATTGGTTACTGGTTGCCCTCCGTGTGAGATTCAAGGTGCTGGTGATTACCTATAAAGCCCTACATGGCTTAGGACCGGGGTATTTGGCGGACCTTCTGTGGCCAGCAACAGCTCCCCATCGCCCAGTGCATTCCCACAGAGAGGACTTACTCGGGGTGCCATCAACCAGACAGTGTCGGCTGGCAACCCCTAAGGAGCGGGCTTTCTCTGTGGGTGCACCTACCCTCTGGAATCAGCTCCCCCTGGAGCTCCAGATGGCCCCCGACCTTTGCTCTTTCTGCCGCGAACTAAAAACGTGGCTATTTGGCCTGGCTGGCCTGGACTGATGGGGGTTTTTAAAATGGATTTTAATTGATTTTAGGGTTTTTATGTGTAATTTTTAACCCAGAGTTTTTGTTTTATTTTTCTGTTTTATTGTTGTGAGCCGCCCTGAGTCCTCTCGGAGAAAGGGCGGCATATAAATCTAAACAAACAAACAAACAAACAAATAAATATCTACATAAAGGCTCAAATGTTCACTAAAAAAATCAAAACTTGTTTCATATACATGTATTTGAGTGGGCTCATCTGGGGATTAGCAAACATTAACAGATCAGAATAATCAATAAGTAAACATCATTTAATGATGTCTGAATTTTCCAGCTCCAGATCTAACAAAATGGCAGGTCAAATCAACCATCCATTCTTGGACTAGCTTGACAGGGAAGACTCCAGATTGCAGCTGACTTTTAATGTCAGCAGCACTAAGGAATCCCAAGCTCTATGGGCAGATGGTAGCATCAAGTCTCGCCAGCTAAGACTCTTCCTCTTTTCATGGGTACAGTATATCCCTTTCTTAAAGAATGTTACTGGAGGCAGACGGGCTTTTCTCTTTTTCCTGTCCCTACACTGATTCAGTGGCCCCTCAACACCTTTTCGACATAACCCTGCTTTGGCAATCAGCTGTCACCTACCACTTTAAAGTATTCAACAAATGCCAAACCTTAGTTCTGCAATGGCTTAGCAGCGGCAGCAGAAACAACAGCAGTGAGAATAAATCAGCGGTAAGCAGGAAAGGGAAGAAATGAGAGGGATTTCAGGGCAGCTGCAATGTAACTTGTTTAGAAGGGCGTCATAGGCAGCCTATATTATTAGTTCTTCCTAAGAGGAAAGCTGTCAGTCTTTTCCCATTATACCCCATAGCATTAAGTTACAAATAGGATAATCTAGTATTTTATCATACTAATCTGCTTTGTACCAAACAATCCAGTCTTCCAGCCTTTCATGTTCTATGCCAGCAAAGAAGACGCAAAAGCTACTTGCTACCAAGGGACACAGGCAAGATAATTCACTCAGGACTCGTGCCTTTCTAAACAGGACATGCGAATGCTTTTCCGTGTGTTCGTGGCATGGCTGTGGTGTTATAAAGCAAGATCTGTGTATCAATAAGTAATGGCCGATGATGAGCTGTTAAAACATTTTAGCTGAACATCTGTGAACTCATTGTAGGAAGAGAGCTATGTTAGTCTCTGGGGAAAACAAAACAAAACAAAACAAAACAGGAGCCCAGTAATACTTTTTCCTACTAACAAGGTTTCTTTAAAA
Source organism: Pantherophis guttatus (assembly GCF_059756535.1). NCBI lineage: Eukaryota > Metazoa > Chordata > Lepidosauria > Squamata > Colubridae > Pantherophis > Pantherophis guttatus. The sequence goes on from NC_142064.1 coordinate 194,840,372, forward strand.
AACATATTATTAAAAAGTATGGGAGTTAGATTCTTGATTTTTATGTGAACTCATAGGATAATGGTTCCGTGGGTGACACAGTCAAGGAATGCAACAGAGGTACCTCTGGAAAGGACTAGATCCATGTCCTGGCCATTTTCTTGGACAATATGTGGCAATTCAGTTAGTACCATTCTACAATACTGCACTTTACTATAAAGGCAGCCACCTGTGATTGCTGTAGAGTACCTACCTTGGCATTATTGGCCAAATTATCTTGCCTGCTCTTTTCAATTGTACACTATTGAAGTTTAACTGCATTATCTCAGAATGGAAAGCAGTGCTATAGAGTTTCTGTCCTTTGTTTGATTTTTTTTTTGTCCTACTGTTTGAATTTTCCTAGTCAGACGTAAGATCCTCCTGAGCCACGTCAGTGCTTGCTGCTGTCCACAACAGCCCCCACATCCTTTCAGCACCTGAGAAATCTGTTCCTGCCATCATGTTGCATTCTAGATGAGCATCTCCCTGCCCCTTTTGCTAGGGTTCTGTAGTTTATTACAACCAACATCAAACTAGCTACAGGGAAAAAAGAGAAGAAGCAAATATGTGGTTAGCGAGATGGAAGTGGGGAAGGAAGAAAATCCAGTAGCAGAGACGGAAGGCACAGGAGGCTATCAGGGCCCTGTAAAAACGAAGTAAGTCCTGGTTTGTAGATTCCCAAAGTTAGGTTGTTGACTCAAGCAAATCTACTGTTTATAATAGAATAAATAAATATATCTATATTGCTAAGGTACAATGTCCAACAAATTGCTTAAACAACCCTGTTATTTTGTACAACAGCACTAGTGATTGTGTCTATTGTGAAGCACCATACAATTTGGGCGATCCAAATGAAGAACTTCATATAAAGTACAGCAACTGATTTGAAGATCATGCTTGAATTGAACAAAGCGTTCTACAAGTTAGATGCCTCCAACTCCAGCCAGCAAGTGTCTAATAATTGCACAGAGAGGCAAATTGAACATGAAGAAGTACCTCCTTAATTCATTCATGACTTTGAATGCCTTTCCCATATGACAAGGATTGATGGTCACTGTCCGCTGATCCTTATCTCCATCTGCCTCAGGTGTTTGGGGGCACCTCTTGATGCTGAAGACAAAAAAGAAAAGCAAGTAAACACTCCCTTTTAATTTTCAAGATCTAAGATAAAATATGACCTAAAAAATTAACATGAAATCAGTATCTCATTTGTTATCACGTTATAAGTGATCGCAAGTGTTTAGCTTACACAACCAGCTGTCCATACTATGTCTGCCTAGTGTAATTGGAATCCTATTTTAATATCTCAACTATGCCAAAGTGAATGCTTTTGATGTAACTATGTGAAATATGTGCTCAGAACACATGCACAAATTCTTTGCTTAAGCAACACAAGCATTTGTGAATAGCACGCATGAGGTTTTAAAGAACTATGCACATGTATGTGTAACTTTTTAAAAAATATTCACGTGGAAAGCTATGTATTTAACTCTGACTCTTAGATATACTAAGAATAAGGTAATGAAGGCAGATCAGTTTTTCTACCTAAATCTTGGGGAAAATGAAGTTATCATCCTTTTTGGTAAATAGTATGACATCTGGATTAAAAAGTAGAAAGTCAGAGCCACTGGAATTACAACTGATCTATTTATTGCACCTGGCAAAAAAAAACACTATCAGGAAATGTTTTTGTTTTTCCCCATGAAATACCCACATCCAGTGTATGAAACCAGGATTCCCAAATTTGAATGGCAATACAGTTAACAACAATCACTCTGCAGCCACAACCTGAAATAAAATATTCAGCACTTTATTTACGGATATAAAAAAAAAGCAGTTCATACATTGTTTCTCAATATTTCAGTGCACTCTCAAGGTCAAATGGAGAGGACTACTGGCATGAATGTACTACCTAATCCAAAAGCATCTGTTAATAGCTTTAAGGCAAGGCCATTTCTACTTACACTCAGGCCAGAAACAAACACAGAATCTTGCCAAACCAGTTCCATCAAAATAAAACAAAAAACACATTCACTGACAGCACTGGCCAATTCAGCTGTAGGTAAACTGCTTCCTGAAAAGACAGAAGGCTAATTGAACCATTCCCTAAAGAGAGCCGCCTCATGAGCCTGGGGAAGCAGCAAACCTACCCACGTAGCATCTCACAAAGCCAGCTTTCACTTTTAAACTGGGCCCTTAGCCACCATCAATAGAGGCTGAGAACTGGGTGATTTTGCTTATGTATACAAGATACTGGAACCCTTCCTGCTGTTTCTCTGGGTTGTTTTTTTTTTTTTAAGGAAAGCAATTGCTTTCTGCCCTCTTTCCTATCCAGCCAGAAGTTTTCAGATCCAACTTCACATGCTCTCCAAAACTTGTCTCCCCTGCAAATAATCCCACATGGTATCTCCCTCTTCCAATACAGGTAGTCCTCGACTTACGACCACAATTGTGCCCAAAATTTCTGTTGCTAAGTAAAACATTCCTTAGTTGAATTTTGCCCCATTTTACAACTTTTGCCAATTGTTAAATGAATCCCTGCAGTTATTAAGTTAATAATACAGTTAAGTGAATCTGGCTTCCCTGTTGACTTTAAGGTCGCAAAAGGGGATCACATGACCCCTGGACACTGCAACCATGATGATTGTGAGTCAGCTGCCAAGCATCCAAATTTTGATCACCTGACCATGGGGATGCTGCACTGTGTGTAAAAAACAGTTATAAGTCACTTTTTCTGGTGCCGCTGTAACTTTGGACTGTCGATAAATAAACTGTTGTAAGTCAAGGACTAAATGTATTCAATTCCCACAGGCTCAACAGAAAAACAGGCATTCCCTTCAAGGCTTCTCCTTAACCAGAGAAAACAGTCTGGCAATCAGGTAACTTCTACAGCATCTCCCAACCCTCACCCTTCACCCTTCCTAGGTCTGTGCAATGCATTAGCACAGGCTACCAGGCAAAATGCCCCACAATGGAGTTTTCTTCAGTGGATGGGGAAAAAAGCAATCAAGGTGGTTTTTATATGCTTAGGCTGGTAGGATTAGAATGATTGTCTTGTCTTGGATTGGAGAAAAAAGGGATGGAAAGCAATGGCAAATAAAATCATGGTTTATTAGAGGGAAAAAGAAAGTGCAACTGGACATTCAAACCTTTAGAAAAGAGGCATTCATTTATTTGTTGGCTTCCTTGTTTGTTTCCAGCCTTTATTATTTTTATAAGTAATTCAAGATAGCAAAGTTACCTAATATTCCTTCCTTTTTTTATTTTCCCCACAACAACCCTGTGGAGTGAATTGGGCTGAGACAGTGACTGGCCTAAGGTCATCCAGCCGATTTTTCATGCATAAGGCGCATAATATTCCATCGCTACCTGTTCGCTCGTGTGCGCATGCATGTTCATGTGCACATGTGGTGCTTCTGCGCATGCACAGAAGCATCCGGGCAGGTGGGCAGAACCTCCCACCACCACCGCTACCGGTTCGCACGATCCAGTGCGAACCGGTAGCAACCAACCACTGCTAAGGCAGGATTAGAACTCATATCCTTGTGGTTTTTAGGCCAGCACTTTATAATAAGTAGACCAACTTGGCTCTTATTTGCTGGTGAGGCAACACCAATAACAAAGGCAGACAAGATATTCAAAGAGCTGAGTGCAAAATTTCAGTAGAATTTTAAAAGCAAAATTACAGCTATTGGTCCAAAAGCAACTGATACACAGGACCCAAACATGAGAAGAAATGGGACATATTTCAGTAGGGCCTAACTGAACATTTTGCTTGTTCAGAAAAGTGGAGAAAATGTTACCACTTAGATAGAAAAACAGCTCTTTCTCCCCAATTCATGTTCTGAAAGCTTTAAAGTTACGTTTATGTGCTTTCAGGTTATTTATAGCACTTTCCTGAAGGGCAAGTAAAACACCCTTCCAATTAGACCAAAAGTTTTAGTAAAGCTAACATGCAAAAATTTTTTCTTCAAACGGATCTCCTTAACAGGCTTGCTCATTACAGGTAGTCCTCGGCTTACAACAGTCGGTTTAGTGATTGTTCAAAGTTACAACAGCACTGAAAAAAATGACTTCTGACTGGTTTTCACACTTATGACCGTTGCAGCATCCCCATGATCACATGATCAAAATTCAGACATTGGGCAACTGGCATGTAATTATGCACTGTCCTGGGGTTACGTAATCTCATTTTGCAACTTTCTGACAAGGAAAGTCAATGGGAAAGTCAGATTCACTTAACAACTGTGTTACTAACTTAACAACTGCAGTGATTCACTTAATAACTGGGTCAAGAAAGGTCATAACATGGGGCAAAACTTAATAACTCCCTTGCTTAGCAACATTAATTTGGGGCTCAATTGTAGTCATAAGTCAAGGACTACCTGTAATTAATTGTGACCATTTCAATCCCAGGAACTTGGATTCAGTTTATGTGATGCAAATGTAAACATACTTTAAATGTGTGCTGCTTTGTCCAAAACAAACCCAACAGCTTCTCGTGGGTCATGAATAAAATGAAAGAGAACTGAACAGATGAACTAATTGGAAGGAAGCAAATGAGGATGAGTTCTAAAATAAGAAATGCCAAGTACAATATGATCACTATATTTTTAATTTTTTGGAACACTAATTGTGAAGCAGTTTGTTCTATTTCAATAGCAACATATTTTCTGAGCCCACAATTCTCATAATTCCCTATCAAAGTGTAGCACCTAATGGGTAAAAAAGAAATGATTTACAGAGTATAACCATTTCCTAACAAAGCAAGGAGATTTTTTTTAGTGGGATTGGAATTCATAGACTCCACCCTATGTCCATGATCTACCCAGCAGGAATCCACAGTGTACAAAAATAAGAAGAAAATACAAAAAGAAATAATGGAAAAAATAAATTATGCTTTACTATTTGTAATCTCAGGAATGGAGACAGCCCTAATGTATGTACTGCCGAGTTCATAATGGATGCTCAGTTCCATTGCCGACTGCAGTACAATTCACTTTTTCACCCCAAGGCTTATTTGAAGCAATGCTACAAAGGATATTAAAATAGAAATATGCCTCTTTTTGGAGTGGAAGCATTTAATCTCAATCAATCTGCAGCTCACAAACACTACTGAAATGCAATTGGATAATATTGAAAATTGGCAGCGTGGTGGTCCATCATTTGAATATTATTCCAGTATTTTAAGATTTAAGCTTCAACTGTTAAAAAACAAGAACCAAGACTCCCACACACACCATATAAAAAGTTTGAAAAAAATCAGCCTCACACTCTTTTATGATGTACTCCATCATAAAACAATGTAGGCAGAAAAAATACCAACTAAAAGATAGCTCACGGCTGCCACAAAATAGTTGCCTATCCTTGCCTTGACTACAACAGCAGTCAGACATTTTTCCTGCTAACAAGTACCAATCCTCCTATAACCTAATTTTAAAATAGTCCAGAACTTGCAGGATTCTGACAATCTCATCTCCTGCAAAATCCCCATATGCTGTGAGATTATAGGCACCTAGGCTTAATTAGGATTTATTTTTTTCTCAAGATGTTTTTGGAAATGTAAAAATGATAGTAGCGAGCAAATCAAAATACTGCCCATGTGAATTTCAAATCAAGTAAAAGAAAGAACCAAATACTTCAAATACTTTTCTAACAGTGCATTCAAGGCTCATAACAAGAAATGGAGTAGAATAAAACCATAACTTGAATTAAAAATTATAGTGTACCAAAACCACTGCTGTTTTAGAAATGGACTTAAAAAACAAGGAGAAGCATTCAGTTCCCAAACTCAGAAATAAACACTAATATAATAATGGACTAATGGAAAGAAACTAAAATGTCTGTTAAAGACAAAACATGCTCTTACCTGAAATAGTCTGTTTTACTGATAAAAACTAATAACTTTTTGAAAATAAACAGACACCAATCCACCAAACAACAGATTTTATCCATTGTTTGAATAGTATTACAGACTGAAATTTGGACAAAATTTTGATCTAGCACAGATTGTCCATTAAATCAAAGGTTTATTGTATTATTGTTTATTTAAAATGATTAGATCCAGAATGAAGGCCAGAAGCTTTTATACATTTTAGTAAACTTTTTTTCCCACGAGCCACAAAAGAAAGTTTTCTGCTTTGGGGTAGTTGGATTTTTTTGAGTCTTAACAGTCTTGTCCTTCCTTCTTTCTGCTTTCTTTTTGTTTCAGTCTAAAACCACAAGGACATTAATACTTCTCAACTACTAGTAATATATGCTTGGCTGGGTCAAACTTCCCCCGCCCCTTTCTCTTGTTAATATTTTTTAAGATTTGCCTTTTAACTACATTTAATTGCATCAAGGGGAAATTGAGCACTCCAATGGAAAAACAGGGCTTTCTATAGAATTAGTCTCCCCTCTCCTTTTATATGTACTTCTGAAGAACTTGAAAGGTTTCTTGGCATTGTATGATTTAATCAGCTCTAATAGAAATACCACCTTACAACAATTTTTCAGATTTCTTCCTCCTGAACAAACTAACATGACTAAAAAACAATGGAAAACGTATGTTTTTGGGGGATATTGTAACGTGGGATGACAATAAACATATCCCAGACATTAGATAATCATAGACTGGAAAGCTTTAGCAAACAAATCCTAACAATCAAGGGAAATTCACAGTTATGAGTACTCTGTTGTGTTATTTGGATATGTAGAAAAAGCAGTATGTGCTTCTACCAGTAGGTGCTTTGCATTCTTTTAAGAGATTCTTAATAGGTTAGGTCCTAGATCTTGCTAAAATCATAGAATTAATCTGTAAACGATACATGTTATATTAATGACTTTGCCTTTAATTGGAATATATAACTGATTAACTGGTATAATTCAGTTAATCAGTTGCTAATCAAGAAACATACAAAGAGACTGTCAGGAAAAACTGATTGCAAAACCAAAACAAAGCTGCTGAAAAGATAGATTAAAAAAGATTTAGAGAAGACATGATTATTTTTTTTAAATCTAAATCTGAAGATCTTTCCCCCAGTGCTACTGTTACCACTCTGAGCTGCTGAACAAAAGGTAGGATAAGCATCTAATAAATAAATTTAAAGTACATTAAATAATTTTAAAAATGCTTTCATTAAAAATGAAGAGACTGTGGTTGTTGTTTCTTTTTCCTGCATTCACTAATAGTCACAATATATTCTTAATTACCAGAAAAGGAAAAAATCTCAGCTTTAGGCACTGGTCAGTTTTCCAAACTGCCAGAAGCAAAATTAACTTGCTTTCAACACTGAAAATCAGGGAACCTGCCAATATTTATGACAACATTAAAATATACTTTATACTACATAATGCATAATCAACAGAAAATTCAATGAAGAATAGAATCTATGCGTGTATAGCTATTAAACACATTCCAAGGATAGCAGATGTGTTAAAACAATCTACATGCCATGCATACCTTCTATTGGAATAAACCATGTGAAGAGACACTCCACTAGAATGTCAGATCAGAGTAATATGAAATGGTAGAAGCCAGAGTGGATTACCCTTCTACAAGCTCAGGATTCTTGCCATGAACTGATTAAATGTAGATTTATATCTATATCATATTATCTATAATGGAATCTGTTCCCCTCCAGAATGAGAGCAGCATAGTCACATACATGTCCATTTAGTAAAAAAAAAGAATTACGCATAATGGGCAAGGGAGAAAAAACAGATAAATTAAACAAAAGTGTGTTCTTTCTTCTCTAGCCAAGCTTCTTTCAGTTCTTCCAAAACATTTTAGAAAAAAAAACCCATTTGGAATTACTCAAATGCTATAGAAGTGGCTTCACTAAAAACAATATATGGACATATAGGGCACTCAAAATAAGATGCATTAATAATACGATAGTACAGAGTTGTTAGAGTAAAAAACAAAAATAAAACCAACCACCCACTCCTGGTCATCCTGGAAGAAAGCAATGGCAAGCCATTCTATATCTTGCCATAAAAATTGCAAGCATTTGTCCATCTAGGTCAAGTTATATTGGAGGGCAACCGTTTTTTGTATCCTAATAATGCTTTTTTTATTACAAAATATGTTATTTGAATTTTAAAATGTGAATGCTAGAGGACAAATCATCTATCCCTACCTGCAGGCTAATATAAAATCAGGTGTAACATGCTATAGTAATTGTCCTCAGTCGGTAAAGTAAATGCCAGGATAAGAAAGCAATTCCACCAAAACCAGAAAAGCCAGTCGGTGAAAATGAACTACAGGCTCCTAAGGCAAGGAGTTATTGGCGGGGTGGGGGGGAGGGCGGGGGAGAGAGAAAGGACATTTCCAATACACTCTAATCTCTACCCAGGTCAAATAATCAGGATATTAAACTTCAAGAGAAAAGAATATCTGTAGCTCAGGGTTGAACTGTGGCATTCTCAGCTTGGTTGTTGCTTACAGACATTTCATTACCCAACCAGGTAACATCATCAGTGTAAATAAGTAAGGGGTTTGCTGACTGTTTATATAGTTTTACCTTGCCAGTCATAGAAATAATGAGAAATAATAATGAGGGTTTGCTGCCCATTTATATACAGTAGCTCTTCCTGCCAGTTTTGGAAGGAGTACGTTCAAAGTGCCACCAGCTACAAAAAAATGAGTGGACAATAAGATTCTTCCCCATTCCCCAGTTCTGATACCCAAAGTATGGATTTCCTTTCATAGCGGAATTTGACAGGAACCTGTATTTTAGTTATCAGATTAAAACACGATTATCCTCTATTGTACTTTCAAAGAAATGAATGTTATCATTCTAATGCAAAAAGTTATTTTAATCACTGAAATGAGCAATCCATTTAGCTATTTGAATTTGATTTTGAGGTTATGGGGAGAAGTAGAGAACTGCTTTTTCTTTATGTGCCCACATGCCTATTGTTTCATGTTAATTATGTATTTAGTTAACTATGGTATAACTGTCAAATTACTGCTTGTTCTAAAATACTTATTTGGTTTTTATTGATTTATTACCAGTAGATTTATCCCTGCCACTATTTCGACTTTCAGCAGTTAACAAAAGCCATGTGAAAACAATACAGTAAACTTACAGTTAACAAAATCACTATAAAATTTAAAATTATAAAATAAAATGAATCAAAGAACAAATCAGTGGGATAGTTTCTTCCTCCTTAGGATCTCCCAAACAATTTGATTTTTAAAAGCTTAGGGAAAGCCAATGTGTGTGGTCAATCTGATTTCCAGAGAAGATCATTCCATAAATATAAACACCCTTCCCCACTCAGAAGCAGGACCCGAAATCCTCAACCTGTCATTTCACAAAAGCTTTTAGGGGTTTTTAGGCATGGTTCAACCTATCTATCATTGTTCATTTTAATGTTTAATTGTTCTTTGAGAGTGATCACTTTAGGATGCCAGTTTGCCTTCTGTATGTACGCGCACGCCCTTGAGTCAATTTTGATTCCTGGAAATTGTCTAAGCAAGTCCCTGCCACTTTCTTGGCAATATTTTTTTTGTAAGTGGCTTGTCGCTGCCTCCTTCCTAGGGCTGAGAGAGACCAATTGACACAGGGTCATCCAGCTGGCTCTGTGCCTAAGGAAAGACTAGCCCTCAGTTCCCCCGTTTCTACCCTGGTGCTTTAACCAATATACCACATTGGCTCTTCTGTTAAGTGGGAATTTTGTGATGGCTATATAGACTACAGCTGTCTCATGAATACAGATAGTCCTCAGATTAAGACCATAATTGAGCCCAAAATTTCTGATCTAAACAAGACAGTTGTTAATGAGTTGTGACCCATTTTACAACCTTTTTTTGTCATAGTTGTTAAGCGAATGACTGCAGTTGTTCATGAATCATGCGGTTGTTAAGCGAAGCTGGCTTCCCACTGACTTTGCTTGTCAGAAACTGGCTGAGGAGGTTACAAATGGTGAGCACATGTTCCCGGGACAGTGTAACTATCACAAATACATGCCAGTTTGCCAAGCACCTGAATTTTGATCACGTGATCAAGGAGATGCTGCAATGCTTGTAAACGTGAAAACTACTCATAAATCACATTTTCAGTGCTGTTGTAACTTCAAACTGTCACTAAATGAATGGTTGTAAATCGAGGATTAACTGTACCCTAATTATATGCTTTTGAAATTCTAAATATTGCTTACTCCTGTGCCAAACCATAGTTTTAATACTATAGATAAGAGTTTGCCAAATAAACCACAACTGATTGGGTTCACACACTGTACCTTGTCACAAACTATAAGTAAAAAAAGTCTAGGTTTGAAAAATACACTGAACCCAAAACATTTTCTCTCTCCTTTTGGCTTAGTGAACCAGGCCACAGAAAGCGAGAAAAAGAGGGCACGTCTCACCCACTTTAAAAGAGCTAATTCCCAAGCATTAAAATAACTTGAATAGCAGCATTTTCCCATACTAACAATAGCAAAGGCAAGCAGTTGCTGTTCTACCTTACTCTACAGGGGTCTCTCTATGTTATTTTTTCCAGAACAAGTCCGATTAACAATGTAAAAAGGAAGTGCTTGACATATCCTGTTTTCTCCAAGAGAGCAAGATTTGAGTTTGTATTGGGTAGGAATGGCCACTGTGTCATCAATCTGAATTCTCCCACATTGAGAAGAAAGAACTTTTCTAATTTGATTACTAGGAAATAATACAATTTCCCATCTTATTTCATACACCTTGAGTATTTAATAGCACTGTAATGTAAGTTCCCACAATTGCATACAGACCCAAAAGTTTTAAATGGCTCCTTCAGACTTCAGATCCTCCAAAAGTGAAACGTGACAGGGCACGTTAAATACAGGCAAATGAATTTAATGAAGTACTGTTCATCATAAGAACAGCACTTCATTAAATTTAATTGTAATTAAACATAAGCATAAATTACATCAAATTTAGTCATTGTTCTGGCCCTGGCAACCTTCTAGATTTAGTTCTGAGTTCATAACTCTGGCCTTGGGCCCCAAAATTCATGCATTCTGATATAAGTTAGTCATCTTTTTATTAGATGTTAACGCGTCTTCACCTGGCATCTTACAAGTCATAACTAGCGTCAGCTTTGTGTTTGCAATAATATCTTTGTAAACATATTATACTTTTCTCAGATTTCTTAAAAACAGACAGGTTAAGAAGATTCCAAATAAACATCAAAGAAACGCCAAACATCAAAAACAATAGAAAAATTACAGATTACAATGTTTTTGAAAACATCATTTGGCACTCAGCTGGAAACCAGAGTTCAGCTTTTTACATAGGTAATGAATTGCATAATTTGCTATCCTTGAGTAGTGTGCAAAGCAAGAACCCTCACTGTGATACACAGTGTATTTTTGTCATAAATTAGCATTATGGTTAAATATTATATTACTCTCCAATGGATCATATAGAAGCTTCTCTTGGGAATTCGTATATACAAAACTGCTTCCCACTTCGGAGCTATTATTCAGTCAACAACTACCACCATAACTCTCAAAGAGCAGCAGCATCCCACACTAAGAGAGCAGATTGTGTGAATCTCCCCGGTGTAGCTGTACAAAAATGTTCCCATAGCAACGGCAAAGGCACCCACTCACACATATTTCCTGCAGTTGAGATTCATTAAAAACCCAAACAATTTAACCTTTCACCTATGTTTAATTGCTGTGGCAAGCAACTAAGCAGGCTTGTATGTGTGGATTAAAAAGCGAATTGCAGAACGGTGGAAAGAAGGCGGGGTGGAGGTGGGGGGGGAAACAGAGGCAAAAGGAAAAGCGGAGTTCTTGCACGAATCGGCAGGACCGAATCTAATCACTGCTCTTGTCTCTTAACGCCCGGGATGTTCACCCACAGGTCAAACACACCCATACACGCAAGCACATACACTCCTCACCTCACCATCTTTCCGACGAGCGTATTAAAACTCGGAGCACGAAGTTTGCCCCGCCGGAAAGGAATCGGCTTGCCAAAATGACTACCGCTTTCGAAGGAGACCCTAGAAATTGCGCGTCGAGGCTCGCCAGAGGAACGGAAGGGAGAGAAGGAGACACTTTCAAAGAAGGGACACCGGAGACAGGAAGTGTGTGTGTGTGTGTGTGTGTGTGTGTGTGTGTGTGTGTGTGTGTGTAAGGGGGTTTGCAAAACTGATGAAAGAGATTCGCGATGAATGAACCCGTGATTTAAAAAAATAAAAATAAAAAAAAATAAAAAGTCACCCAGCGCAAACGGCACCGCCTCTCCCCTAATAAAGGGAGAAGATTCACTAGAGGCAGCGTCTCCCAACAAGGGGCGGCGGCGGCGGAGCAACCTCCGGGGCCCGCGACCCAGAAACAGACGCAAATAAACGGCGTCGCTTGGAGGTTACCGCAGCCAACTTTCGGGGGATGCTAGCGAATCCGGCCGGCGACATCTTCCGCCAGGCTTCCGCGCCTACGCGCCCACCCCTACCGACCGACGCAAGCAACAACAAAAAAAAGAAAGAAAGAAAGAGCGCACCGCACCAACCTTTCGTCGTCCATTGTGCGCCGCCGGAGCGGAGCCGGAGCCCTGCTGCATGCGCTCTCGCCTCCTGCCCGCTCGCTTCTCCAGCGCTGCCGCAGCGAACCGCTCGGCGCCCCCTTATCTGGCTGCGCTCGGCTGGCCGCCTTCCTTATCGCCCCTGCGCCGCTTCCTCTCACGCCTAAAGCAACAGCGGCAGGTTAACTTTGCAGCAGCCAAGAACACTCCCTTCCCAGAGGTCCCCGCTGCCGCCGCCGCCGCCGCCGCTACTCTGCCTCCAGCCTCGGCAGCCCACTCCCTTCTGCCTTCCTTTCTCCCGCTCCGAGCATGCGACTCGGTCTCCTGGCAACACCAGCTGTGCGGATAGGTACATTGCACCACCCCGGCTGCTGCATTTGCCCGAGGCATCTTTTTGGCGGGGTTCTGCTCGTTTTTAAAAAGACCGACCAAGGGAACGAAGCAAATGCACCAAGGGCGGAAAGGGGAGGGGAGCGATTTTTTGGTCTTGACTTGATCCGGTGGTTTATGGCTAGGGAAGGGGCGGCGTGCTTCAGAACGCACTTTACATCGCACTTCTTTGGGTTTCGGTCTCGCCCTATTCCAAAGCTCTAGGGCAGTCTATTTAACCCATACGTTTAAAGGTTGTCTTAAAAAGGGAAACAATTCCATTGTTTCTTTGCATTCTTTGGTTTTAAAAACCGGTAGGGTTATTAAGGCAAAATGTGCTCTATTGGGAGAGTAATATTAGCTTGCACATCCATTTTCCCTCTTAGTAGGGGCAATTTTCAGCTTAAGTAAAAGCAGGTAAATCATTTTTGGCAACCAAGATAAAGGCATTCGAGTTCGTAAAGTGTCAGCACTGTATACACCTTGTTAAATATAGAGCACGGATTGGAGGGAGGGACTTCCTTTAAAAAAAACCATATTCTCTTATTTCAACTGCAAAGTACCAACTATCTTTTTCATTCTCTATACACATAATTTACATTTCAGATAGATTGTCAGAGCAAAGAAAAAAGTTGAATGTGTGCATTTTAAGCTCAATTAAACCACAGCCCCACCAAGACATAAAATCAAAATGGGGTTTATAGGCTATTTAATTCCTTTACTCTCCAAGTGACATGGCATAGCAGAGATTAAATGCCACATGTTCAACTGAAATTATATAGATGCCTTGCTATACTTCAGGCTGGTTTAAAGTAATGGAATGGAGACTGAAAAATAGCTTAAATATTTACTGAATCTTTGATCATACAAATGATAAACAAGACTGCTAGTTGGTATATGCTTTTCATATTCAATGCAGATTGCCAGCATCAAATGTAGAGATGGAAACTGTTGTTTAAAAGTGTTGTTACAATTCTTACATCTGATATTTACTTGACACACTAACCCAGGTTTTTTTTTTTAAAAAAAAGCTAATTTTTCTGGATTAGCACAATGTAGTGAGTTATAATCACTCAGAAATCCCATCTCATGCAGTGATTATATATTAGTGTATTAGCTGAACAGTAATAAAACTAGAAAATATACTAGTTACCAGCTCAAATATGGATGCAGAACCAAAATATCGATTGACCTTATTTATATTAACATGTTGATTTTCATCAATGCACTATTGGAATTAGAAAAGGCATAATGGGGCATGCATTTTTTAGACTTTGGAGTTTGCAGCCAGCCAAACAAACCAGCTGTTCCAGTTGTTCTATTTTGTCTTCAAATCAGTTTGGCTTCTTGTAATTTTCTAGATTAGCCCCTGTAGTTTCCTTGGCAATTTTCAAATGTGTATTGCCATTACCTTATTCTAGGGGTCAAGAGTGGCCCTGAGTCACACAGTTGGTTTTGTGTCTAAGGCAGGACTAGAAGGCACTACCTCCCAGTTTCTAGCCTTATCCCTTAACTATTAGAGGTAGTCCTCACTTACCAACTACTCATTCAGTGACCATACTCAGTGGTGCTGAAAAAGGATGAGTTATGGCTCCTTAAAACTGCAAACATTGCAGTCTCCTGCAGTCATGATTTGATGACCAGTGCATATTTACAATGGTAGCAGCATCCCAATCATGAGATCGCCATTTGCAACCTTCACAGCTGATTTCCAACAGGCAAAATCAATGTGGAAGCTGACAGGAAGTCACAAGTTGTGGTCATGTGACACTGCACTTAACGCAGTGATTCAATTAATGACCACACCTGAAAGTGACAATGTAAGTCAGGCATGATCAAATGATGCTTCCATGTGGGGTTGTTTACTCACTAGTTTTTGAAAGAATTTATACCTTGTCTCCCAAGCAAATTTACTCTGTTTTGCATTTCTGCAATCTTCTGCTTTCTTGCCTTCTAACAATTACATGTATGTGGATCATGTCATTCTGGCAACATAGCAAATGAATTAACCAAAATCAGTATTTATATATAACTGAGTACAGAAATAAATATGAACCTTAGTAATTGATAGGTTCTGTCCTATTATTCTTTTACTAAGGAAAGGTGACATACTGCAATCAAGCATCGGCCCTCTGGCATCTTCATTTGCTATTATGCCACTAAGCACATGTACCCTACAGATACCCTTTAAAAATAACAATAGAAAATGAGCACAACCTAGTGCTTTGTGTGCTCAACTGCCCAGAAACCAAAGAAAATGTGGGGTGGCAGGGAGCAATCTCACCAACTATCTGGTTAACGGTTCGCCACAGTCACCAGACACTATCAGCAAACAGGTCACATATATATCTACCAGTATAAAATTATTATCAACCCTGGTATAAGTTCATTGAATATTCATTCAATTTTATTCAGTATATGATCCTGACCAGACTTATGTGTTCAGTCTTTTTAAATCTTCATTAAGATGTTTGACATGGGCAGAAACATACATTATAATAAAATTCAGCAATAGAATTATCAATAGCCTAAGTCTTTGAAAAATAAAAGCTTAGTACACATTTCCCCTACTTTTATCTTACTGGTTCCAATGGGAAGATTTGGATAAAATAAAGCTATTTAGAATCCTATGAATTTCACATTTTTAAATTAAATTTAAATGTAATGTAAATTAAAGCATATTCTATTATTTTTCTAAAATATACTGCTCCTTCCTGCAGAAGCATATTTAAGCTGTTTGTTGTTAACATCTGCCCAATAGTCAGATTACAGATGTAGAAATTCTAAGCTGCCAGTGGAGTTTGGTCCATACAAGCATATAATAAAATCTATAAAGCAGAACAGGCTATAGATCATATAGATCTATCTGGACCCGTACCAGTCGGGCTTTAGGCAGGGGTACAGCACAGAAACGGCATTGGTCGCGTTGGTGGATGATCTCTGGAGGGCTCGGGACAGGGGTTGCTCCTCTGTCCTGGTCCTGTTAGATCTCTCAGCGGCTTTTGATACCATCGACCATGGTATCATGCTGCAGCGGTTGAGGGGGTTGGGAATAGGGGGAACCGTTTTGCGGTGGTTCTCCTCCTTCCTCTCCGATCGCTCGCAGTTCGTGTTGACAGGGGGGCAGAGGTCGACTTCGAAGCGCCTTGCATGGAGAGTGCCGCAGGGGTCGGTCCTCTCGCCCCTTCTGTTCAACATTTATGTGAAGCCGCTGGGTGAGATCATCCGTGGTTTTGGGGTGAGAGTCCATCTGTACGCTGATGATACTCAGCTGTACATCTCCACCCCAGACCACCCCAACGATGCCCTTGATGTGATGTCTCACTGCCTGGAGGCTGTGCAGGTCTGGATGGGGAGAAATAGGCTCAGACTCAACCCCTCCAAGACCGAGTGGCTGTGGTTCTCGGCGTCGCCATATAGTCAGCTGGTGCCATCGCTGACTATTGGGGGTGAGTCTTTATCCCCCCAGAGAGGGCCCGCAATCTGGGCGTCCTCCTGGACGCACGGCTGTCTTTAGAACATATGACAGCCGTGGCCAGGGGGGCTTTTTATCAGGTTCGCCTGATCCGCCAGTTGCGGCCCTTTCTGGACCGCGACGCTTTGCGCACAGTCACTCATGCCCTTGTCACCTCCCAACTGGACTACTGCAATGCTCTCTACATGGGGCTCCCCTTGAAAAGCACCCGGAGGCTCCAACTGGTCCAGAATGCGGCCGCGTGGGTGGTTATGGGCGCAACTCGTTGTGCCCACGTGACACCCATCCTGCATGAGCTGCACTGGCTCCCAGTGGTCTTCCGGGTGCGATTCAAGGTGTTGGTTACCACCTTTAAAGCGCTCCATGGCATTGGACCTGGATACCTTTGAGACCGTCTTCTGCCACCAGTAACCTCCCACCGGCCAGTTCGCTCCCACAGAGGTCTCCTCAGGGTGCCATCGGCCAAACTATGTCAGCTGGCGACACCCAGGGGGAGGGCCTTCTCTGTGGGAGCCCCTGCCCTTTGGAATGATCTGCCCCCAGAAATTCGTAAAATCTCTGATCTCCATGTGTTTCGCTGTGCCCTCAAAACCATGTTGTTCCGCCAGGCTGGGCTATCAATGTAAAGATTTTTAATTGGTTTTAAATGGGATTTTAAATTTGGAGTTTTACAAATTGAGCCTATTATTTAATAATTTCAATTATTTTTAAATTTTGTCTGTCTTTGTGTTTTTAATTAGGCTGTACACCGCCCTGAGTCCTTCGGGAGAAGGGCGGTATAGAAATAAAATAAATAAATAAATATTGATTTATTCCATTCTTCTGTGTAATATTGAATTTTTAAAATACATCATTACTACTGATAAGGCAACTGAAATCAAGATTTACTGAAATTGTCCTCATATTCAGCCAGTTTGGTGTAATGGTTAAGAAGTAAACTGGAAAGCAAGAGACACTGAGTTCTAGTTCTGCCTTAGCTATGGAAGCCAGTTGGGTGACCTTGGGCCAGTCACTCTCTCCCAGCCCAAACCACCTCACAGACAACTCACAGGGTTGTTGGAGGAAGGTGGAGGAAGATGGGTTGGATATGTTCACTGCCTTGAGATGCTTATAAATATAATGAAGACAGGATATCAATAAATATTGTCTGGTTATACTAACTTCTAGCATTAGAATATGGGTACATTATGTAGCACTAAAAATGTTATACAAGCACAGCATTTAGTATAAGTAGTTAAAGAGTTGTCAATAACCATCCTGTGTAATGAGTTGCTTTTATACAATCTAATAAGTTTTATAATACATTTACATTTTTAGTAAAACAACTTAAATGAATTCCTTTACAGGAACCTCAGATTGCCTGTATTGCTTCCTTTTAAAATGCCCATTACCTGCAGGTTTAGATTCCATATAAATCACTTAGATAGTGAACCAAATAACTTTCAATTATTCCATATGTAGTTGCAGGCAAAAGTTTAGGCACCATCATAAAATTCTGTTTCAGTGATCCTTAACCGAATAGAGGCTGATACTTCTATGCCACGGTTGTCAAACTCGCAGCATCACGTTACTATCACATAATGTTTCGTGGTTTTTCCCATTCGTGGAGCTGGGGTGGGCATGGCCTGCACTTGATGCATCCAGCCCATGGGGCTGCCAGTTTGTCACCTCTGCTCTATGAAGTAGAGTTAAACAAATCATTCTGCAAATTGGAAGGCATTAATACTGTATTTAGAGAATTAATAGTATGTCAGGTGTAAAAGTCTGGACATCCTTTTAGACAATACTCTCTAACACCTTCCTTTGGCAGAAATAACAATTTCAAGAAACCAGAAGACTAAATTCTAATCCCACTTTAGGCATGAAAGCCAGCTGGGGTGACTTTGGGCCAGTCATTTTGTCCGACCAATCAACCTCTCAAGGTGTTGTGGGAAAATAGGAGGAAGGAGTATTGGGTATGCTCACTGCCTTGAGTTACTTATAAAGTAAAAAAGCAGACAAAAAAGCAGAATAAAAATCTAATAAAAATGTCTTTGGTAGCCAGTTAAGATGCAATGCCTGAGGATGGAGGGGAGAGAATATAAATACATACAAGTCCAGGTCACAGTCCCAACACAAAGGAAACCATATCTTAATGCTTTACCACAACACATACAGCATTTTATACTGGCCTTTGATAGGCCTACTGCAATCATCTTGACTTTTGTTAAACACTCTTTACATACAGATGTCACTGCATTTAAGTCTCTCTGTAATGGCTTTTGGAATTTTTCACTCTTCCTTGCAGAAGCATTTTCCCTTAGATGGAGATCTCCCCATACTGAATTTAAGTAATATCCAAGGGCCATTTGAAAACCTTTTCTTTCTTACATTTCACGGTTATTTCCATATATACGTCAAATAATTTATTACTGAACTTTTTGGGCTTCAATTTTCTTCATTGATATTTGTCTTCTCGTTTATGGAGGTTTGTTGTTTGCACTATTTAGAAGCTGTGTCACTTTTCACTTAGGGATTCATTGAAACATACAATGTGACCAAAGGGTGCCTGAATTTTAGAATGCAACTATATGAACAAGCACCAGACAATTTCACCAAGCCTCTGAAAAGCAGAAACATTTAATTCAATACTAACACATACAAGCACTCATAGGATTTTGAGCAATTAAACTTGCCAATCTTGTGAATGCTCTCTGAGGCAATCAGGTTATGTTAGATCTGAAATTAAAATATCTAAAAATACTAAAAGCTAATCACACATAATAAATAGTTCAAAGATACAACTTCACATCATATAATGGATAGGTAAGTTTTAAATAGGATTTTTCATGTAATTTCTGAACTTAAACTGTACCTTTCTTTCAGGATGCCATGACAGGATGTTGAAATTACATCATCTTGTATGAAATGTGTCACAATGTACTGTTAATAAAAACTTTTTCTGCATAACTCATTGGGTAGGAAACTTGCACTCTTTCTCTTTCTCTCTCTCATACATACAGACATGCAGATTACAAATTTGGGGTTTCAAACTAGAAAACCGTACTTCTATGGCTGACCAGTCTGCTAATACAGACAAGCGTCCAAAACTGTATGGTCAGAGATTATAAAGACTCATATAATTTAGACATATAAGGCATTTCAATCTGGTATCTTTATAGTTTAATTATGCTTGCAGTCCAGACTTACCTAACCTTCTGCCTTCAGATGTTGGACTTTGGCCCTGGGAAATCACTGGAGCTTAAGTCCACAACATCTGGAGTACAAAATTGTGAAAAGATCTGCATATTCTCTCAACATAGCTTTAAAATAAAATACAGAGAAAGCAAACATGATAAATAAAACATTGTGCTGTTCTTAATTCACCAGGTAGACATTAACAGTCACAGGCCTAAAAATAGAATTATTAAGGTTGATTGGCAAATTTATTTCAATACCAGGCTTATTTTCCAAAAGAACAACAGTTCAAATTTATGATCAATAAAGACACAGACCTCATTGCAGTGAACACTGCCATACATGAACAGCCTACTACAGCTTATCCTGAAACACTTGCAAAAAGAATTAAGTAAAGTGTCATTGGATTCTATGATACTGTTCACATACTAAAAAAAAGTTTCAAGTTAGCTATAATTCTTAGACTTGTCATTATTAATGCCAAATGTTGGTCTTCAATGTTCTGTTAACTCATTCTTTCATAAAGTACAAAATGTTATGGTAGTCAGCTTCTCGAATCCAATACAAAAGGTAGGTTTATGTTAGAATATGTGCAATAAAATATATCATTGAGGTTTCAGATAGAGGAATTTAAATGTTTGTTAAAACTTTTTACTCTTTGTTAATCTTTGCAATACTCAAGAGCAAGTTATAATGTATAAAAATTGGCAAATTCTGCCTGTCATACGAAAACTAGACCAAACCAGATATTCTGACCTAACCAAACAGTAATGAACAGTATGATTGAATCATGTACATATTTCCAAATATATAGGTAGATTTTATACATTCAGGACTCAAAAGTATTTCCTGCTAGTAATCAACCTCCATGTGGGTGTATAGCACCGGTTATTTAAGAATCACTATCTGTTAAAAGTTTGTAGTTCATTATATGAGATTATTACCTCACAGAAGATTTGAAAGGTCATAATATGAGAGGACAGCATTACAGGCAATATACAACTGCTTTTACTATTATAACAAAGTGTTTTATCACCATGATGTGGTTTTGGAAAACAGAAAAAGCATTATAAGCAGCAATTAAATTTTACTGTCCAAAAAAGTAGCTTGCAAAGGTCTGCACATAACAATTTCTAAGAACATCACTGCATTATCTTTAGCAAATCTGCTAATACAGCTTAATTTACCCTTTATGGGGGGAATATTCATATATACATCAAGAGCTGTGTGTAGTTCTGTTCTTTTAGGCAAACATACCCCAGATGTAAAAGTAATGTAAACTCTAATGTTGAAGATAACAAAATGCATTTCAAAGACAATGGCAATTAATTTTTCACTGGATTGTTTTACACTTAAAATTTAGCACAATTAGCCTACCTTTATATCAAGCCTAGAATAAAGCATTTTAAGGGCCTGAGAAGTCAGAAATAAGGTAGTTACTATAGAAATTATAGCTACAAAGCAAATAGTTATTAGAAGCCAGTTTTTTTTTCTAGGCAATGGTAACAGTCCCAGATATTTGACTTCAGTACCTTATCTTCCCCCAAAAGATAAAGGCACAAGTAAATCACTAAAATTTAATGAAATTAAAGAACAAGAATAGTTTTTATTCAACATGGTTAAGCCACCTATTCTGTAGTGGGTTTCTCTTACCTTCGCTACCGGTTCGGAACTGGGAGTGCACATGCGGCACTTCTGCGCATGTGCAGAACTTTCTGCGCATGCGTAGAGCACCCATGACAACGTCCAGATGGGTGGGTGGAGCTTCCCGCCGCCACCACCACCAGTTTGCTCGAACTGGGGCAAACCGGTAGAAACCCACCACTGCACCTATTCCAGGTTCCAATTTGCTTCAAACCATTTTAACCCAAGTTTTTGTGCAGCATAAATTTTCAAGCCAATAAAAATTGTCATATTTTGTTAAATCTAGAAAATCAAACTTATTGATGGATAAAGTATGTGAACAGTTCTAGCTGAATTAGAACTTTGCTAAGGCTTATGTAGAACAAAGCTGCAGATAATGTAATGAATTTCCACACCACACTGAACAAATATTTGCTGTAGAAGTCAAATGGATAACTGTACACATAAAAAGTGTAGGGCAACAAATAAATAAAGCCAATTTATTGTTATGTTTCAATTTAATATAACTAACCTTCCAGAGTATATGACACTAATAATGTATCAGGACATTCAGTAGCTAGCTCCTATCTTCAACCATAACTATCACCTATTAAAGATTATCAAACCTTATTTAATAAAATCTACTGGGTCAAATAAACTTTTAAATATAACCTAGTTTTGACTTTAACACCTTAGTTCTATGTAAAATATTGATTTAGCAAATGTTGAAATATAAAGCAGCTCAAGTAAAATACTTTGGTTGAAATCCTAATAAAAATCAATATTTTAGTCATTTCATACATACTCACTGAAGCATGTGAAGAATTCAATTTTTTATTTGCAATATTCATAACTATTCTATATTTCTATTCAGGAAGTCAGTTTCTGTCTAGAACATTGTTAATAGAACAACAAACGTTAATTCTACTATGTGAAAGGGCTACAAATACATCAAGCAGACTACAGAAATTTTGATTTACAATTGGCCTAAGTTATTGGCTCATTTATTGTTCACTGAGCACAAATTTTAAAAACTGAATACTTAAATTGGTCAATCAATAATTTTACTTTTTTGTATTTTAATATTTCATTTCTGCCAATATATTTTATTGGCATGTTAATTTAATCCTTGCCATCTAAAGATCTAATGGTCTACATTCTGAGAGCCAATTTGTTTTAATAAAACTTACACAAAAGTCAACTAGTCTGCCAGCAGATGGCACTCTATTTAATACTTGGCTTTTTTTTAATAAGAACAATTAAGATAGTATCCAATTGAAATGACTTCACTATGCAAACAAAATATTTATAAGGGAAATAATTCTCCCCTTTAAAAATGGATTGTTACAGACAAGCCAATAAATAACACAATGTGAAACTAAGAAATCTGACATTTTGAACATGTATATATAAAAAAGCACATGCTTTAAATGTGTTAGAACATTTTTATGAATAACTCCCTATATAAAAGAACAAACCAACTGTGTTTGCAAGGCAAATGCCCAACTGCAAAACTGTGGATGTAGAATAAGGTATTTTAACCAACTTCATCCACCAACATATTTCAAAAACTGGCACAAACTCTAGCAGTAAGAAAACCAATGTAGTGAGGCAGCAAGAGCTGGGCTCTTTACTTGAAATAAAGCAATCTTTTTTTTAACACATGTACTCAAGCATCAGTAAATTTTACTGGCTTAAAAAACTTTTGTTTGAAATGTACGGAATGAACCCTAGGAAAAAAGACATGTAAAGGTCAATGAACACAATGATTTATTTAAAAAATAAAAATGTAAAAACGATTTAACCCCTTTTACAGCCATGGAATCATTGTAGAAAAAAATGTGTAGATATTCCAAGTCCTTACAAAGTTAATTCCCTTTCCCATCCCAAGTTTTACTTCAGAATCATGACTTTCCCTCCCAACCCCAAATAAACCAAAATTAAAACAATATCTTGTTCCTAGTATAAAAAACGACTAATGTCCAAGCAATAAAAAAATAGAGTCCATCAATGACTAACACAAAATCGTTGTGTGAAAAGACCCAGTACATCTTCAAGAAAGTGACACAGGCAGCAGAGCGACCCCACCAGGAACATTCGAGATCTGCTTCGCATCACTGGAACCTTTTTGTATGAAGGTGCCTTTAGGCGAAGTGTAGGGGAAGTATTGAAAGCCTGGCCTGGCCCGGTACAAACGGAGAGCATACTCCATGCAGACAAAACTAACGTCCCCCATAAGGATCGGTGGGAATTCCCGCTTAGAAAGAGCCGCCTCCATAACCTCCCCCGCCATAACCGCCTCTGTATGGTCCACTGTTACTGCGGGGGCCCCAGCTGCCGCCACCGCCTCCACCCGCACCGCCGCTCTTCATAGGGCCGTAGGACGACTGGTGCTGGCTGTAGCTGCCGAAGCCGCCGTACCCGTTGCCATAGTCGCCGCCGCTGCCACCTCCGCCGTAAGAGCCGCCACCGTACGAGCCGTAGCCTCCTCCTCCGCCGCCGCCGCCACCTCCGTAGCCCCCGTAACTGTTATAGCCGCCGCCGCCGCCGCCTCCTCCTCCTTTGGAGAGACCGTTGTGGTCCCGGTTGCCGGCACCTCCGCCCCTTCCTCTTCCCCGTCCGCCCCAACTCGACCTGGAAGAGCCGCCGCCTCCTGCTTGGATGTCTTCTCTCGGCACGGCCTTCTTGACCTCCACCCGGTGGCCCTGGATGGGGTGAAATTTAACCACCGCCGCCTTGTCAGCGGCGTCGTGATTCTGAAAGTAGACGAAGCCGAAGCCCCGCTTCTTGCCGCTCTGCTTGTTGGAGATGATCTCGGCCTTTTCCACGGGGCCGAACTGACTGAAGTGCTCAACTAGGTCGTTCTCCCCCAAGTCCCCCTTGAGGCCTCCAACGAAGAGTTTCTTCACTTTCGCGTGGGCGCCGGGCCGGGCGGAATCCTCGCGGGAAACGGCCCGCTTCAGCTCCACCACGTTGCCGTCGACAGCGTGCGGGGAGGCAGCCATGGCGGCATCGGCTTCTTCCACAGCCGAGTATGTGACAAAACCGAAGCATCGGGAGCGCTTGGTTTGCGGGTTGAGCACCACCACACAGTCGGTTAGGGTCCCGTAGGCCTCGAAGTATTCTCGCAGCCCAGCTTCCGTCGTCTGCACATTCAGGCCGCCAATGAACAGCTTACAAAGCTGGGAGTTTTCCATGCCGGAGCCGCGGCCGTCACACGCCTCCTCCTCCTCCTCCTCGCTGCTGCTGCCACCGGTAGGGGGCAGCTGCCGCCGGATAAAAATCGACAGGCGCTACGAGGCAATGTTCGTCGTGGGACAGGTCGGCCCAGGTCCACCGGCAGAGAACGGGGAAAGGGGGTGGGGAAAGGAAACGTACAAAATGGCGTCTGCGATTTCTACTCCTCCTCAGGCGCGCTCGCAGCCAGCCACTGGTGCCCACACACAAAGGAAACGCCAAAGGGCCCGCCTTCCGTGGCAGTGCGAGACACACCTCCTTTCCTGGAATACCGACCGAGCCAACAACTGTCCGCCATTGCCCTCTTACGTTGCTACTGAATGATAGATCCCAAAGCCAATCATCTTCCCCGTCCGAGCGACGAGGCGCGTTTTCAAAAGTATGAGGCGGAGTGAATCCTTTAATTGACGTCAGGAAGGAACCTATCACATTTCTGCTTTAAACAGCCGCGCATGAAACAAGCGGTTACGTACTGAGCCGAAGTCCAAAGGAGACAAAAGCCACTCCGATACGCCCATGGCCAAAGGCATCAGCCAATAGGCTGCCCCGCTTGTAAGCGCGCGCTTTCTCTTGGAGAGCTCCCTTCTCCCTTGGGCGGGGTTGATAGCGCAATGAAGATAACGAGGTTTATTTGAAAGATTGAGCTCGTTTGGCCGTTATCTGATGTCGCGCTCTACATTTCCCTAGGCTCCTTCTGAGCAACATTTATGAGAGCAAGCTTGAGCACGAATGAAAGCGAAGGCACCTCCATTGACCCAAAAATCCATATTAAGGCCGTGCCTGTATTAGATCAGTTAAAAATACTTAACGTACAACTGTTGTTCAGTTTTTCGGAAAAAAATAATTCCATGGGGGAGGGGGAGAGGCGGGAGGAATAGAGTTATATCTTTCCCAAGTAGAGTATGGTAGAATTTGACAAGCATACATTTATTTATTTATTTAATTTTTTATACTGCCCTTCTCCCGAAGGACTCAATACAAATTCTCTTCCCAAGGGTAAAGAAATCATCTCTCAAAATTTAGGGTAAAGAAAGACTCCCAAAATTTAGAGGGAGAAAAGAAAAAAAAGTAGTTTGTCTATTTAGAAATTACATATTGAAAAAGATACTTCCTTTGCAATACTTCAGTATATTGAAGCTAATAACTGCTTATTTAATAGCATTTCTCTACTACAGTTTTTATACTTGTATATTGTAGATTTATTATAAATACGTGGCTGATACCTGATTATACTCACCTTCCATTTCAGTTAATCATGTCAAGAAATATAAAGGTAGTAATGTTTAACTTGTCTACATGTAAATATTCTAAATTATTAGATAATCTGTTATTTATCTAAATTGTTAGAAAGATTAGTTTATATTTCAGATTAAAATATTTATAGTGAAGGAAGTTTCTTGTTCACACAATTAATTACAATTTTATCTTCTATTCATTCAATTTCAATTCAAATTTCAAATCTTTATTGTCAGTGCACAACATGTACAATGAGATTGGTTGAGCTCCCTCAGTGCCCCCCCAACACAATACAACTCACAGTGAAGACAGAAAATCCCTAACCCAATAAATCATATTAACAAAACACCCAGTCCTATTGCACCAGTGTGAACATATTATACATTGTGCCAGCCCTGCAGTCCATCATACTACATAGTTATGATGTTATTTCTCATTCAGGAGTCTGACGGCCCACAGATAAAAACTGTTCTTCAGCCTGTTTGTGCAGCTGGCTATACTTCTATATCTCCTTCCTGATGGCAGGTGGGTAAAGAAGTGATGACCAGGGTAAGAGTCGTCCCTGAGAATTTCCCTCACTCTTCTAAGGCAACGAGCCCTACCAATTTCATCTAGTGAGATTGGGACAGCGCACAATGTTTTGTGCTGTACTCACCACCCTCTGTAATGTTTTTCTATCCGCGGTTGTCAGACCAGCATGCCATACCGTGATGCAATAAGTGAGGATGCTTTCTATTGTGGACCGGTAAAAGAAGGTCATCAGTTGTTGTTCTACCCTGTTCTTACGCAAGACATTAAGGAAATGGAGTCTCTGTTGGGCCTTCCTGGCCACCTGGATCATGTTGTTTTTCCAGGTGAAGTCTTCGCTGAGATGGACTCCCAGGAATTTAAAGGAGGAACTCTACACAGCCCCCCTCAGTGTAAAGTGGGGCAGATTCCTCTCTTTTCCAACATTCATTATGCATAAAGCAGAAAATTCCAATGCCCTCAGTAAAGAACTTTATTTTAGTTGCATGCTGCCAAATCTGACAGTGGTAGCTTATATCACTGAAACCATAGAAGTTTCAAAGGAAGGAAAGAAGTTTTAAATTTACAAAGGAGTATCAGAACAAAAAATAATTCAATACAAGAAAAAAGCTATTCATTACTCAATATATGCATTCATGGCATCAACTAATCAATTCCTAAATGTCCTGCAGGAGAACTCCATTTTATTTATGTCTTTGTCAAATTTATATATTCATCCATCTCACACAAAGTGATTTCAGGCATCATTTTAATCATTTTCAACATGGCAATAAATGAAAGTCTAGCTTCTGAGGAAAAGCTGGTCTATAGCTGCTCTACAGTAATATATTCTAATTAGCCTCTGTCTTCCTTCACAAAAATGGGATGCCACCAGCATTTTCTCCTGATAGGTCACAAAGCAGATCATTTTAAAAATAAAAAGAATAAAAAGTGCAAAGAAGTAAGTAAGAAAAATATATACTCATATAGAAGTGACTTCCAATCTTAATCACAAAAAGTAAAAACAAATTTGACAACTTCACCCTTTATGAGGGTGAAATATCTCTTCTATAACTCATCCCATACCAACATGCAAGTCCATAAATTTAGTCCTAGGGCTGCCTCAAAATTCAGGCATCCCAAGTGTACATGGAGCTGAAGACAATTCCCTGAATTTGAGAGATAAAATACCTTTACCTTTGCAAAGGGGCTTCTTTGCCTCCTGAAAATAAGAATCGCCAAGTAATTCATGCAAAGCAAAAAGCATTTATTGGGGGGGAGGGGGTTCAAGTCTTTTTATAGGGTACAGAAACAAATGATACATAACTTCCAGTATATGTGATTCGTCAGTAACTAAATGATCAAACAAAATACACTGATTGCATGTGAAGTTTGAATAATAGAAAACATTGCTTCTAAATTTATCACTCTACAAGTGATAAATTTATGGATTATATTACTTTTTCTTAGCTAAGTTAGTATCTTTCTTGAAAGTTGCAAGTGCACTCAAGGACTTTCAGAATACTCTTTCTATTGTGTGGTTGCTGAAAAGGCAAGTTCTGGCATACCAAAAGAAATGACCTTGGCTAAAAGAAAAACATGTTATCTTATAGATAGAGAAGAGCCTTGGACTGCCATGTTAAAATTATAAATATCACCTTTTAAAATGTTAATAAGGAAGTCTTAAATTTGAGGCAACAAGCCTTTTGCTTTATATTTCACAACATTTCAAGCTATTTCTATCATTACAAAATCATGCTGATCATTGATCATTGTATAATATTTATAATATAATTATACAGTATTTCTGGTTCTAGTATTTCTGCATCAGATTTAACATCTTTTGGACATAATCTGTCCATGGAAGCAGACATCATTGCTGACATTTCTGATATTGTAGATACCACCTACTCTCAATAGGCCATTTTGATCAAGAAATGTGTACAGCTCTTCAGGGAGCTGTCTCTAGAAATACGTCTTTTGTTTAGCATACAGCCAATTTCTCATGCATAAGTTTCATACTGCACGGTGCAAATGATGATATTTTTAGATTGCTTACGTTCTATTACTGAACAGATGTGTTGGCAGTGGTGCCAGCCTTTGAAGTTGATGTGTGTGGCTCCTTTAAATGACTGAGCTATGTGAGTCAGGCAAGTAATAGCCCGAACGACTGAATTCCAGGTTGACAATCTGCAAAATCTATGTGATTCAAGTCTAAGGTGACCAGATTTTAACATTGGTAAAGAGGGACACCATTGTGGGCGTGGCTTATTTTGTGGAGGTCATGTGACCGGGTGGCCATGGTTATGTGTATAGGGACTACTCAGAGGGCTGAAAAAAGTCATTTCTGACAGGTCCTCGCACTTTTGACTGGTCCTCACACTTATGACCATCCTCACATTTATGCCCGTGCAGCATTCTTAACAACCATGTCACTCATTTCACAACTGCTTCTCTTCACCATGATGACAAGATAGGACAAAAATGTAAAATGTGAGGACAGTCGTAAGTTCGAGGACTGGTCAAAAGTGTGAGGACCAGTCAAAAATAACTTTTTCAGCCCTCTGAGTAGTCCATATGCATAAAAGGATACAGCAATAGAGAGGGATGAAGGAAGGGAAGGGAAATCAGAGTAGGAGTGAGGGTAAGAGAGGGAGGAAGAGAGGAGGAGAAGGAGAAAGGAAGAGGAAGTAGGGAGGAGAAGAAGAGGTTGGGGGGAAGAGAAAGTAAGGAAAGAAAAGACAGAGGTGGTAGGTTTGAGGAGAAAGATTGCTGTACAATAAAAAAGATGAAAGGGAAGAAAGCCAACCCCAAACAAATATAAAGATATTAAGATAAAGAATGAATTGTTAAACTTTAAAGAATAAAAGAGAACAAATATGAATAAATAGCAATAATTAGAAACACACATACAAACATACAATGTATTTTCTTTGAACAGAATATTTGGCTGGTTCACAAATTTAAACAGTGTTTAGTCATTTCAATTAAATTTACAATTTCTATATTTCCTTTTTGCCATATTTATTCCTCATCTATTTTTTTTAAAAAAAAAACAATATTACCCTTCATCCTCATCTCTAATCTTAATCAAATTCAATTTTTCCCTTCTATATTATACCCCTTCCCATTGTCATCTATTTTTATATCCATCCTCACATTGGTTAATTATGTAATTATGGAAAAGAAGTGGCCTCTCATTTCTTGCTTTCTTTGAAAATTATGTTTAAGGGAAGAGAAGCGCTTCAGCACTTGTTCTTTATTGTTCAGTAGGCGTCTTCTCTGGTTTGAAGGGAAGATGGATGACTCAGTTGTCACTATCTTTTTTGACTAATCCCTGCCCTGTCTTTTGTAAAGGGAGTTTGTCCTCAGTAGATGCTGCCACTTGATTACCATCTTCTGTCTTTTGGAAGACTCTGCATTTCAAATGACCTTGGTCACTGTCACAGGTGAGGTTGTCACTAAAGGATTCTATGAAAGGACAAGGCAAATGGGTAATGTGCCGTGGTTCCTTTAAGAGGAGTTGGTTGTGACAGGGCTGAAAGATAGAAGGATGTCTATTCTCCAATGTGCTTGTCAGCATGCTGCTAACGGAGTTTGGTTTGTGCATGCTTCCTAAACAGACATCTCCTATAATGACCACTCTAGGTCTAATTTCTGAGCATAAAGGGCATTGTGGGGACCATTGATCCGAGCTCTCACCTTGTGGACTTGTAAAGTATCTCCTTTGGAGCAAGACTATCTGAGCCTGAGGATCGAGCTCTGGTATCAGATGTGCTATGTAGTTCAAATGTGGGTGATGAATCGCTGCATCTGGTGTAGGGATTTCAGATCTATGGTCAGGGATCTGATTGCATTTGATAAAGAGTTGGTAAAGTCAGTCATGTTTTCCCATCTACTGACTTGACTTGATAACCAAATGCTCTTCTCCCCGCTTTCCTGCACAAGTTTAAAAGGAATATGGTGTGCTGGGGCCTTTAATGCCAAAGGCATCAAAGAAGGCTGAGCTGGCCCTGGTCATCTAGAATGGAGTAAAGCTTAATGGATTTGTCTCTTTGGCCTGCTGGGTAGACTCTGATTAAACAGATTTTGGAGCAATCTCTTTGCAGACTTCTGTGCATTTTGTGTTGATTTCTGCTGTGGTTGTAGCTATGTGTTCTTCATGCTGTGCTCGCTGACACTGTAAGTGTGCTGTAAAGTCCATGTTGCTGGCCCTGGGTGCAAGGCTGTGTTGTGGCCTGTGCTGCCACATTCCATACATTTTACACTGACCTTACAGTCATTGGCAAGGTGGGAGACTGATGAGCAGCACTTGTAGCAGATGTTCGTTTTCACGAAAGCTTTGCAATTTTCTATGGACTTCTCCCTGAAGGCTCTGCATTTTAGGAGATGATGTGGCTTCTGGTGTAGAGGACACTGCTTACCAGGATCTCTGATCTCCGTTTCTATGTGAGAGGAGCTGGTAGACCTGTGAAGGAAATCTGGAGGAGCCACATTAGTTTTGTGGACGGCTACTGGAGGCTTGCGAGGATTACGTTCTGAAGGAATAGCACATGACAATGTGAAGTCAAAGCTAAGATCATTTCTTGTTTTAGTTTGTTGGCACATAAAGTCCACAAAAACAGAGAAGGGGGGAAATGGAACATTGTGCTCTCTTTTGTATTTGGAGCCATGTGCTCTTGTAAGTTATGGGGTAACTTTTGCACAATGGGGTTGACACCTCTGGCTGTCCTTGCAAGTCCCCTTCCAACTTAGCTACTTGAAGTTCAATTAGTAAGTTGCTAAGTTCCCTAAATTTCTGATAGGCTCTGTTAGGTATTCTGGGAAACCTATCAAGTCTTTCGAACAGTACATTCTCCACTGCTTCTGCTGAGCCACAGCACTCATCAAGTCTATCCCAGATTGTATTAAGGCCTGTTTCAGGGTAGTTTATATTTATTGTCCTGATTCGCTTTGCATGCTCAGCAGATTCAATTCTAAGCCATTTAATTATTAAATCTATCTCCTCACTATACTACAGATCTAAGCCTCTGATGGCATTTTTGGAGGAAGATCGCCAAGCTCTATAGCTTTCAGGACGATCGTTAAACTTTTCAATTCCTTGTGTGACCAGCTCACATCATGCAAGGAACTTGGCAAGATCTATGGTGACTTGATTAGCCGATTGTGCATTGCTGTGGTGAAAAGGTGTGGAGTAGTCATACCTTTTAGGAGTCTCGGTTTCATCTGGTCCTTTCTATGCTGCTCTAGCATGAAGGCTTATCCTGTGGGATAAATTGCAGGGTCAAGTACCTTGGGTGTGAGGGATCTGCTATCACAGGTGCAGCTTTGCTTGAAGCTTTCTCGTTTGTCAGCTTGGGGCTTGTCATTAGCTTGTAGTGGTGCTGAGTAGCATCTTTGGCTTGTTTCTTGAAGATTGTCTTCCCTACCAAGGTGGGCATTGCTGCTTGGCCTGAAGTGCTGATAGATGTACTCTGAAGTGCATTGCAGAAGATCTTGGGGTTCACATTGCTGCGTTTACTGCATTCATCATCAGAATATATGGCTCCCTCTAAGGCTTTGACTTCCGCTGTGGCAGCTGTGACTTCTTTTTCTGTCATTATCCAGGCTCGCTTCTAACAGGGCTTTCTCTTTTTTTATTTCTATTTCTTGCTCAGCAAAGGCTGCTTGAACTTTTGCTGCTTTGGCTTTTGCACTGGCAATGGCCAATATATCACAAGCTGATGACCGTTTGGAAGAATTGAGACCTTGTCTCGTGTATAGATGCCCAGCTCTGTGACATAGTGTTTTCCGGTGGTGCTTGACTGTCTAGAGACTGTTGTGTGGCCGTATGCAGGTAGTTGCATTGGCAGAGTAGCCGGTCTCTATAATTTTATCCTGGATCCCACTTGCTGG
The DNA here is from genome assembly GCF_059756535.1 of Pantherophis guttatus. NCBI lineage: Eukaryota > Metazoa > Chordata > Lepidosauria > Squamata > Colubridae > Pantherophis > Pantherophis guttatus. The sequence continues at coordinate 194,872,405 of NC_142064.1, forward strand.
GTAGCTGCTGTTTCACTGTTCTGTCCCCACTACACGTTAGTCTGTGTGCAGCTCAACATGCAGCTAAACTCACCTATCCTCCAATAAAACGGACCATGTGCGTAGATCTGAATGCTTTATTGGGAGAACAGAATATGGTGAAACTGAGGAAAATAGGGATACATACAGTGAGAATCAAATATAAGAAAGACAGTATTAAGTTACTGCTGAATATAACAATTAATAAATACAAGCAGTTTGAATCTCGCCAGCGATGCTCTGTGTGTGAGATGTGGGTTTGTCCTTCGATGACCATGTGCCACAGATTAAGATGGCTGCTTCTTTGTGTTTCTGCCTTCTCCAAATGCTAAAGGAAATGGAATCTGACTTCCCATCGTACACTTGGTTTGAGAGTGAGGGTTGATGGGTAAATGGGCAGCTTCAGGTTCAAACAATATAGTTGGGGCATATTTGTCTCTCCGGACACTAGATGGAGCTAGAGAGCAACTACAGTATATAAAGTTATATGTTGTGGCATGACAACCCCATAGGAATTTGACAACAACCAATGGAATATTAAAGGACATGTTTTTGCACAGGAACAGGAAGCTCAAATACAAAGCCCAAAAGAAGATATAAAAACCGACCCACTTTCAACTCCATTTTTTTCAGCTGTCCCAAAATCACATGTGGTTTGGTGGTTTTGCTTCATCAATAAATGGAACCTTTCTTTGTAATCAGCCTCCAGCCTCCCTTTTATTTCCAGTGCCTTTCTCCCGGCTTGGAACTGAACCAGATGGATTTTTCTTCCAACAGACCCATTCTTTGAAAATTGCCTGAATTTTATAGTATTATAATGTTTTGTGCCATTTTGTAAATCCCCATGGTAACCCTATAGGAAAGGTGTTTACATGTTTTTTTTTCTTTTCTTTCGGTTTCTGAAATCAAAGTCTGAAGTTATTTATTTATTTATTTATTTATTTATTTATTTATTTATTTATTTATTTATTTATTTATTGGTTTGATTTATATGCCGCCCTTCTCTGGAGACTCAGGGCGGCTTACAATGCGTTAAGCAATAGCCTTCATACTTTTGTATATACCTGCTTAGTAGGGCTTTCGCCCCCCCCCCAAGCGGTGTTCTTTTTTATACAAAGTCACCTTATTGCCCCCACAATCCGGGTCCTCATTTTACCTACCTCGGAAGGATGGAAGGCTGAGTCAACCTTGAGCCTGGTGCCTTGAATTCGCAGTAATTGCAGGCAGCTGGCAACTAAGTGCTACTTAACAGCACTTTAGTCCGCTGCTCCACCAAGTTCCTGTTTAACTCAAGATAGTCAAAACATTCTGGTTTCTGTGAAATGCTGTTTATTTTTTGTTTATTTCCAAATTGTTGTAGCAAAAGTCTCAATATTTCAAAGTTTTCTGAACATTTAATTCACCTAACTTTATTAGGTCAAAATCCTATTTATTTATTATATATTTTATTTTGTTTATTTTGCGTTTTGCCATTTATTTCCAATTTGTTAAATTCTTAAACTTATAATTAATTTTTCTTTTGCTCAAAAAGGAAGGTAAACTCACCAGGTTACTTTTTAAACTTGTTTGGAAGATCTAATTAGAAAGTGAGGCTAGCAAATTCAGTTTCTTTTAAAAAGCTTCACCTCAGCCGATCTTTTCATCTCCCAGCACCAGATCTATAGGAGATCTTTGTACTTGTGTGTCTTCACAAGAAGCAGCCATTCATAGACCCTGTGGCCAATCTTATGTCCTCTCCTTACACAGAGGAGGTTGGCTTACAGACCAGTTTTTCAGTCTTTGCCAGGATCGTTGTCACTTCTCTGTCAGAAATATGTTTAGTTCACCATGCCTTCACTGGACATAACAGACACATTCTTAGCTTTGTTCAACACAAAAAGCCATTATATTAATTCGATTACCACTCCATCCTGACTTGATTCCCACACATGCCATATTCCAGTCAAATGTTTGATATATTGATTGAATATATTTTGTAATTTGCACAAAGCTATATAGAGGATTACACCCTGCCCACATTACGGCTTGTCTTTCACCTCTAGTACTATACTAAACCAATTTTTGCGTCAATGGAATTGTGAGCTGGTCTCCCACCCAAATCCATTCCTAAAAATTATTTTACAATATCCATATCCTCTATTAGACAGTCACATTATGTAATATGGTAGCCATATAAATATGATAAATAAATAAAATATCAGGTGCTGTCAGATAATATTTGAGGATAATGTGAAAAAAATAGCATGTTGCAGAAATTTCCAAACTGAGGATCAACTTTTAAGTTGGCTTTTCACCAACATTTATGAAAGAAGTATAAAATAAATGTCTCATGAGCTTTTTGAATTTTAATTCTCTGTTCCACCTAATAAGTGACTTTCAAAATAAACTAAAATATAGGTATATTTTACCAAATGGGGGAAAAAATCCCTTTTCCTAATTGCCTACTTCTTTCCTCTAACTTGTGATCAACACAATCATTAAATATATTTCAACATTCCTATGATGGAATAGCTCATTTTTGTCTCCCAAAACTATACTAGCTGTAATTCTGTGTGTAAGTTACATGTCTGCTTAATTGTTATAGTGTGTAATATTACATGTACTGCTCTAAACTATTTTCTACATTTTAAATATGTATTTTCCTGATTCTTTTCTTTTTTAATCCCATCTGCTTCTTTGATGATAATATGTACTGTAAATATATCCTAAGGTTGCCCAGCTATATACTAAACCTGCAAATGCTTAACAAAACACAGTTGACATAGTTTGTTACTTCAAACATTCCAAATATATTGATGCTTACTTATGAATTACAATGTTATGTGATGTATCTCCCTTTCTGATTAGCCCTTGGACTAAATTCTTTTACCATATGATTTTACATAAAGATGCAACACATTCCATTGATTTTTGAATAATTTACATCTAAAATATGTTAAAATTTTCTGCTTGTTATATTTTACAAAAATAAAACTTTTGAAACCACATGGTGGCAGAGTAGTATTAAAAATAGTATGTATATTTGAAGATGGTTAACAAATGAAATGCACTTTAAAAAAGGCACAGACTGCCTTTTATCCTCTTTCAAGAAAAGTTCCAATGTCTTTGAAAAAAAGAGGTGGTTTTCAGTTCATTTCTTGCAGAAATGGACACAAATCAACTGTAGTTGCCAACATGAGTAAGTAATTTGTCCAAGTTCCTCTTGGATGAATCTGATTTTTTAGATCCTTTTAAGTTTAGTTTTGGCTTTAGTTTTTTAACAGAAACTACCCTGTTGGATAATCTATGTTGGGGGTGTCAAACAGCATCACGGCAGCATCACATTATGTATTGAGACCTTTTTCCCATTCGCTGGGCCGCAAGTTTGACAGCCCTGATCTAGATGAAGAGAACCTTTGGTAGCATTGACCGCCTGCTGAATTGAATACCAAGTTAGGATATGAAGGCATTATGTTGCAAGGTTCCATTCATACTTAAATAGTTCTAGAATATGATTATAGGGGATTTTTGCTCTGCTCATAATTGTTATGGTTCTTTTTATTCTATAATTTTCCATAAGTATAAAACCATTTAAGAGAGACTAACTATAAGAATGACAATAACTTTATGGAGACAATGGATTTCAGTAGGAGAAATCATGATATTCAAAGTGTACACATGCTATTCAGAAAGCAGTTACTCTCATAATTATTTTATATCTAATCCTAAAATAATCATGAGGATAACATACAAAAGTGACATTGATTAATTCTGTAATGCCACAATTGGTAACAGGTTTATTTACTATTATCAGTTCCTAGCTCTTTTTTTTACAATCAATATTACCTGCAAAACAAAGCTCAACTTAGAAAACAAACGCTCAGTGAAGTTCATTCCAGATTTTGATTTATATGCTTCTCAAAGCAGCAGGAAGCTAAGATTTGAGGACTTCACCAGCAATATGATTAAAAGTCTAATAAAGCTCAGTGATTTGGAAATTTCTGCTCTGGCAAATAATGGCTTATGAATTACTAGTTAAGTCATTGTTCTGAAAAGTACACTTCTGGGAAATTATGCTAAATGAACCTTGATGTTAGCTGGGTGACTATCAACTATTTCATTGTGGATGGTATGAATAAACTGAACATTAGATAAGAGAATTTAGGATAAGACTTTTATTGACAAGGAGGTCTCCAAATGTTTCCATCAGTGTAATACACAGTATTTCTAACAAAGGTGCTGAAAAAAAGGAATAGAGTAAAAGGTGACAATTGCCTCTACCATTACTTAAAATATTTACCTTGCAGTTTAATGCCAAAAACAAGCTATTATGGTACAAGTCTGATTTAAATTATATATTACCATTTTGAATTTGGCATTCCATATGCATATCTGTGTGAAGTAGAAATGGAATACTAAGAGCATAATGCTGAAGATGTCTCAAACATGGTTTTTTTTCTTCAAAAGGCAATCAGACTGTTTTTTCTTTGAGGAAGAAGAAAAAAGTAGAGGAAAGAAGAAAATAAAGAAAAAAACAGTCCAGTTTCCTTTTGAAGATAAAAAAGCAGCTTTGAGACAACTATGACCTGCCTGACTGAAAATCTCCACAGAAAATGTTGAAGATGTTTTCTGTTTCTGAAATGCAAATTCACCTTTACTGTCATTTGAGAGAAGTAAATCACCTGTTATCTACCATATTGCATTCATTCTGTTTTGCAAGACTTTATCTACAATATATTCACAATATTTTCTTATCATGTTACAGTGATTATAAAATTAGCTCCCTAATAAAGCCACAGTCTCTACTTCTATTCAGCAATTAATCAATGTTTACCTAGTGCTAAAGGCTCCTTGCATCGACTTTTACTCAGCAATTAAAAGTGTCGTACCATGAAAATTCAAATAATGCAAACATAATTCTGCTATTCATTAACCTTTTTAGCAAACATAATCCACATAGAGAGTATTATGGAGGACATAATTACATATGGTTAACATATAGCTAACATTACATATATGTTAGGGATTTAACTTTATATATACATGGGATCTATACAATTATACATATACACTAGGTATACATTCTAATTTTGGTTGTAGGAAACAGCACTTAAAAGCACATTGTATATAGCATTACAAACTGCAGTTCAGAAATTAGACTTCTCTTCTAAAAGATCCTGATCTAATTTCATTGTTAACCTGGTTGCTCATTCATAAAACTAAGCAGAGAAATTACTTATTTGGGGGAATCAATAAATATTCAAAATGCTGCAAGTACACATGTTAATTTTATAGGGTAGCTTAAAATATTAATGCTACGTGGTATGCACAGATGATTAATCAAAAATGTTGGGCAGGAGCTACATTGATTAGATTTTTCTGTGATTAAAAAGCAATCCTTTTTGGTGTAAGTCACATAACAAGTGCCATTATGATCATGTGAGTTATGATGCCTATGTAATCTTGATATAATCATTAATCTAAATTAATGGATTGGGAAGTAGAGAACATTGGAGAGCATGTTCTATGACTTGGTTTTGGTTATCCTCTTTTGCTTTTTAAGAAAGCTACAAGTCCTATCGCCTGGGCCATTTTCAGAGTTGGCTACCTATGGTTACAATTATCTGAGAACAAAATAATATTGACAATGAGAAGACATCCCAAGAGCAATCTAATTAATAAAACATAAATATATTATACACCCCTCAGAAGTAAATCCACTCAATAGAAGAAATGGGTAAAGGATAATCCTCATATCCTGCTAACTATAGCTTGAAAATCTCTCACTAATTGCTGTAAAGTTTGCATCCTCATAACATTTTTATTCCATTGTGAAAGCAGCATACTTTGAATTTACCAGATACAGTTTATAAGCAAAGTTTATGTCTTCTCAAGACACAAATCTTGTCATACAAAATCTTTTCCCAGTGCTGCTGATGCAACTAGAGGCTGGGACTTTCCCAATTCCTGTCAGTCTCTTTAGTCTGAAGTGGGTATACTGCTCCCTTCCATTTACTTGGTTGGCACTGTTTTCTATGGACATTGTGGTTTGGGTTGCAGAACAGATCAGACACTTTGCTTCCAGAGGCATCTGGGTGAAAGGGAAGAAGCAATGTTAAAAGATTCCTCTTAAAATCAATGAGAAACTTCCATTAGTCTCAGTTTACCTCTGAATAGGCATGCAGAGGATTTCATGTTTTAAATGGGAAGGAATGTTTGTCTACCTATGTTGAAACGTGGGTCATATTTTTACTTCTGAAGCCCATCCTCCAAGGACCTAAAAGAGACTTATTCCCAAATGCTTAGTTGGATGGTAGCTTTAAAAGATAAATGCTCTGAAACACCAACAAGTAGGTTGCCTCAAATTAACAGCCATGTTTTTGTTATATTATTTTCCAGTGTTACAAAAATGGCTATTTGGAGAGAACAACTTGCAAACTGTTTCTGTTTTCTGCAGAGAGTCTGGTTCATTAAAATTATTGAGACAATTCAAATTAATTTGGGGTAAATCAAAAGAAGTCCGATTACAACCAGAGCATGGTTTGACAGGTGGCTCAACCCACTGATCTGGCCATCTGTCAACTTATCTCCTTCCCACCCCACTTTAAACAGAATGACTGGTGGATGGTTTTTTCTGCCAGTTGATGACAGTGGGAGAGCAAACAAAGTTGGGGAAATCTATAAATGGTTTCCCTGACATTCTTCCACATTAAAAGTGTATGGACAATACCATATTATGGTCTTGTACCTGAGACAGGACAAGGCTTAGCAAAGTAAGGGTAGTGCAAAGTATTCCAGCATACTTTTTTTTCTTGTCTCAAGAACTGGAAGAACTTATATAGCCCTGAGAAAAAAACCTACTTGTGGAAGCTATTTTCAATAGAAAATGAGTAAGACAGTGATACTCAATATCACAAGGTATATCTGTTTATAGGCTGTATTTTTAAGTGGCTGTTGGCCCAGGAATGTGATGAACATAAGACTTATTCAGCTAGCTGTTACTGATTTTTCCAGAGATGTTAGTAGCATTTATATATTGCCTTATGTGTTATTTTGGCAGATAACACAACACATAGCATCTTCAAAACCAAACAACAGGGATATAGTTTTTTTCAACCCAATGTCTGTCTTACACATGTAAACACACTGTTTTATCTGTCTCACATGCACACTCATTTTCTCACACACAAGCACACATACATGCACAAATAACTAGTGTGCATAAATGTTCCCTTGGTCAATTATAATTCTTTTAAAAGTCCAAAAGAAAACCACTGAAGGAAGCAAAAGGTATTTATCTTTGCTATCATTTTTTTTCCTGTAAAGTAAAAAGATTAACTGTTCAGAATTAAAATTCAGTTTTTTTTTTGTCATTAAACGAAATATTTGAAAAAAAGCAACACAAGCAAACAATTTAAACTACTTCTGAGTTTAACGTAATATAAATGTCAATCCTGTGTCTTGAGTTCATATCTAGGACAAGTTTGATATATTAATTTATGTAGGTATTTTTTAACCTATTATAGAGCATCTGTTACCAAACAACTTGGAAATGGAGCAGCATGGACCCCTCAAAGTTTTTGGGTGGCAAATGAAAAAGGAGTTCCACGGGGCCACACCTTAGCCTGATAGCATTGGGCTGGGTGTATATAGCTTGCAAGTTATGGATTGCTTAGCCATGATGTATATGTACACAAATTTTTCATACATTGGCAGAATAATTAAATAGCTCTTTGTTATATGGACAGGTTACTCACTTTCTATTTTATAAATAATATATTTATTAAATTTCAACATTAAACATTAAAATAAAAACCAATAAATAAGGAAAGAGGAAAGGGAATAGTGACAAAAAAAAATCAAACAAATTTATAAGAAAAATGACCTCCAACATTTTTTTAGTATAGAGATAATAACCCACTTCCATTAAAGCACCAATTTGCTAATTTGCTAAGATAATGTACACAAAGCAGATATGGATATTCAAAAGATTGTATAGCAAACAAATGAATGAATGTTTGTAGGCTACAAATGGTAGAAATATATTACATGACTCAGAAGTCAGTTTGATTAAAACCCAGTAAATTTCAACACTTGATATATAAGTCTATAAAGATGTTGGGAGGGAGGAAACATTATGGTTTCAATTATATCTCCAAAAGTGCCTCAAAAAAGAGCCGAAATAAGCAGTTTACTGTATAGGCTCATATTTAAACACTGTCACATTCTATAATGAACAGTGAGCCATTTGTAAATATTTACACATTTCAATCCAGCATAATTTGTTTGGTTTTTTTAAGTAAACAAATGTGCCATGAAATAGATAACTCCAAATCAGGTTGCAAGATGATGTTTGGAAAAACATTAATAACAATGTGGTCCCCATGACTACTGGTCTCTTCTGTCATCTGCCCTCCTCTTTGGCTTTCCCCTCCTCTCAGACTCCAGAGCTTGCTTTATTGCTCAGCTTCTCCTTAGTGGGGCATTTCAATTTTCACTGGAAAGTCTTAATCGATTAATTTGCGGAGAACTGAGAAACCTCTGGCATCTTGCAAGGTCCTTATTACCACTGATCTCTTTTAACCCCCAATATACTATTTTTGATATTTATTATGAAAAGAAAGAAAAAAAGAAAAGATCCAGCAAACCGGTGGAGACATTCCCTTTGAACTTCCTGGGAGGTAAGTTTTGAGTGTTTTGCTTTTCTCTGTGTCTTGATCGACATTCAATCCTGCTGTGATATTTCCTTACCCCTGGCAAACCTCATGGAATTGCTCGTGACATGTAAATTACAAGTGAACAAGGGAGATGAAAAGTTTTTTAATGACTGAAATATTAATTATTATTTCTAGTTTGTTAGATACGCATTGTAAAGCATGCATTCTGAAATGATTAAAATTTAACAACTTCTCATTACTTCATTTGAAAATTATTGATTCTTTTGGGAGAGGGTATTATTAATTTTTAGCTGTTTGAATGAAAGCTATTTGCTATATTTTTACCTTGCATAATAGTACAATATAATATATTGTCTGGATTAGATATACCCAATATTGTCCTATATAGAAATGGAAATTTTATTAATATCTAACTTACCAGCAAGTTGTTCTGTATTCTTCATCGGTTTAACACTAAGAAAAAAAAACTATAATTTATGCCATCCTCCGTATTCTAAAAAAGGAATAAAGATATTGATTCTTCTAATTAATTTTGGGAAATGTATTTCAAAAGTATGGTAGAGTTTGTTCATATCAGAATTCATAAGTATTAGAAAAACATGGCTCAGAAGAAGGAGTTGGTACCCCTCATATTTGATGCAAGAAGTTATAACAGAGCTTCTCTCTTTCTTATGTTCTTTACTGGCTTAACTTCTCTTTTTTTTTGATCTCCAGCTGCTACTGAATAAGATGGCTCTAAGATGTCACACATACCTGATAACTAATTATAGTGGAATCTCAGAATCTCAGCATTACTTCTGGAGTAAGTAATTTCAAGGCTATAATTGATGATGACAACTCGTAAGCACTTTTCAAAGTTTATTACAAATAATAAGTGTGGCCTAAAGTCATTATTTAATCACTGATATGAATTAATTTATATACCATAATTTTGAATGTTCTTGCTGGCATTGAGTCTAGCAAAACCATGTACAAAGAAGAAGAGAGTCTGAAGTTTAATATTTTGTTTGCAAATACAACAGCTACACCTCTGTGCATATATGAAGAAGGGGAAAAGATTGCTGATATCAACTCTGCCTTACCCTTTGACCTGTCCTGATTCCATCCAATGCCTATCTTGAAGATTATGGAATTGCTTTTATTCTACTAGAAAGGACTGTTGTCCAAGAATTAGATTGTTATGCTCTTTTGCACAGAAAGTCCTTTCTCAGATATATAGAAAAGGATAGAGCTCTTATATCTGGTTTGCAAAAACCTGGATTATCCTTACATAACAGGAAAGATAAAACTAAAAACTCTAACTTCTTGCATCCAGTGGTATTTGGATATTAGAAGTAAGAGATTGATATAAACTGTGGGAAATATTTTTAATATGACATTTAAAAAGACAAAAAAAAACAATCGTTTCTGCAGCATCAGTCATAAAAGCAGGATTTCTAAGCAGAACAGTATAAAAAGACTTTTAATGAACATGCAGAGATGTAAGACTGATGAAGCCAGATGCCAAAGGGCTAACGTGTTCCCTGCCTGCTGCTTCTCTCCTGTATTGTCATCCATATTGGAGGAGTTAGATGCAGAAAGGCTTATGCACCCCATTCTATATTAATCCTTCCTCAAGCAATTAATCTTAAGGAAAAAAGCTGGCTTCTATTACATGCTTATATGTGTAATGTCTGGTTCCTTGGGAAATAAAAGGAGAATAGAGCCGTAGCCACCATATTTTTCCCTTCTGTTTAGCCTTGAATAGGTAAGCTTTGACATGGTAATCATATGATCTAAAAAGTAGTGCAGTTTTACAATACTATGGAGACATGTCTCCAGAATCATTTGCAGTTGGACAGCCTCAAAATTCTATAAATAAAATAAATGTGCTTGACTCATAAGGCTAGATAATGCATGCATGTTCAGCACTCATTGACTGTGCTGATTATTTGTACTAAATGATCACATGCATGTTGAGCCATCAACAATGAATCACTTCAAGCTGCATATTAGTTAGCAATCAGTTGGGATTACTGTTTCTGTACCAGTTCCCTGCTGAGTTAGCAACCTCCCTGCCTAAATTCCTCGACTCAGTCTGAAATTGGCAGTGGAGCTTCCCAGGCTTTTGATCCTGGGGTTCTTCAATCTGCCTTCCTTGGGGTTGGAGTATGAGGTGGTTGAAAGTTCATGGTTATCATTCAGGACTTGATATATACCCTGATTTGATTTTCTTGTTGGAGCAGTGGCAACATAATCTGGAATTGGAGGTGTTCCTGGTGCATCTCACTACTGGTAAGAATACACCATTTGACTATGAGATTGTCTGGTGCTGCCCTCTGCCACAGAGAGGTAAAATCTATTAGATTGGGCTGCCCCATTGACTGATGGACCCTGATGGCTTCTAGAGGGACCTGCAGGTTATTCCTGGTGGTCTGCTGCAGGGGTGAAATGCTCCCGGTTCGGACCAGATCGCCCAATCTGGTAGCGATGACAGTGGGTGGTTCTGAGAACCAGTAGCAAAAATCCCTGCCCATCCCACATGCCCAGCTGAGCCGCACGATCATCAGAGGCCTTTTTTTTAACTTTTAAAAGCATTTTTTCTTCAGCTGAAAAAATGCTTTTAAAAGTAAAAAAAAAGCCTCTGACAATCCCAGCTGAGTTGCCTGATTGTCAGAGGCTTTTTTTTTCTTTTAAAAGCAAAAAAAAAAAAAATGCTTTTAAAAGTAAAAAAAAAGTGTTGGCCAAGCCCACCCAGTCACATTACCACCACCACCAAGCCACACCCACAGAACCAGTAGTAACAAATTTTACATTTCACCACTGGTCTGCTGCATGATCTGACTGAAGTCTTATCTGCTACTTGGAATGAGAGAGCAGTTTAGGTTTGGATCAGACTGCACTCACGGGATCTCTCTCCTCTCATGGATCCCACCACTCTCTGTAGTTGACACAGAAACTGAAAGAGATTAAATGAGAAAATAGATGTCTAGACCAATGCTGGAGGACAACAAAGAATGAACTTCACCAAACATGGATAAGAGCCACTATTGAGACTACCTTGTAGCAATAAGGATAGCAATAGTTTTCTTCTCTTACAATGTCCACAGATACCCAGCCACTTGCCTTTTTTATGGAATGGGTACTTGGAGGTCTATGTGCAAAACTGTGCAGTGGAATTTGCAGAGAATCTGTTGGATGAAATTACTTGCATTCATTCCAAGTTGGACGCCAACTTTGGTACACATCCCGGGTAGATGATCTACCAGAGTAGTCTTGTCCAGCTACCTATGATCAGTTTTGATATGTTGCACCTAAAGAAGTGGACAGGGTCCTAATGACTGAGATCCACCTGCTGCATAGATTCATGCATCTCCTGGCTAATTAAGGCTATCCAGGGAGAGGCGTGTCTGTATTTGGTTGGATCCAAGAAATGATTCATTCTTCTTTGGGAGTGGAGGTTGTTACATGCACGCACGCACACCACTTAAGGAGGTATTGCTTCGCCCCCTCTTCAAGCCATCGCTGGATCTCACCATACTGGACAATTTTCATTTTCATTTCAAGGCAGCTTCAGTGGGCCTTGTATGAAGCAGATTATCTGGATTTCTTTCAGATGGGATTCTGTCTTTGGCAAAGTAAGATGTGATTGACATCTTGTCCCAGAGCCTGTAAGGGTTTAGAAGGGGAACACGGACTTCAGCTGAATCCTGGCCATACTGAGTGTCTTTGGGGTTTTGGGGTCTTCTGGTTCCAAACAGTAGTGGCATGAATAGGGTTAAAATGTTTGGCCTTTTTATTGAATTGAATTGAATTGAATTGTTTCTTTAATGAATGTTGATTTCTGTTGAATTTAAACCAGTTTGGCAATCTTGTTGCCAAAGAAAAGCACAGAAACACCATTTAAAAGTACCTCAATAAAATCCAATTGCTGCGATAAAGGAGCTGGATTATTTCACTGAAAACTCACGATCTGAACAGAAGTTAATATAGCTATCTCAGGCTATGCAAATATATATGATAGGAAGAAAAAACAAAAAGAGACTCAGAGTGAAGGTTTAGGTGGAAGAAAATTTATAGTTCATTGGAGAGGAAGAGAGAAAGCAGGACAGAGAACAATATCAAGAGACTGTATTCTCTCCTGGAGTATCTGGTGAGTTGATTCATCCATCTGGAGGGCAGCTGATGAGCTATTAGGTCACCCCAAGTACCAGGTTTGCAGGTAAGAAGCTTCTGAGTACATCTGGGAATTGGAAATAATATTTAAAAAACAAACGATTGAAAAAGTGAAGCCTATTTGGTTGTAGCTTTGATCTATTTAGTGGGGGACGGGGGGGGGAAGGGGAATTATAGGGCTGCTGAAAGCATAGGGCTATGACCCTGCAGTGTTTTGTATTATAGGATTTCCCTTTCACCTTTTTCTAGCTATGTATGTTGGAATGTCATATATTATAGTGTCAATGTTATGTTTTCAATTCTCCCTAATTATTGTTGCCCACACCATGCAAAGAAAAAGGGCGCCGGAAAAAAATTTCCCAGCAGAGGCAAAAACATTTATGACACTTAACACTGATAATGTAAAGTGCAGTCCATGAATAATTGTCCAACAAAGAAAATAGGAGAACAATCATTTTAATTTGTATTTCCTTTTAGTTTTTAGATATTTTGCTTGTTCCGATCCTAGCTTAAATTTTTAATAATATGATACTTACTGAAAGTGGCAAGACTAATTAATTCTGACTTCTGTAAATTTATGAAGTCTGTTTTACAGCAAGGGTCCCCAATCCCCAGGCTGCAGCCCATTACCGTGGCCTATTCGGAACAGGGCCGCACAAGCGGTGGGCCAGCATGCGCGCACACACACGTACAGCTCAACTTGCACAAGTGAAGCTACGCATGCGCTGGGCTGCCATTTGTGCAACCTGGTTCCCCTCTTCTTCCCCAGCTGGGCCACCAAGCCACAAAGTTTTGGGACCGCTGTTTTACAGTATACCTGTATACACACAGAGAGGGAAAGAGAGATACATATACACATATACATACAAGTACACACACAGAGACAGAGAGAGAGAGAGAGAGAAACATAGACACATCAATCATATCTTTTTCAAGTAAGGAGTGTTATACAAAGCGCAACAAGTGTAAATTCATAAACCAAAGAAATTAATAGGGTCATTTACTTTTCTATTCAATCCACTTTCATTCAACAGCCAAACACTCTTAAAACTTTCTTTTCTTTTTTATCACAAAAACTTCTTAATAATTAAGTTCCCACTTCCATTTTTTAAAAAAATGGGCAGAAGTATGCTCTTATACATAACTAATTTTTTGTCTTTCAACGAAGATTCATTCATTGCAACAGACCACATATTCCCCACTACCCTTTAAGGTATTGTCATTCCTTAAAATGTCACAATTTTTGCAACTTTATTAAACATTCTACTAAGATTCACAAATTCATGTATTTGATCTTCCTTTTTCCTTCTATAATTTTTTTATCAAACTGTGGTCTTGTAATGTATCAAATTTTTATCCATTTATCCATTCTCCTCTTTCCATCATGCAATCTGCCTAATATTCACTGGAAACCATTCAGAATCTAATATTGCTACACACCTAATACATTTGTCCATAATATATTACTGAACCAAGATGATATCTATACATCCTTGTCTTACTTCCTACTCAGAGTTGAATTATTCACTAAACTTTCCATTTATTGTCATGTAAGGTTTACCTCCTTCATACACTACTGTTATCACAGTTAACAAACAACTTTCAACTCCATATCATGCAACACATTCCATAGTTCAGACCCGTTCACTTTATCATACAATTCTCTAAATCGATTAACTTTCATTAAATGTTTTTTTTTTACATACATAATTTTCAGTGATTTGCAGAAGAGTAAAAATCTTAACTCTACAATCCAGGATAAAGCTACATTACATTTCCCAAATTTTGCTCAGCAGGGTCTCTTGTACTTCTTCCTAGATGCATTTTAAAAACCAACCACTGCAGTGTTCACACTCACCCTTGTTTTCTGATAGTGTAAAGAAATTTGTTAAAGCTAGACTACATATTCAGAAAAGTGTTTTCTAATCTAGAGCTGGATTCAGACTCCTAACTACTACCCCCTTCGTTAGAAGACATCATAAAACAACTGATATATGTGAACTTACAAACAATTTGAAGATTTCCAACAAGTGCTGGCTGGGGATTTCTGGGAGTTGAAGTCCACACAAGTTGCCAAGGTTGAGAAACACTGGTCTAAGGCATTTGGCTATTTGAAGGAGAGATCTCATGTTCTTCCCTTGGTTCCTTCCTAGAGCCAACACTTCAAAAAGTTTTACTACAATTATTTCTATCCTGCCATTTTTCTATCCTCAAGAAGAAGAGTATCCAACTACCTCACTTGAAGGCTTCTGGTTAAATAACAACTAGGGTACCAAATTTTTCTCTTAAAAAAAAGCAGCTTTGGTGAAGCAACTTGTTAGATTAGCATAAGGGAAAGATTAACCCTTCTTCCTCCATGTCATTGTTTTATTCTAGAATACAGCTAGATTATTTTTCTTTTAAGAAAAACAAAAGATGCCCAAATGCAATCACAAGTTTAGCACTTTTAACCTTGGAAATAACTTAATTGTAGGGAAGGTTTTGAAATAGTTTCAGCTGCACATTCAAACATCTCAGACTACAAGTATCAAATCTAAGCTTGTTCAAAGTCACAAGCAGTCTGCGTGCTGAAGAAGCCATCAATGGGGTCAGGGTCAACATGTATTATAAAATTTCCATAGGAGAAATGTTTAACAAATATTATCTGTTAAAAAAAGAAGGATTTCCTTCTATTAGTCTCTGATTTCCTTGCATTTAATTTCAAGAAATGATTCTGAGTTCTAATGTGAGAGTGGGGGAAAAAAATTCTATCCAAATATCTCCGTCATGATATACCTTCATCATCTCTCCCCTTAGATTTCTTTGATTCAAGCTAAAGAGCTCTAGTTGCTGAACTACCGTATTTCATCTTAATAAGAGAGATACTACATCTTTCTAATTATATTGCTTGCTCTGGGTTTGCATTGGTTGCATTTTTTTTCAGCTTTCTAATAGCCTTTTAATGACCAGAACTCATAGCTCTTAGGATAAGAAGCTATCTCTAACAATTAGTTAAAGAAGACATGGGAATACATGGGCAGTTAGGTTAGATATGTAAAGTTGGCTCCCTTAGAGAATAGTGCAACCTGTTAGATGCTTCAGTTCTCAAGTGTAGCTCCTTATCCAAGGCTCTGTGCTTCCGAAGGATTTCAGCCATTGCATTTTTTTTCTGCTCATCATTCCACTATCTTTTCTAGATGTTATATCCATAGATTACTATATCCCACTGGTTATTTCCATTCTGTATTACGGTTTCTGTAATATTTGCCCTTTATCAATGTTTCCTTCCAATGCAGAAAGTGAGAAAGTGTAATTTTGCAGTTTGTTTTGCAAAAAGAATCTGGAATCAAATAATTTTACAAGATGAGGAAAAGAGAAGATGGAAAACACATTTTAAATAATGCCTTATACTTTCCTAAATGCATAAATATTAACATGAGCCATGATTTTAAACAAAAGAAAAGATATAAATAAGATAATAACTATAGGATCTGCCCAGTCTTTTATAGTACAGTAACTCAAAACACAGAGCCAACTTTTGGTATTGGACTCTACACATATGGTTCTTTTTGCTGAATTCTGTTTGTGCACACAGCTTTGACATTGTCATCACTTTGACAATGTCAGTTATCTGACTATAAGAATGTGCAGTCTGATATTTCACATGAGAATCTATGCATTGGAGCTACTACTGATTACTTGTATAAAGTTTCTGTCTAAGTAGGTGCTTTTTGTTTCCTTGTTTTAAGCCAAATTGGACTCAGGTAGTTAAAAAATATTAAACATCTGAATTTAAAATCTCTTCTCTAAGTCATTTATACTGAAGAGGGGCGGGCTCCAAAACTATAAAGGTAAAATAAGGATGGATTCACTCTTAATTGTGTTGTGGTTTCACAGGTACTTCGTGATGGATAAAACCACTCCAGAACCCAACATGGATTCATCTGTGGCAAATAGCAGTAAGTCGCAGTTTGTGCCCTTTGAATCCTGCCAGCCATCTCTCCTTCCATTCTTATTGCTCATCATAGCGTATGCTGTGGTCATGCTGGTCGGACTTCTGGGCAACCTTTGCCTAATTGTCATCATCAAGAAACAAAAACAAAGTCAAAATGTGACTAACGTTTTGATTGCCAACCTCTCCATATCTGACATTGTCATTTGCGTCATGTGCATTCCTTTTACTGTTGCATATACTTGGATGGATTACTGGGTTTTTGGGGAGGCTATGTGTAAAATAACTGCTTTTGCGCAAAGTATGTCGGTCTCCGTTTCTACATTTTCCCTTGTGTTAATTGCAGTCGAGAGGCATCAGTTAATTGTGAATCCCCGTGGTTGGAAGCCCAACGTTTCACATGCATTCTGGGGAATTGTCTTCATTTGGGCATTTTCTCTAATAATATCCACTCCCTTCTTGATATTCTATCAAGTCTCCGACAACCCCCTAAAAAATCTCTCTTCCCACGGCGAGAGCTACGTCAGCAAAATGGTCTGCATTGAGGTGTGGCCGTCCATTGAAGGGCAGCTGGGCTTCACCACCACCATGTTAGTTTTCCAGTACTTCCTTCCACTAGGGTTCATTTTCATTTGCTACCTGAAAATATTTGTGTGCCTGCAGAGGCGGTACAGTAAAGTGGATAAGGTAAGGGAGAATGGGAGCAGGCTAAATGAATACAGAAGGATTAATGTTATCTTAGTTTCAATTGTTGTGACCTTTGGCGCCTGCTGGTTACCTCTGCACATATTTAACATAGTGTTTGACTGGAATTATGAAACCTTGATGCATTGCCACCACAACGTGGTCTTTACCTTGTGCCATTTGATAGCCATGGTCTCCACATGTGTCAATCCCGTCTTTTATGGATTCCTCAACAAGAATTTTCAGAAAGATGCGGTTGTTATCCTTCACCACCTCAGATGCTTTGAATCTCAAAAGTTATACGAGAACATTGCCCTTTCAACTCTGAACACTGATATGTCCAAGGGGTCCCTGAAACTCAGCAGCATGCCTGAAAACCTCTGAAGCAGGCAACTTTCCAATCATTTCCATATCTTTCCATTGATCTATGTATTGTGTTGCTGAATTCCTCTTGCGGGCAAGTGTGGTTTTGGGTTGATGAAATCAAAGGCCTAGTACTGTTGTGCTAAAAGCAGACACCGCCTAAAAGATCTTCCAAATGAATAAAGCAAAAATTAATTATTAACCATAGCAGTTTTAACTCCATTGCAAGAGTATCTTTTGTTCAAGTGCTGTGTGAAAATTAGTATTTGGAAAAAGATGCACCATGTTGCTGGGAAATGATGCAGCATTCCTTGTCTCTTGGACAGCCTCAAATATTTCTTCCAATGAACTAATAGTTTGAGGGGTCCTTGGTGCTCTCTGAGCTTGGTTCTTTTCTTGCAGATGGTTCATTACCCAAACTATGTAACATCATCAGGGCTAAGACTTACTTTAATGCCTTTACAGTCATTATAAAGATGAGAGGTTCACATTCAAACATTCTCAAAAAGTATGTTTTATTAGACATTCTTAGGTTATGACTGAGATCAGGCTTTTGTTTTCAGTCATACTAGTTTCCAGATTTTGGTGTTTATTTTAGATGACAAGATTTAGAAAACAATTGGCTTGGAATGGATGTCAGGCAGGTGCTGAAAGAGGAAGCAGCAGCACATACTGGTGCCATAAATACCACCGTAGTATATATTGTGTGCGCCACATCCCAGACTTGAAACTTAGTTTAACAATTGCACGCTGTTGTCTTGGAGTTAACTGCTGAAGATAAATGTACCATTATATCTATACATACACGGATCTTTTTACAGGAACCTGTTTTGTAACTAGTATTCTTGTTTTTATACTATGGGTGTTTCTCACCTTCACTTCTGCTATGACATTTTTCTTTATGGGACCAAACTTTAATTTTCTAACTTTCTCTCCTAGTCTGGCGAGACTTTCAGTTAAAACAAATGAATTCAGGTATCTTCCAAGTTTGTTAGTTGACACAGCAGTGCCGAGATTTTGCCTCTAAGTTAGCTTTCCTAACTTAACTGTTGATAAAGGATTGAATTTTAACCCAGAAGAGCAAATCTGTTTCCACCCTGCATTTTGCCAGTTAAAATATTCTCATATTTTAGGAAAATGTTTTTCAGCACATGTTCATAGGTCTGACATGACTTGAAATGTAGGAAATTCATACTGAGAACATTTATACTGTAGCATGCTTTAAAAACTGCTGCTTCCAACCTGATGATGTCTCAGTGTGTGAATTAGAATTCTTAGCCAGCACAATTCAAGGCCGCTAGGAATTCTGGGAACATATTTGGAGGGTATGATTCAGGTGAAAGCCAGTTGGTCTCGTGATTAAGGCGCCAGGTTAGAAACCAGGAGCCCGTGACTTCTAATCCCATGTGAGGCTCAAAGCCAGTTGAGTGATATTGGACCAGTCACTGTCTCTCAGCCCTAGGAAGCCAGCAAGGGCAAACCACTTCTGAAATCTTGCCAAGAAAATTGCAGGGAGTTGTCCAGGTAGCCCCCAGGAGTCAAAGCTGACTCGAAGGGACATACACACAAACCCAGAGATACGAATTGAACAGTCTGTTTTAGAATTATACATCTGTTCAAGGCCAAACTACATAGAGAGATGCATCCCTCAGTAGGAACTTTCTCTCTCTCCCTCTCTCTCTCTCTCCCTCCCTCCCTCCTCTCTTCTTTTTTTAGATTAAACATTGTAGAGGAGAGAATTGGATTGGGGTAGCAGCTCTTCGTGGTAAGAAAAGTTCCACTGGCAGCTGCAAAGGGGATGATTCGTAGTAGGGGATAAGTCCAAGGCCACCCCCACCCTCCCTTTCCATATGTGCAAACTGGCTGGGATGATTTACACTGACTAATGATTAAAAAAACCCACTCAGTTACGTTAGGGCATGTTATCCTTCAGGATTGAAGTCTGGGAACATCAGTGTTATTCTGAGCTTTATTTTGTAATAAACTTTTTTTAAAAAATTCTGTAATATTTCAATATATTCATTGACCTGTACTGTTGATTTTCTGCTAATATGATTAGCAAGGTTTTGTTTTGTTTGTTCATGTGTTTTAGACTTTACAGAGTTTATTGCACAAATGCTTGTTATTTACAGTACATTAAAATAAGGTTATTTTCAAATGACATATCTTTTTACTTCTTCCCCTTGAAATTAGGAATGGGGAAAATTCATGAGGAATGATACAGAATGTTACATTTTGATCCAGGGGGGAAAAATTGCAGAACGAATAATATATGCATTGGATATCCAAGTGGGATCAGTATTGATATGAAAATCAGCCCTCTGTCTCATTCAACCTTATGTTATTTATTAAGAAAACAAGGAGGCATCTTTCACTATAATGAAGCAGCAACCATTTTTGTGGCAATGAATATTAGCATGGAAAGTTCCCATTCTTTTTATTTATAGTCATACAGCAGCATGAAATATCCATACCTAATTGTGACTAAATACTTCTCTTTACAGTGACTATTTTGTACATAAAGCATTGCAGGAGTTTTTATCAGTCTGATTGTATAGCTTACTAAACTGTGTAATCTTTTATAATGCATGGAAATATATACTTTGAAATGCCATTCATGTAAAAGCACGTAAGCATTGCCAAGTATGTAGGCAGTTCAAACTTTTCATTAAATATGAAACTTTGAAAACACTTTTTTTTTTCTAGAAATACCACCTAAACCAACATTTCAGTAGGAGCCAGGAAATGTTAGGGGCCAAACATTTTATCCCTTTTGACAGTGGTGGGTTGCTTCCGGTTCGGTCTGGTTCTATAGAACCGGTAGTAAAACTGGCGGGAGGCTCTGCCCAACCGCCACGATGTCATCATAGGTGATCTGAGCATGCGCAGAAGCTTGCATGCGGTCCCGCTGCGAACCGGTAGTTAAGGTAAGTGGAACCCACCCCTGCCTTTTGAGGATGTGGCAGGGCTTAGATTTATTTATTTTCAATTTGTAAGTGCTAATTCTATATTGTAGCTGCTTAAGTAGCTAGCTCTACTTGTAGTTATTAATTAAAACAGAAAAGGATGTGCATCAAAACTAAGCATTTTGCTACTGAATTAGCAGTGGAATAATCTAGGATCTCTGGATGTTCTTCAAAATTTGATCTGGGAAACCATGTGAACAACAGAGATGCTGGCCAACTCTCTCTTAATCAGTATATTTTTTTAAAAAAATCTAAAAATGTCTGAGTCTGATTTCTGCAGGGAGCTAACCAAGGTGCCAAGAAAAAAAAACTGAAATTAGTTTCCTAGGCAGATTTTTTTTTTTTTAAACAGTGCAAACTTGTCCATGTTTACTCAAAAGTAAATACTGCTGTGTTCAGTGATCTGGGAAGGAGCCACATGGCATGCAGACAAGCAGACTCTGCTCAGTGCTTTTCTGGACAAAGCAGCAGCTTTGCCTCAAAGAAACAGCTGCTGTGCATTTACAGTATTTCAGTAATATCAGCCTTTCTGCTTTGGTGAACATTCAAAGTGGCTAGCAAAAATTTTAAACACAAACAGTATTAAAAAGTTTAAAATGCTAATTAAAATTAGCGTAGAAAAAAATGTCCCCAAAAGCCAATAATTAACAGCTAATGAAAGAGATGCACCGTTATCTTTTCCCCAACATTGAGAAAAGAAAGGGAGATTACAATGTGATTTTTCCAAGAATGGATTCCCTCACCTGGGAGGATAAGATGACATCAACATGCGAATCCTTTGAGAGCAGGGGAATCTTTAAAATGGGATGCCTCCCACCACAGGTAGCACCAAATGCAAGTTCAAGACACTTGGGGGAGGCAGTGGGGCACACAGAGGAAGATTTCAAAATCAAGATGTTGGGTAATCGTGCACAAAAGCCACTTTGTATGAACAAACCACCACAACCCTTCTGTTCAGCTTCTTCATTTTTTTTTTAACCTAGTGAGATGGAGTGAGGGTGCTTTGCTTGATGCTTCATTTAAGACAAGTGGTCCTTTGAAACTTGCCCCAACATACAGTGGGATTTGCTTCCAATTAAATAAGCAAATTGCATGGGATTTTTATGGGAATTTGCTTCCCCCCCCCATATGTTTCTTGCATGACTGCTTGTTCTGAAGTAGAGGTGTTTCAAAAATTGCTTGTGATATGCAGAATAGCAATAACTGGGGATAGGAGGGAGGGAGCAATTTAAAGAAAACAGTCCAGGGAACTGGAAGCCTAAAGCTTGAACTCTACAGAAATATCTACTTGCGTGTTTCAAGAAAGTACAAAAAAAAAAAAAAAAAAAAACCACACACACACACAAGAAAGGAGGAGAAATTGGCATCAAGCCTACTCAACCTTGAAATGAAAGCTTCATTGTTTGCCAGCTCAGAAATAGCTGAGGGCCTTTCTTGGAGAATGATTGGTAGCTAGACATTGGGAGAAGATGCATTTGAAGCACATTACTTGGTCAATGATGACCCCAAAGTGATTTTCTTTTCAGAGGATATACCCAATCTGTCTGCTAGATACTGAAAGAAGGATCATTGACAGATTTCAGACTGTGGAATTTATTTGCTATGTATATAGGATATCATTTTAAAGCTTTTAATTGTCTTGTTGAGACTTGGGGATGGAGGTATACATCAATTTGGTGTTGACAAGCCAACAAGCTGTTACAAAAATATTAAAGATTATTCCCCTTCTCTCCAGCTATGTCAGATTTGAAGTAAGGTTCTAAGCCCTTCAAATTCTTTAATTTTCTCTTGTTATGCCAAACTGTGAAAATATTTACGGACCCCTCACATCCTGGACATAAATTGTTTCAACTCCTACCCTCAAAACGACGCTATAGAGCACTGCACACCAAGACAACTAGACACAAGAACAGTTTTTTCCTGAATGCCATCACTCTGCTAAACAAATAATTCCCTCAACACTGTCAAACTATTCACTAAGGCTGCATTACTAGTACTATTAGTCTTCTCATCGTTCCTATCACCCATCTCCTCCCGCTTATGACTGCATGATTGTAACTTTGTTGCTTGTATCCTTACGATTTATATTGATATTGATTGTTTCCTGATTGCTTATTTGTACCCTGTGACTATCATTAACTGTTGTACCTTATTATTCTTGACGAATGTATCTTTTCTTTTATGTACACTGAGAGCATATGCACCAAAGAAAAATTCCTTCTGTGTCCAATCATACTTGGCCAATAAAGAATTCTATTCTATTCTATTCTATTCTATTCTATTCTATTCTATTCTATTCTATTCTATTCTATTCTATTCTATTCTATTCTATTCTTGTCCCAAATAAAACAGACATCCTCTATCCATAGTTGGCTGATTCTGCAGATAAATTCAGCAATCAAGAACTCAACCCAATTGCTTCTAAGTGACCTCTTCAGCTTCAAAAGTGGCCTCATGGCACATAGATGAAGTACAGGATCTTCCTCAGAGATTAGAAAGGCCCTGATCCTGTTGGCCTTTTGTAGGGCTCTAAAAATCTGTCTGTGCTCCCGAGCCTTAGCTAAATGTGCTAAGGGCCTCGTTTCCTGGCTTTACTCTTAACTGGCCAAGTAAATATACACAGCATTGGACCACCTTTGACGCTGAAGAGGGCCCTTAGAAGCAGTTGGGTTGACTTCTGCTGTGTATATTTATTGTGAATGTTTTATTGCTTTTAAAAAAAATTTATTATTTTAATTTTTGTATAGGTTTTGAATTATAAGCCACCCAAACTAAAGCAGCAAGGTAAACAACTAAAGGCCATTTTGGAGGCTTACACTCTAGTATAGTGAGATGTAAAGGGGCTAATTTTCTTGCACACAATTAATTCTCAACTCATGCTCTGCAAGGATGTGAGGCGGCCTACTGGTGCTCCTGCCTTCTCCTCCCCAAGTTCTATTACAAGGACCTCAAAAGGTTTGCTAGAACACTTGAACAGTTTATAGATAAAATCTCTTAATTTGGCTTGTCTAGATGACATTTTTGACACTGAGTCAGATTCTTCTTATATAATTAGTCAGAATGAATTTCAATTCCAGTACTCAATGTCATGGACAAGCTGCTTGGAATCATAGGTTCCACCACTTTTCCATTAGATGGTTGCCCACCTTGGCTAGTCTACCCATCATGTAACACCAGTCTGCAACTTAAAGCAGCATCACCATGATTGTGTTCCTGAAGTGATGCAACTATCTTCTATAGATGATTTCGGTTTAAAAAGCCTATAAATGGATCCTACATGGACATTCCCAAGCTCTCCAATATAGCTTTTGCTTTCAAATCCAAAGTGCTGTCCAGATCTACATCATATCTTCATCTAATTTTTTTTTTTTGCTTCAGTCATTGATCTGCATCGGGGTGAAATCCAGCAGGTTCTGACAGGTTCTGGAGAACCTGTCAGAAGTGGTAGTGGAAATTTTGAGTAGTTTGGAGAACCGGCAAATACCACCTCTGTCTGGTTCCAGAGTGGGGTGGGAATGGAGATTTTGCAGTATCCTTCCCCTGCCACGCCCACCAAGCCACACCACGCCCACAGAACCGGTAGTAAAAAAATTTGGATCTCACCACTGATCTGCATGCATTTTTTTCCTCATTCCACAATCCACAGTCTTTTTCATTTCATATGTCATCAAACTTCATATTTCCTATTACTGTCTGGGACACTTTATAAGAAAATATGTTACACTTTGTTCCACATTGCTTCAATTTCCTCTTTTCTGGCATCTGCTTTCCATTCATTCACTCTATTGGGAGATTATTTTCCAACAGCTTTTCATACAGGGATTGTACTTTCTCTTCCTGAAATATTCATTCTAGTTCCTTTCACTTCTTCCTTTTTTCTTCTTTAGCTACTTTCCCCCGCCCCCATGCCTATTTCTCACATTACTGAATAATGCAGTTTGTTCCCACATTGAGAACTTCTCATGAACCACATACCCTGTGCTTCTTCTTTCAATCTTTCATCAAACCAGCAAATAAATCTCCTACCTGACACTGATTATTTTTCCAGAGAGCATTTCAGATATGCAATCTCACCATTGATTTTATTGGTTCTAAATTTGTTCATGTTATGATGCTGACTGCATCGTTTTATTTTGTGCATTATGGGTGTTTTGCTGACTTTCTTATATTGTCATTTTTATTTTGTTTATTATAATGTGGACATTTTATTGTACTGTTTGTAGTCACACTGTAAATCACTTAAGATTTCCTCAGTTGTGAAAACCATAAATCAAAATTTAAAAATAAATAAATATTCTGGAACCAAACTGGTAGCCTCTATTTTCATATGGTCTCATAACCATCTCAATGAAACCAGTTCATATTTTCTGATACACATTTTAGCCCTTTTGTTCATGGTTAATCCCACATCTTTACTTCAATCCATTCCACGAGATTAGTCTACCTTCATTCAGATTTTATACTATAAATATTACTATAAATATTATTACTATAAATATTACTGTAAATATTATTATTTATAGCAATAATAACAATTTTATCCCTTAAAAAATAAAAGACTTTATCCTTATGCTGAAAATCAATTTTTCTTTTAAATCCTTGATTTTCATCTGCTTTAAATATGATTATGTGCCATCAAGTTGGTAACAATTCTAAGCAACCATGTAGACAGATTTCTTCACGCTTTTGTACAAGAATACATCTTACCTTACAGTATCTTCAATTGACCTGATCACATATGTATATTTTGAAAAAAATAATATTGTGATACATGTATTGGGTAAATCTGCATATTTTTTGGATTATTTTTTAATAATTTGCTGCAAGGCAAAGAAAACTTAATGTAGTTTCCAGTAACATTATTGATACTAGATGAGTTTCACATAACACATTTTAACAAGTGAAAGAAAGAGTATCCTGGATTACCAGTCTCACTTGTATCCACACCACATGCATGACACAATACCAGCTAGCTTTGTCACATTTTCACCAGTATATTACAAGCCCCACCAAAGCTCATTTTAAGCCCAAGCATATTCATAGTATTCTCTGGAGTTAGGACATTCCAAATTAGGAGGAGAAATAATTTAAAAATTATTTGGCAGACCTCATTTTCCTAGGATTCCCCAGTGAAAAATAACCACAATAGGCTACCATCAGCCAGGCTGAGCCTCTTAATATTAGACCCAAATCTGTCCAGATGGCTTGTCGCTAGCCTTTCTACTAAGAATTCTCCCTTTGGCTCAGACCTAGGAAACACAGAAAATTCAGAAAAATACAGAACTTCAGAAATCTTAATAAAATCCTGAAACACCACAATTTGTTGGTGTTTCTTGAACATAGGGAATGTTTTAATGGGAACTTCCCTTTGAAAACCAAAAAATCAAATCTACAGATATTTTTAAAAAAGAAAGTCAATACAGTCAGTTTAGCTAAACTGGACACATATTACTCCTTGAGTGAGGTTTTGGATTTTGGTACATTTTATTACAGAGAGAAGGGTTGAAAACATAGCATCTGGGCCTCCTGCTTAGATGTGTATAGGAAAGGTTTTTGTTCCTCTTTCCTTCCTTCCTGAGCATTTATCTGGAATTGTAAATGCATAGACTGTTTTCCACCAGTTTTGCCATTGTATGATGAAAAAACAGAAGTTTTTTCAATAAACAAAAACTGTTAATCCCCCCCACCCCGCCCCAAGATGATATCTAATAAAAAGTTGTGGCTTCATTTCAATTTTGAATTTCAAGATTTTCTGCTTTGTATGTATGTCTTTCAATAACTTTTGCTCAACGAAGAAAGACATACAGTAATTCTGACAATATCTGATTAGAAGAAGTTTAATCAAATTTAAACATCAGGTAGCATTGTACATAGACACAAACACAGAGAGAGATGTGTTCCTGCTCAGTCAGATCAAAAAAAGATTAAAAAAAAACTGTTAATCCCCTCAAAAGGCACATACAGACTTTCCCTAGCTTCCTTCAATTATTTATTACAGTTACTCCAGGTATTTTTATTTTATTTATTTTATTTTATTTTTTTGAGGTAAGAAGCTTAGAGATCTAGCATTCTTGTAACCAAATTCTATATACTGTGCAGTTTCTTGCTAATTGGACATGTCAAATTACTTCAGCCCCATGATTTGCATGAAGGGATATGAAGAGGTATCACCCAAAAGGTAAGACAAATATGCAACCCTGCTCAATATTGTACATAAGCACCATGGAAACTCCACAAGTTCATAATAGATGAAGTTAATAGTAATACCAACACAATTGATTATGAGTTGTTCGAGTTTCACGCACTGCATTTCCCTGAAAATAATTCCAGACAGGTACTCTCAACATTTCTGGGAAACCCCTCAAGCAACAACTGGTGTGTCATCTTAATGTAGGACTCCTATTTCCTGCAGAGATTGGTAGCTCCAATTAATCCCGGTCGTAAGGAAATGATATGTACCCCAGAACCAGGTTATAACTCATCTTCTCCAAGGTCAATATCAGATTAAAGAGAAGTTAGCCAGAAGTTAACTTCTGAACTCTGAACTTCTGAACATGAACTCTTATTTTTCATCCTATGGAGAAGATACTAGCAGTCTGGGAAAATCCACAACCACTCTTGTAATGAAATCAAGCTAGGAAGACAGTTTATGTTTATTAGATTTTTATACCGCCCTTCTCCCAGGGGACTCAGGGCGGTGTACAGCCATATTAAAACACATATAAATTTACAAAATTTAAAACAATTTAAAATCGAATATATAAAAATTTGGCCCATAGATTAAAACAGACATACACCCATTCTAAAATTTGTATTATGCCAGGCCGGCTTGTTGAAACAAAAGGATCTTCAAGGTGCGACGAAAGGTGCGCAGGTCGGGGATGAGACGAATCTCAAGGGGCAGTTCATTCCAGAAGGCTGGTGCCCCCACAGAGAAGGATCTCCCCCTGGGTGTCACCAGTCGGCATTGTTTGGCTGATGGCACCCTGAGGAGTCCCTCTCTGTGGGAGCGTATTGGCCGGTGGGAGGCTGTTGCTGGCAGAAGGCGGTCTCGTATATACCCCGGTCCTAAGCCATGGAGCGCTTTCAAGTTGGTAACCAACACCTTGAATCGCACTCGGAAGACCACCGGGAGCCAGTGCAGCTCGCGCAGGAGGGGTGTTACGTGGGTGGGCCGAGTCACCCCCATAACCACCTGCGCGGCCGCATTCTGGACCAGTTGGAGCCTCCAAGTGCTCTTCAAGGGGAGCCCCATGTAGAGAGCATTACAGTAGTTCAGACGGGACGTGACAAGGGCATGAGTGACAGTACAGTAAAAGCACCCCCGATTTGTCACACCATCTCCTTGTTTTTGTTGTGACTTACGTTATCACAACTCATGCCAGCCAATTTTATTTCTTGTAGGCCTGATGGTATAAATCCCATATTTTCTCAGATGTCTGCCTAAATATGCCAGAGTTTCATTCAGCTATGTCAGTATCTCAGCATGTTATTTTGACATCATAATCTTCATCAAGGCTGTTTTCCCTTTATCTCTTGTTTTAGGATCCCCATGGGAATTTTGGAGGTGATAGCTGTGCTGAAGTATGATTCAAACTAAAGACAAAGCGCGTTATTAACTTATGACTGATGGCTTCAAAGCTATCACATTCCAGCTGTGGGCAACAGATATATAAATCAGCCACCAATATAATCAGCTGTGTGTCTGTACCTGACAGAAAGAAGAAAGAAGAGAACAGATGGAAAACAAAGGCAAACCTGAAAGCTTAACCTCTAAAAATAAAGTTACTTTTATTTTTAGGCTGGCATATGTTGGGGTATAAATAATGTTTGCCTGGGTTGGGAGCCATCTAAGGGTTGCTATAATTTTGTTGATGTAACTAACTTTCTGAGTTGCTTGCAAAACAGCTCTAGAAGTTTTTCCTTCCAGACAAGTTAAATTTTTACCAAAACTCCACAAGAACTGCTTGTACCACAAGTGGTACAAGAACAATAGGGGCTGAAGTGTACATTACAATAGATTTGCAACAGCAACAATATGAAAATGGATGGCAAAAACTACTTTGGGGACCAAAAAACCCAACTCCTGAAAAAGTGTAAACAACACGGGAGACATTACATTCTTTCTATATAAGTTTCCATTAAACAATTGTTGGCTTTAACTTCTGAGGTACATTTATTGCTAAAGGCAATGTAGAGTTTTGTTGCAGTTTAACTACTCATAAATATATGCAGCAAAGCTATATACATTCTTTTTTTGGAAGACTGCCTCATTGAACAACAGGATTTTTATCTGAATACATTGTCACAGGACTGTCTCATTGCTGTATGAAACAAACAAAATATTAAAAAGTTATGATATTTATGTAGTTACTTACCAAGCACATCTAAATTATATTAAAGTAACCAAAATATCTTTACAATCCCCAAGGCATGTCACAACTTTTGAGCACCCCTAATGTTTGGAAATTGAAAGTTGAAAAATTTGACACATCCCACACAAGTGTATGGATTCAACAGCAACCTCATTAAGACACAAGCCTTTGCACTATAGCTATCTCATTATACCTATATTTACAAATTTCCCTAAAGTTTCCCTGTTTCAACTTATCAGTTCCAGATGTGTGTAGAAGAATTGATGTACCTCTTAAAATTCCCTGGGATATCTTCATCTTAAAATGCACAGAATTTCAAAGAACTTTCTGCAGCAAAGATTGCCTTTCCTCTTTTTCTTTCTAGAAAAATACAAAACTTTTACTGATTAAAACAAGGTCAGACTGTAAAAAAAAAAAGATTATAAACATAGATCTGCATAGCTTGGTATTGAGATCTACTTCACTATAGTAGTTTAAGCACCAGGCTAGAAATCAGGACCCTGAATGCTGGTCTTATCTTGGGCACAAAGCTAGCTGGGTGACTTTGGGTCAGTCACTCTCTTTCTCAGCCCTAGGAAGGAAAGAAGGACAAACCACTCCTGAAAATAGTGCTCCCAAAACTGCAGAAACTTGTCCAGGTTGTTGCCAGGACAAAACTAGTTCAAAAGCACCCCTAACAGTGATAACCTAGCTAGCCAAATTGTTAATACATTTTTTTTCTTTATTGAGACTTCAATCAATCAGAATAGAGCTGGAAGGGACTATGGAGCAGGGGTGAAATCCAGCAGGTTCTGACAGGTTCTGGAGAACCAGTGGTGGAAATTTTAAGTAGTTCGGAGAACCGGCAAATGCCACCTCTGGCTGGCCCCAGAGTGGGGTGGGAATGGAGATTTTGCAATATCCTTCCCCCAGGAGTGGGGAGGGAATGGGGATTTTGTGGTATCCTTCCCCTGGAGTGGAGTGGGAAAGGAGATTTTGCAGTATTCTTTCCCTGCCACGCCCACCAAGCTAAACCACGCCCACCAAGCCACTTCCACAGAACCGGTAGTAAAAAAAATTGAATTTTACCACTGTCTTGGAGGTCTTCTAGTCCAACCCTGAGCTCAAGCAGGAAACCCTATACCATTTCAGAGAGGAGGCTGTCCAGTCTTTTCTGAAAAACCTCCAGTGATGTAGCACCTACAATCTCTGAAGGCAAGCGGTTCTACTGGTTAATTGTCTTCACTTCTTTGCATTTTTTCCAAAATGCATCTTTTTTGTGATGTGATAAATAATACTTACATTAGTTAAGAAATAATAGCTGAAGTGGCTTTTGAGAAATATACTTTTTTCCAATTAATTAATGACTAAATTAATCACCTCATGCCTGGCTGATAGTCATGAATTCTTCTGTTGGATATTTTTGAGCTAGATAATAAAAGTAAAATCATCAGACTGAACCGTTTCCTGTTATTTATTTTTACAACTTTTTCTCAGTTACTGGAAATCAGTTACTGGAAATCTAGTAAATACATCATTACTTCTTTGCTTAATTAATTTGAGACTCTGGCTATTAAGGTTCTTCTTAGCTCTGGTTTCATTTGCTTGATACCACCAGACACCAGACAAAGGAACTCAGATGCTTTCAATCAAAAGAACAGAATCGAATAACAGACTTGGAAGGGACCTTGGAGCAGGGGTGGGTTCTAAATTTTTTTACCACCGGTTCTGTGGGCGTGGCTTATTTTTGTGGGTGTGGCTTGGAGGTTGTGTGACTAGGTGGGCGTGGCTAGCTGGTCAGAGTCATTTCTGGAAGGTCCTCGCACTTATGACCAGTCCTCTCACTTACGACCCAACTCATTTGTTTGCTTTTAACACTGATCAGCTGTAGGACGGCCCTTTGAAGCCCCACGGCAAGAGTTTAAACAGTTTTTTTTCCCTCTAGTCATCAGCTGGGACTCAGGAGGCAGCAATAGATTGGGGGTGGGACCAAATAAAAGGTAAGAATAACGTGGGTGGGGGGCGGGGGGGAGAACCGGTTCGGTGATGTCATATCGTCACCGCTACCGGCTCTGCCGAACCAGACCGAACCGGGAGGAACCCACCACTGCCTTGGAGGTCTTCTAGTCCAACCCCGTGCTCAAGCCGGAGACCCTATAACATTTCAGACAAACAGCTACCCAGTCTCTTCTTAAAAGCCTCTAGTGATGGAGTACCTACAACTTCTGAAGGCAAACTGTTCCACTGGTTAACTGTTCTCACTGTCAGGAAATTTCTTCCCAGTTCCAAGTTGGTTCTCTCCTTGATTTTCCATCCATTGCTTCTTGTCTTGCCTTCTGGTGTTTTGGGAAATCATTTGACCCCCTCTTTGTGGTAGCTCCTCAAATATTGAAACACTGCTATCCTTCTTTTCACTAGACTAGATATACCCATTTCCTGCAACCATTCTTCGTATGATATAGCGTCCACCCTCCTAATCATCTTTGTTGCTCTTCTCTGCATTCTTTCTTGAGTCTCAACATCTTTTTTACATCGTGGTGATCAAAAGTGGATGCAGTATTCCAAATGTGGTCTTACCAAGGCATTATAAACCAGTACTAACACTTCACATGATCTTGATTCTATCTCTCTGTTAATGCAGCCTAGATTGCATTGGCTTTTTTGGTGGCTGCAGTAACTGCTGGCTCATATTTAAGTGATTGTCCACTGGGATTTCAAGATCCCTCTAGCAGTTACTGCAATTGAGCTAAGTTTCACCTAATCTGTACCTGTACATTTGGTTTTTCTTGCCTATGTGTACAATTTTATTTTTCTCTCCATTGAATTTCATTTTGCCAGATAGGGTTCAAGTCTATCAAGATCCATCTGGATCTTGAGCCTATCATCTGGGGTGTTGGCTCTTCTTGCCAGTTTGGTATTGTCTGCCAATCTGATGAGTTCCCCGTCTTATTCCCTCATCTAAATAGTTTTGAAGATATTGAAGAGTACTGGGCCTAAAACAGAACCTGGAGGTACCCCACTGCTTACTTCTTTCCATGTACTATAATTCAGGGGTGAAATGCTCCCGGTTCGGACCGGATCGCCCAATCCAGTAGCGATGGAGGCGGGTGGTTCGGAGAACCGGTAGCAAAAATCCCTGCCCCCCCCCATACCCAGCTGAGCCGCACAATCATCAGAGGCTTTTTTTTTTACTTTTAAAAGCATTTTTTCTACAACCTCTTTGGCCGAAAAAATGCTTTTAAAAGTTAAAAAAAAAAAAGCCTGATGATCGTGTGGCTCAGCTGGGATCCTCAAAGGCTTTTAAAAGCATTTTTTCTACAACCTCTTCAGAGGTTGTAGAAAAAATGGTTTTAAAAGTAAAAAAAAAAAATTGGCCACACCCACCCAGTCACATTACCACCACCACCACCACCAAGCCACGCCCACAGAACCAGTAGTAACAAATTTTAGATTTCACCACTGCTATAATTCCATTAAAGACTACATGTTGACTGCAGTTTGTCAGCCAGTTACAAATCCATATGATGGTGATACTGTCTATCCCACATTTTCCTAGGTTACCAAGAAATAGGTTGTGGTCTAGTTTGTCAAATGCCTTACTGAAATACAAGTATACTATGTCCACAGCATTTCGCTGGTCCACTAATTTAGTCACTTTGTCAAAGAATTAAGATTTGTTTGGCATGATCTGTTTTTGACAAACCCATGTTGGTTTCTGATTATAACCTTTTTTGCCTCTAGATCAGGGGTGTCAAACTCAAGGCCCGTGGCCCAGATTCAGCCTTCAGGGTGCTTAAATCTGGCCCGCGGGCAGCCCTGGAAATGGTAAATGACCGGCCTGTGGTTCCTCTGCCACTGAAAACAGAGCTTCAGGACGCCAAATTGAATAGGAGCCTGCAGCGTAATACTGCTGCAAAAAAAAGGCAAATGCAATCGTATGTTTTCCAAACCACAGAAAGCAATTTAACTCTACTGCTTTGGTCAGACCGATGTTAAGTATTTTTCCCCCACTCTTGTCAGGATTCAGAGAAATTGGAATATTTTCTGATGATGGTTACGAAGACAATCAGAGACTAGAAACTAAATTGTATAGAGATTGAAGAAGGGAGGGTATCTACCACTGAGAAAAAAGGACTGGGGTGAGTGTAAGATAGCATTCCTGAAATACCTGAAAGGGTGTCATATAGAAGAGAGCCCAAATGCCACACCCACCCTGGCCATGGCCACCCCAGCCATGCCCACCAGGTGCCCCGAGGTCAAACACAACTGTGATATGGCCCTCAATGACATCGAGTTTGAAATCCCTGCTCTAGATGTTCACAAATCTGTTACTTGATGATCTTTTCCAGGATCTTTCCAGGTATTGATGTCAGCCTGATTGGTCTGTAGTTTTCGGGATCTCTCTCCCCCCACCTTTTTTTTTTTCCAAGATGGGAATCATCAGCTGTTTTCTAGGCCTCTGGTAGTTCCCCAGTGCTTCAGGATCTTTGGAAGATATGCTTCAATGGTTCCAAGATCATATCTGCCAGCTCCTTCAGAACTCTGGGACTGAATCCATCAGGATCTGGAATTTGAACTCATTTAGAATGGACAGGTGTTCTCTTACCATTTTCTTGCCTATTTTAATTTGTATTTCTAGTCTGTCTTTTATGGTTCTGTTTTTGGTAGGTTGTGCTATTTTTCCTTTTTGAGTGAAGACAGATGCAAGGAAAGAATTAAGCAGCTCTGTTTTCTGCCTGCTGTCTGTCACTTCTTGCCATTTACTCCCATTAGTGGATTGTTTGTTTCCTTTTGACTTTTTCTTGTTTTTTATATGTTGAAAGAAACCTATTATCATCATCATCATCATCATCATTATTGACATTTGTTGCAAGTCTTAGTTCATTCTGAACTTTAGTTTTCTTTGCTTTATCTTTGCAGATTTGGGCTATAGGCTGGTATTCTTCCTTAGTTATGTGTCCCTCTTTCCATTTTTTTATATTTATCCTTTTTGTTTTTCAGTTTATCAGAGAGTCCTTTGTGTAAATCATGATGGGGGGGGGTTGGCTTTCTTATTTTTCTTTTTCATTCTGCTGGATTGGGCTTTTATGATCATGTATTTTAGAGTTTCCAAGTTTCTTGAGTTGTTTTCCCCTTTAAGGTTTTCATCCATAGAATCCTTCCCAAGCTCTAAATTTGTGCAATCAGCTCTTTTAAAGTCTAAGATACTAGTTTGATTTTGTTCTGTTGCTTGTTTCTGTAGTATATTGATTTCCAATATGACATGGTCACTCTCCCTCAAAGTTCCTGCAACTTCAACCCCCTCTATCATTTCATCTCTGTTAGTAAGAATTAAGTCCAGTATAGCCCCTCTAGTTCCCTCCTCTACCTGTTTGATCTCCCACTTGATGCAGAGTTTGTTTTCCAGTTGATGTCAGGGTAGTTTTACTACTGTGCTGTGTTTTCTACATACAGTACATTAGTTAACAGATTAGCAAAAAGTTTATCTATTTTTTCTGCTTGGTTGGTAGTATACACCTATGGCAATGTCATTCTTTTTTCTTTTTCTTTTAATCCATATGTATTCAAGGAGACTTTCATCCTTGGTTTTATGTATTTCAGTAGAGTTTTTTTTACATATAATGCAACTCCACCTCCTATTTTGTCGGGTCTGTTTCTTTTAAACAATTTATACCCTTCCAGCAGTACATTTCAATCATGAGTTTCATTCCACTGAGTTCCTTAATGGCAACTATATCATAAGTGCCCTCATATACTAGTACTTCAAGTTCACCCTGTTTGTTCCCCAAACTTTGAGCATTACTTTATAGATATCTGAGTCCTTTATGGCTGGCCCTGGGTTTTTATATCTTGACTTTTTCTTCCTTCCCACCACTCTATACCTCCCTGTTTGATTGATTATCTTGGGGTTTATGCTTGAGATTAGGTTCTAAAGATAACAATAGCAATAGCACTTAGACTTATATACTGCTTCACAGTGCTTTACAATCTTCTCTAAGCAGTATACAGAGTCAGCATATTGCCCCCAAAAGTCTGGGTCCTCGTTTTTACTGACCTTGGGAGGATGGAAGGCTGAGTCAACCTTGAGCCTGGTGAGATTCGAACTGCCAAATTGCAGGCAGCTAGCAGTTAGCAGAAGTAGCTTGCAGTACTGCACCATCAATCCTAAAGATTGGTCACTTTCTCTCCTCAGTTTTAGTTTAAAGCCCTTCGGATAAGCTGAGCTAGTCATTTTCCAACTGCATTCTTCCCAGGTCTTGTGAGGTGCAGCCCATCTCTTGCCAGAAGCCCTTCATGTAGGTAGTACAGACTGTGGTCTAGGAATCCGAAGTTCTCTTGATGGCAGCATCCCTTGAGCCTTTCCTACATTTCTTCACTGTCAAATAATTTACTAAGACTGTATTACTATTATTCTTCTCTTCCTTACTAGTATCTATCTCTTCCCACTTATTACGATAACCATATTGCTTGTATCTTTCAATTATATTGTTTTTATTTGTTTCCTAGTACGATTTGATAGCTTATTAGTAACTTTGACTATCACCAAGTGTTGTATCTTTTTATTCTCGATGATTGTATTTTATTCTCCTTATGTACACTGAGAGCATATACACCGAAGACAAATTCCTTGTGTGTCCAATCACACTTAGCCAACACAGAATTCTGTTCTGTTCTGTTCTGTTCTGTTCTGTTCTGTTCTGTTCTATTCTATTCTATTCTATTCTATTCTATTCTATTCTATTCTATATAATTGCCAAATGCCATTTCCTTTTCATTGTTTTTATTCCTAATCCTTTCTCCCCAGTCAAAAAGGGAGTCCTTTGGACTGTTTTTAGCTGTTAAGAAAAATAAAATATTAGGGCTGTAGAGTAGTACTTGTCTACAACTCTTTAAATAGTCTGGCAGGGACTTTTCTGAACAAAGTGTTTTTCTTGACATTATTATTTTCCAGTTCTCTCTTAGCTTAACAGCTATTTGATTCTGTTTTGTTTTAATTCTGAATATTTTGTTAATGTAGTTTTCTCTCTCTTCATCCTTCTTTTCTCCTTCTTTGAAACAATAGCAGATTTATGTATAACATGTTTTGCTGCAATCCTATAATTGAGATTAAGATTCAGGTACAATCAAACCAAGGCAGACAAAGCTTATATAACTTTATCCCATAGCTAAACATAAGTGGAGAAGAAGAGATGCCTACCAGAATACAAATTTAAAATCCTCATCTTTTCTTCCTTTAAAGTGCGTTCTAATTGAAAACTTCAGAGTTCAGGTGGTCATTATGGGGTCCAGCTTTTTATTAAAATAACAACAGAAGAAAATCAGACAAGACTGACTAGAGAGCAGACAGGAACAGTCTAAAACAGCTAACAAGCACATTTCTGAACATAGCCATCACTGGTCACCTGATTTGGCTTCCAATGTAAGAGGCGTCAATGTGTAACAAATGTTATGCATCTTGCAGCTGTCACAACGCTGCCAGCTTAAGTTTGGTCACATAAACAGTCTTGTCTTGATCAAGATAGCTGAATTCTATGAACTTTGACAAAGCGACTGCAATGAAAGTGTAAAGACTCTATTGGTATTTCCAATGATATTTGTTTAATTATTCCTATTAGGAAATCATTTCTTAGGACCAGATGGCTGATAGACACAGACCATTAACACAACAGGTCACAGGGACATCCTGGAACTTTTCCTCTCTGAATACAATATTGGCGTGCTGGTTCCCTTTTCCAGATGTGTTGCACAACTTCCAAAAGTCAAATTGCTGAAGCAGGTTAGGCAATAACAATGAAATGGAGTAATGGCAAGGGACAAAGAATGTTATCTCCTCATTATTTGCTAATTCACCAAGCTGTAAGCTTATATTTCATCTATACTTTTGTAACAAGGCTATTTTGTTTCTGTTTTATAGAGTGAGTAAAGGAGAATTATTATTATTTTTCAAATGGCTTGCTGCAGGTACATTCAAATTACATTTATGTATAACATTGATAAAATCAGACTTCTTTTTTTGTCTTTAATACTGCCAAAGTGCTGACATTCTAAAATAATGAGTTTTGAGGAACCATTAGATTAGAAAGAGAAAAATAAAAACATTTACCAATAGCAAAGTTGGAGCATCAACATTGCAAGGGCCTCCGGTGCCAAAAACATGGTGCTACCCTTTCCCCTCTTTTCTCCTAAACCATCTGATTAATACAGTCAGTTCCTGGCCTGGAAGCAGGTTGGTGGTTTCTAAATGCCACTGATGGCAGGAAACCAATTCATCTGGCCTACATCAGCCAATTTATTTCCTTGGATGAAACCAGCAACTTTAGTGGGAGTGACACTGCAGGACTGTAACAGAAAAACAAGGTTGAAGTGCTTGTATGAAAGGATAAAAAGTGGGAAGAGATGTAAATGACTGTACAGCCTTATAGTAGCATGAGCAACATTTTTATGACCAAGAGCTGCACTGTAATATTATGGAGTTTCCATGTGGTCTAATAGGTGTAGCTAGGATAATGTCACCAGAATTGCGGGACACAGACTTTGGCATTCTTTGTGGGACTGAGAGGTTTAAGGGATGAAATGTGTACTTACAATTATGCTTAAGGTATTCATTTTCACCTCCAATCTCTTTCAAAAGCGCCAGTTTTAGTTTTGATGCAATTGGGTTTTAAAAAGACCAAAGGGTAAAATCTTATTCAATCCACAGCTTTCAACATCTTAAAAATCATGACCCAACTTTTTACATCTGCTTGCCTTAAAAGAACACCGAGAACCAACTGAAAGCTATTATGGGTTGTCTAGCCCTATTTTGGTCTTTTCCAACTTGGAATTTTGTTGTCTTCCAAAGTATTATTCCAACTTCTAAAACATCCAGACATATTATGGATTCAATAATTTATATTTTAGTCCTGCTGTGAACTAAATTGTTCTTTTTGTTTTTGCTCTTCTCTGTAAACTGGCCAGAAGCTGGTGATTGTAGCTGATAGAGAAATCTAAGGGAAAAACATGGCTGAAAGAAACTTGTCCTCCTGAATTCTGTGAGCTGCAGAGCATCTCGTAATCAGAATGTTCATTCCCACCTGCATGCGATTTATGGCCAAGCTGAACCTTACATGGCAACTGTAAACCAGGTTAGAATTACTCAGGGCCATCTTAACAGTATTATGGGCTCCGGGCAAAGCAGTGTACTGGGGCCCCTACAACAACTAGTCACGGGAATAAAAATGTAAGTGGTTGATAAAATTAAACATATAGTTATTTTATTGGCATGTTAGTATTAATAAAAAAATGCAGTAAAATGTAATAAATATGTTGCTGTATTTATATGATACAAGGTGCATTGAAGGGTTAACATACACAGATTAGTATGGGGCCCCTATGCTCGTGGGGCCCACGGGAAAGTGCCCATCAGGCCCATGCATTAAGACAGCCCTGAAATTACTGCCATGTTTATAAAGTGGGGTGAAGGCAAATTCTTGTCTTGATCATCCCCTAGTCTTGGAAATGTCTTTTCTCAGTGGGATTCTCTGATCAAAGAAAGTGTTTCCTGGTACTCAGCTGCTCTAATTCCACCTTAGTTTGACATTTACTGCTTAATCACAGATTACTGTAGTTTATTGCATCAGACTGCCCCCCTTCCTACTTCTGATCCCAGATTTAATTGGGTGATGTGCCTCAGGATACAATAGTTATTTAAAGGGTCATCTGTCATCATGTTCTGAAGCTAACTCATCTCTGCAGAAATATCCTTAACATAATTTTGGATTATGACATGCCAATGGAGGAAAACAAATATAATATAACATGAACTGATTCAGTTTGTATTTTCCTATTTCCCTATCAATTCTGATCTCTGTTTATAAATTAAATTACTTTTTAAAAATGACAAATGTTTTGCAAAAATACAGATTGCGACTGTTACTAGGATCCGCAGCAGGAAATTTCCTTCCCCTGTCTTTTAAACTTTAAATAAAATGATGCAAAGTGAAAGAACAAGTAAGTGAATCAATATTTATGGAATATTTTTAAAAAGAGAGAAAGGCTACAAAGCCTAATTAAAGAATGGAAAAGATACCAAGATTTGTGGCTGAGGAAGCAACTCAAGTCCACCACTCCTGCTTTTCATTGTCTCTTTGTTTTATTTAAGCACCCTAT
This sequence comes from Pantherophis guttatus, assembly GCF_059756535.1. NCBI lineage: Eukaryota > Metazoa > Chordata > Lepidosauria > Squamata > Colubridae > Pantherophis > Pantherophis guttatus. The sequence continues at coordinate 194,911,682 of NC_142064.1, forward strand.
CAGGCCACAGTACACACAGGTCACTGGTAACTTTGTAGTGGGAAATTTCCTTTCCTTATTATCTTCATTTGCACACTAGTTCCTCATTGCAGAGGCTAATTGCTGTCTAACCCACATTCAAAATTCTGCTGGGCACCATTCAAAGAACATATCATAAGGACTCAAACTCTTTGTGTGCCACCTTACCATTTTAATAAATAAACAATAATAAACAGGAGGGGAGGGAATGCAATACAATGCAATGCAATGCAATACCAAATGATATTGAGATTTCCAATATCAAGTCAGGCAAATTAGCATTGGTGGCTTTCTAATCTGTGGCCAACCAAAGAGGGAGGAAGCAGTACCATTCCGGACATCTATGAAAGAGAAGCCTTACACCATTCATAATCATGTATATGACGATGCTAAAAACCAGAAGACAATAACCAGCCTCAGAAGACCTTGAGGAAATGGTAGACAGTTTATAGAAACTAACTAACAGGTAACTACTGCTTAGTGGTCCCCTGGTCCTTTTTCCATTCCCTGATTTTAGTCTCAAATGGTGCTATTCAGGATACCCTACACCTGCTTTGCTATTCCCACATCTCATTACAGTGCAAAGCTCTTCACTGGCTTCCTATATGAGCCACAGCCCAATTAAAGTACTGGTGCTTAAGTTCAAAGCTCTCTGGCCACAAGTCAACTAGCACAGGGGTCCCCAACCCGCAGGCCAGGGACCACTTCTGAGCTGCAGCCTATTCGGAACCAGGCTACCCAAGAGGTAGGCAAGTGAGTGCACATGCAAAGCTCAATTTGCGTGAATAGCGGGCACAAATTGAGGTGTGTGCCCCTCTTGCCGTTCACACAGAACCATCCCCTGGAAAGGTTGGGGACCGCTGAACTAGCATCTGTGTCATTAAGTCTCCTTACACTCAGATTTACTCTTTACAATCATCTGAGTATGTCCTTCTTTCTGTTTATTGTTCCAACTACAGATTCTGGATGTTCTGGCCCTGTGATTCTAAAATCAGCTTCCTTTTCCCTTTGTCTCTATGAAAGACTGAATGGATGTTGTGATCATTATGGGATTTGGGATTGGGCTGGGCCAAATAATAACAACAAAATACCTACTCTGTTCACTTTAGAGTACTCTGTATCATATATGAAATAAGTGTTGTGGTCCGCCAGCAGCCTGTGGAGCTGGCAGCGGAGTTGGACAGCGATGAGGCTGAGGAAAAACATGGACCAGTCCTGGAAGCTGGGGAAGGCCCGGATGAGGGCTCTGCGTCGGAGCCAGAGATGGGGCCAGGGCCATTGGGGCGTGATGTGTGAACTTCGGAGCCTCCAGAGGCTGACAGTAGAGAGGCAGAGGAACAGGAGAAGCCTGTCCCTAGTGCATGTATGAGAAGAGCTGCCAGAAGGCAGAAGCAGCTAAAGCAGAGGACGACTCGGGAGTAGAGTCAAGAGATGATTGGCCCCTCCCATAAGGCTTAAAAGACCAGCAACGGCTCTTGGCCTCTTTGCCGGAAAACAACCGTTGAGAGAATTGCTTCTTGTTTGGCTGTAGTTATTTCTTCTTACAGCAAGAAGCAAAGTGCCCAATGAAAGTTTCTTTCAATGGGATTTAAGCAACACGATGTTCATTTTATCTTCTTGATATATTTGACTTAAATACTTCGGCACCATTTAAAACAACTAGCTAAAGCTTAGTGTCAGTGCAAATCGTTGCTTAGCCATGTAGCTCCTTGGATAACTCTGCACCATTTGCTGTCTCTGTGATCTTAAATCAGATTGTCTCCTGCCCTGTTAAAAATAAAATGGAAGGTCTACAGTTAAAAATAAAAATCTGACTCTCCTATGTTTATCCCAAGATTAATACATAATCTGTTTAGGCCCTGTGGTTTTCAGAAAGACACTAAATGAGAGTACATGAGCATAGTAAGTCTAGACCAGATATTTTCTGCTCGTATTATGATTCCTTTTTAAAAAGACAGTTAATGCAAAAGAATGGCAACAAAACTAATTATGATTAGAGGAATTAAATAAATGAAAGTATGTTTTGGGGGCAGAAAGAAATTTGGTAAAGTTTCTTGAAGGAGCACAGGGCAAAATGCATTATTTAACAGAGTAATTTGTTTTGCTAAAGAATAGTTAGTTAGTTGGTTGGTTATTTAGTTAGTTGTCAAATTTAGTTGTCACATAAACTCCACAATAGTTAGTTACTCTAACTCTGCTTAACAACTAATTCCCACAACACTGTCAAATAATTTACTAAGACTGTATTACTATTATTCTCTTCCTTACTAGTATCTATCTCTTCCCACTTATTACTATAACCATGTTGCTTCTATCTTTCAATTTATATTGTACAATTTGATAGCTTATTAGTAACCTTGACTATCACTAAGTGTTGTATCTTTTTATTCTTGATGACTGTATTTTATTCTCCTTATGTACACTGAGAGCATATACACCAAAGACAAATTCCTTGGGTATCCAATCACACTTGGCCAATAAAGAATTCTATTCTATTCTATTCTCCAGTAGAGTACAAATGTGATCAAACCTCTTCCTTAGTATCCTATGGTTTTCTTCTTGCCTTAACCAGTTTTCAGTGGAGGAGATGAAACTTCTGTGATGTCACATTCAAGTGCCAAAAACCTTTTGCTTTCAGTGTCTGCAAATAGAGAACAAGAGAAGACATTCAACAGAAGCTGTCATATTTCCAAACCTACCCACATTTTAACAATAACAAGCTGCTATTGCAAAAACAGACCTAGTAAATGAATAGCATGTTCCATTAGGGAAAGTTGATACTGTGAATTCTAAATATTCCATTAAGGGATTATTTACAGTTTTCCATCTTTACAAGCCTTCAGTTAACATTATTTTTAATGGGCCTTGGCTCTGCCTGGCGTGGATTCCCACAGTTGCATGTATATTTCTTCTCTTAAGCATTTATATGCTTGGCAGTGGCACAACATCTTGCAGCAACATTTTAGGAATACAAAAAGTATAACATTGGCTGATGTACCACAATATATGAGTGGGTGGGTTGTAGGGAAAGAGAGTTACCTAGGACCATTTTGTAGAGGTGTTTCAGAAGATCCTTCAATGCTTTGGAAATAATGTCACAACAATTGTTTTTTTCATGTAGAGGTCCAGAGTCTTTAATTATTGGAAATGCTTTTAAAAACAACAACATACAGCTCAACTTACAATCAATTTGTACCCGTTACTTAGCAACTACTGGTATTTGAAGTTAAAATGGACTGCTGAAAATGGGACTTACGAGCCAGATTCGACATTCCAGTGCCCGATACAGGATGGATAATCTGTTTTACTTACATTCCCTTGCTGACTTAGATTTGAATTTAACAAGCATTCACTATTGCACCAAACCCAATCACATCAATATCTGTAGCATGCAGTTAAAAAGAATCTAAGAACATATTCCAGGAAAGACACAACTTAACAATGTTAGAATAAAGCCCTGGTTGGATTTCCTTGATCTGAATCATTTTATGTGCAACATGGATCTATAAAAGGAAGATCTTGAAAGTGCAATTAAATATAAACCCCATCACTTTTCAAAAAAAGTAAAATCGCGTTGGAAAGTCAAAACATAAAAGCTGATTAAATATAAAAATGAGGTTGACTGACTAGAAGGTCCATTTTTGTTGTTATTGCCTTTCATGTGCTCAGGGATTATTAAGGGCGTCCCTTCTGTATAACGATAGCACAGATAACACCCTCAGAAACGCATAGAAGCAGTCACTAAAATTACAGAATTTGTGGAATAAAGTTAATAAAGTTGGAAAGCAGCTGCAGACATTAGTAATCGATGTGCAGATTCTATGTGATGCCCTAGGTCAGCGGTCCCCAACTTTTGGGGCACCAGGGATTGGTTTCGTGGAAGACAATTTTTCCACAAACCGGGGGGAGGGATGATTTTGGTTTTGCTCACTTGCCCTCTGCTCACCTCCAGCTGTGCTGCCCAGTTCCTAACAGGCCACAGACCAGTACTGGTCAATGGCCCTGGGGATTAGGGACCTCTGCCCTTGGTCACATGTAGGCCTGATTGTAGATAAGATTAAGCCAGAGTTTTTAGTGATGATTAACTGAATATGCTATAGCAAGTTGATATGAAGTACTGAATGATCATAGAGAGAGAGAGAGAGGTTGGAGAAATACCTAGGTTTCATACTTTCTGCTAAAGCATAATAGGGTTTTCATTTAACCAAAGTATGGTTAAATGAAAATATGAATTTAGTTATAGTGGTTTGTAGGAATCAGTGTGAAACAAGCAGTACCTTCATTTTTTTCAATATGTGTTTAGCGATCTTATCAAAGAATCTTACACCTACATTTAAAAATTTTAAAAACCTGCACACACTTTTAGCTGATTTCGCTCAAGGAAAGAAATACCTCTCAAACTTCTGGAAGCAGAAAGATCAATGAGATATAGAGGGGACTGGAGTGTGGAGGGAGCTCTATTTATATGCTGCAAGCTACCCCTTGCTCCACTTCATATATCTGTCAACTGGTATATTTTTGGATGTGACACTATCAATCTTCTCAAAGACTAGATCCATCTGAGGAAAATAGTACTGCAGCTGACTAGGTGGGAGGGGAGAGGCACCAGATGAGTTTGTTCCTGTTCTACCTCACATCCTTCACCACCCCGTTAATGTGTCAACCAAGATATTTTTGAGGGATATCTTCTCAATTCTTCTGATTCCAGTGAGTCTATCCATACAAATGTACACACTTCCATATCAATTTTTTTCTTTCCTCCTCCTCCTCCTCCTCCTCTTTTTGCATAAGATAGCTCCACCATAGCAAGCTGAAGCTGGGTTGGGGAGAAAGGATGCTGAGAAATTCACTAATCCTGAAGCAGTCCTGATTGGCAGTATTGCCCAACAAAATAATTACAGGCCTAAGCGGAATATTATAGTTCATTCCTATCATAATACAATATAAAGTTTCTTCTCCTCAGAATGAGTGTATCTTCCAGTGAAGCTGGACATTAGTGCCTGGTTCTATTATTTCTGGTCTACAAAGGTGACCACAAAATCTATTAAAATCTCAATTTCTTTGTTTTCTTCCAGTGTTAATCCAGATCTTTGCTGCCCAATACAATACCCTGAATTCTGTAAGACTAAAATGATGTAAATATTTATCAGTTAAATATATCCTTGTTACAATTTTTCTTGAGGTTATGGGAAAGTCATGTTAGGATTAAAGCAAAGAAAATATAGTTGACACATAAAACTCTTTATTTCATGCTTTCCTACTTCAAGTGAATTCCCAATCTTCTGTTAAAATACACTTTCATCATATTGTGTTTACTATTTTATTATCTGTAATCCTGATTTTAAATTTAATTTTAATTTTAATTGTTTTTAAGCTACTATTCCCTTTCCTTAGCTTTATTGCAGTTTAATTCCTTAACTGAAAACATGTAAGCATAGAAAGTTATTATCTCTAATTCAATTTATACTCAAACAGCTGCCACCCAGTATATTAAATGTCATTAGGCTATACTTCATACTATTATCTCGATATCTGGATAAAAGAAATTCATAATAAAATATGAAAGTGATTTGCAGTAATATTCTGGACTTGAAGTTTTGTTTGCATTTTAAATTTACCATAACTTTATTCAACTTTTATTTCTAAAATAAAATAAGGCGTTCAATGTCTGATCTGCAGGAACAATACAGGGAAAGTAAGATACTGAAAAGGGACATGGTGGCTCCGTGGCTAAAACGCCGAGTTTGTTGATCGAAAGGTCAGCAGTTCAGCGGTTCGAATCCCTAGTGCCGTGTAACGGGGTGAGCTCCCGTTACTTATCCCAGCTTCTGCCAGCCTAGCAGTTCGAAAGCACGTAAAAAATGCAAGTAGAAAAATAGGGACCACCTTTGGTGGGAAGGTAACAGCATTCCGTGCGCCTTTGCATTTAGTCATTCTGGCCACATGACCACGGAGACGTCTTCGGACAGCGCTGGCTCTTTAGCTTTGAAATGGAGATGAGCACGTCCCCTAGAGTCAGGAACGACTAGCACATAGGTACCAGGGGAACCTTTACTTTTTCTTTAAGATACTGAAATTGTTAGAAGTTAGAAAATTATTCAGTAGTTACATGTACCATTATTGTTATGTTATCATTCATTTATCTATTCATTCATTCAATTAATCCATTTTATTCACTTGGCCTTTTCAATAGCTAGCCCAAATGAGGTTGAAGTAGGATAAAAATGGTTGCATATGAGTTCTGTCATAGTTGCTGATGAAGGAATTGGTCTTTCTCTTGGCTTGAACAGTTCCAGTTGTTGTTGTTGTTTTCCTGCTTTCTTTTGTCCTCTGGACATTCTGGTAAATATCAACAATTGTCAGGTGGGTTCCTTATGTCATTAAGTAGACCAGGTCAGGAAATCAACTTGACAGGAGTAGAACCATCCTTATTTAGATGGGCTATAAAAACAGAACCCTGCAAGTCTGATTGTGCTGTATCTCCTTCCCCTTTTTATGCTCCAGTGAATCAGAGGGGTCTTCCAAACATTATCTTGTTTCCAGGGATTAAAAATGTTACAGTGCCTTTGCTTAGATTCTTGTTTCTTTTCATGGACCATATTCTTTATTGTCTACATCTGTAATGGAACATGTTGGATGAACTTGGAGGACAAGAAGAAGAGATGCTGCCTAGAAAACAATCAGACAAGCGAGCCAGGAGTCCCCCAATGGATTAACAGTTAGATGAAGACTTCGGAAGGACCCTAATTCTACAGGTGGGTTAAAAGTGGTAGCAGGCAATTGTATACCTTCAGACTTCCAAGATTGTATCAATGTAATCTTATAATAAAGAAGAATTAGCTCACCTGATCGGGTGTCTTATCTGATTTACTGGGATGGCTAACATCACTTTAATACTGTTTAATGTCATTGAAGTGACAAAGTTGGTACTTCTGTCAAAGAAATCACAGGAAACATTCTAGTTAGGTCAATCCCACTCAAATGTCAATCATTCTCCTGTTGATTGTCCATCCCTTTTTTCCATATTTGTTTTGAACGGCACTTCATCTGAATTCGCTAAAATCAGAGAGGACAACATAATTCCAGATGTACTACTAATACCCATATTGCAGACTGGTGATCTGTAAAGTAACCCCATAGGCTTCTGCACTAGTTCAAATGTCCAACAGCTGTCACTAGGACAAGAAGCAATCACAGAACCCTACAGTTGGAAGGGGCCATCAAATTCAACCTCCTGCTAATGCAGGGATACAAATTAAAGTAATGCAGACAAAAGGTTGTCTTGTCTCGGCTTCAGTACATCCAGGGGAGAGGAACCTATCACCTTTTAAACATACATACATACATACATACATACATACAGTAGACACACACACCTCTTAAGAATAAAGACAATTTTAGGTTAATAGTTAGGCTCAATTTCCTGTTCTGAATTTAAGGACAAAAATTTGCTTTCAGATTGTTTAAAACCTTAAACATTCTGCCTTGAGCTTGGAGGGGTTGTTCTTCCAAGCCAATGGCTGTGTTCACACATTCTATTAAACCATAATAAATTTTGTTTGGTTGTTATTTTAGTGTTGAATGAAGCCACCTATTAGGGAAGGGGGTCAAACTCGTGGCGTCACAGCGGTGTCACAGTAACATATCGGGACTTTTTTTCCGCTTGGCTAAACTGGGCGGGGCCAGCATGTGACGCATCCGGCTCACGGGCTGCAAGCTTGACACCCCTGCATTAGAGTTTAGTGTGATATATTTATTAGGCCACATTTAATAAACTATGTTAAAAATTCCTGGCCTAACATATGTAAAACCAGTTCAATTCATCAATTACTCACTTTAACCTTATTTGGTATGCCATAAAATGAAGCCAGATAGCATGATTTCCTAAAACTAATGAACTTCAATATGGTTTAATGTGTGAACCCAGCCAATGAGTCTCTGGGTGCAATTCTATACATGTTGGGAATATGTTTTAAGAAACTCAATGGATCTTAGTTTAAAGAAACACAATAGAATTATTATACCTATCAGGTTGATTTACTGCCAACAAGGTAATAAGAAAGGATTGCAATCATCTTTTTAACTGCTTCTGCCTTTTGGCAGCTACAATTTCTGTACACTGGGTTGCCATTCAAGATATATATGGCAGGACAATTTAAAATAAAGGTGACAAGCCTTCTTTAAACAGTCATGATAGAAAGCAGGACACTAACTATTTTGGTACTAAATGGCAAAGTGAAAAGTGCCTGAGTGGGCCTGGAGTCGTTTAATCCAAACAGCATTTATAATATTGATGAAATGAGGGAGTTTTGCTAGAGAACCCCTAGACAGAAGTTACACTTTTAAGCAGAAGGTTTACTTGTAGAAGCATTTTTTAAAAGTATATATCAGTACATTAATTTTCCTTATGATTTTTTATTTATTTTGGTAGGTAGGAAGACAATTACACTGCTTATAAGAAGATCAAAATAAGTTATGTCTTTTCTTAGGCCCAGGAAAATTTCACAGGGCTTTGTGGACAGCCAATCCTAAAGTAGCATCTGAAATTCCTGTTTAGCCTATTCAAACTTGGATCAGGCCACTAGATATGATGCTTAAAGGGTTGTACGATTCTTGTTACTCAACTCAACGTTATACTATAAAATTCTTTTATGCATCAATTATGATCCCAAGATGGCTTTTTCAATCAATCAATTACAGCAGAACTACTTCTACTGTAGTTCTACTTCTACTACAGCAGAACTACTGCCTGCTTCCCACCATCCTGTCCGCTCTCATAGAGCCGCTCTCCTCAGGGTACCGTCGACCAGGCAATGCCGTCTGGCGATGCCCAGGGGTAAGGCGTTCTCTGTGGGCACCCCTACCCTTTGAAACGAACTACCCACCGAGCTCCAGATGGCTCCGGATCTCCGCTCCTTCTGTCGAGGTCTGAAGACTTGGCTATTCCAATGAATGGGCTGATACTGATTTCTTGAGTTTTATTATTTATTGATTTTAATTTGGTTTTAACAGGATTTTATTATTTTATCACTGTATGTTTTTAACCTGTGTTCGCTGCCCTGAGTCCTTCGGGAGAAGGACGGCATATAAATACTGCCAAATAAATAAATAAATAAAATGTAGCTTACCTTTGCCCAATAAAAATATTAACACAACTTACTGAAATCACTTTAATAACAAACTTGGCTTAAAAATAAAATGGTTTGAGAATCATTTTAAACTCTAGAAATTGCTTAGAACAATAGTAAGCAGCTCAGATATTGTAGCAAAGTTTATGACCAAGATTGATCAGCAAAGGAGTTGAGGGGATGTGATTTTGGAAAATAGTTACAAATGGCCATTTGGCCATCACATTGATTTATTCATTCGTTTATTAAATAGATTTATATGGCTACCCAAATAACACATGGTGACTCCAGGCAACGTACAAAGTTAAAAATCAACAATATAAAAACTCCAGAAACCTCCATCCCTTGTGATAGTGACAAACATCACCACATAAGCCACTTCATCAGCTCCAAATCATCTTGAAGTCCCCAAGTCTGCTGATGTCTTCAGGGCCTTTCAGAAAAGTAGCAAGGAGGGGGCCAACCTTATTTCTGAGTGAATGATGTTCCAAAGAAAGGGAGCCTTCTTCTAGGTCCCATGAGATATATTTCCTTAATAGATGGGACCTACAACATACCCTGACTTCCCACTCTGGTGGGCTAGGTTGATGTAACCAGGAAGAAGTGGTTACTCTGGCCCAGTGGTGGGTTCCTCCCGGTTTGGTCCAGTTCGGCCAAGCCGGTAGCGGTGATGATATGACGTCACCGAACCGGTTCTCCCCCCCGCCCTCCCACCTCCCCACCCCCCACGTTATTCTTACCTTTTATTTGGTCCCACCCCCAATCTATTGCTGCCTCCTGAGTCCCAGCTGATGACTAGAGGGAAAAAAACTATTTAAACTCTTGCCACGGGGCTTCAAAGGGCCGTCCTACAGCTGATCAGTGTTAAAAGCAAACAAATGAGTCGGGTCGTAAGTGTGAGGACTGGTCGTAAGTGCAAGGACCTTCCAGAAATGACTCTGACCAGCTAGCCACGCCCACCTAGTCACATGACCTCCAAGCCACACCCACAAAATAAGCCACGCCCACAGAAACGATAGGAAAAAAATTTAGAACCCACCCCTGCCCTGGCCCCAAGCCATGCAGAGCTTTAAAGGTGATGCTTATAATAATGCCAGATAACCAGGACAATAAAACCACGTATGTTTTACAGGTGGCATCTACCCCCGACAAGAATAGCCAGAATGTTCAAGAACAAATCAGAAAAGTGTTGGAAATGTCATCAGACACCGGGCTCATATTACCATATGTGGTGGACATGTGTAGAAGCTAAAAGATACTGGACTAAAATCCACACATGGTTGGAAAAAATGACAAAAAAACACATAGACTTTAAGCCAGACATTTTTTTTATTAGGGATTGTGCCAGAAATATACAATAGAGAATTGAGATATTTGACTGTGAATGTTTTAACAGCGGCTAGAATTGTGTTTGCTAAAAACAGGAAAAATGAGAAAATACCAACGCAAGATGACGTTATTAAGAAAATTATGGAATGTGCTGAAATGAGTAAATTGACATTTCAAATTAGAGAACAAGATAAACAATATTATAAGATATGGGATTTATTTTATCAATGGCTAGATAATAAAACATGGAAATGAAATATGATACATGAAATGAATGTTATAAATATAATATTTGAAAATATTTTTTATGAAGCGATAAAGCCATAGTTAAATAAATGATAAATGAGGATGTTGATCTGTTTGACAATATGAGAAATTAGATAATTAGTAAATTCTGAATATGGGGATGAAGCACAAAAGATTTATAACCGACCGACACACTGTTTGCAATTGTAATGGATGATGGATTTGTTTTATGTTTTGTTTAAAAAAAAATTCAAAAAAAAAAACCCCCACATATGTTTATTAGAGGAAGTACCCAGGGGTGGGCTTCAAAAATTTTAGCAAGGGGTTCTCTGCCTGGTTGCTGGGTGGGCGTGGCCATGGTGGGCGTGGCCTAGTCGGCCTCCTGCACCACAGCGGAGGGAGGGTGTTTTTTCCCTCCCTGGGCTCTGGAGGCTTTCCTCGAGTCTCTGGGAGGGCAAAAACGGCCTCCCCAGGTCCCGGAGGCCCTCCGGAAGTCTTTCTGGCCCGAACTTCCAGTAGGCCCATTTTTCGCCCTCCCTGAGCCTCCCCATGCACCCTGCACTTACCTGCATCCAAAACAGGCCGCATGGGAACTCCTGGGAGAGGCGGGGGGCAGGGCCAGCCAGGAGTGGAATTTGGGGGTTCTCCGAACTGCACAGAATCTTAGCTAGAGGTTCTCCCGAAGCCCTAGGAACCCCCAGCAAGCCCACCCCTGGAAGTACCAAAGTAGCTTGTCCTTCTGTTCTTCCAATATTTCCAAAATTCCTCCAAATCATCTTTTGATCTAGACAGACAAAGAAAGAGAAAGCTTTGGATTTACACTTTTTATTTAAGGACCAATATTAATCAAGTTTAAAATGATAATGGATTACTTTGTTTAAGGATTTTAAATCAAGTCACCGAATCTGATTAAGTTATTTGAGTAGAAAGTTAATCAGATCGGGACGGTGGCTTATTTCTGAGTGGATAAATAGAACTGGACTAAAGATTGACTGAAATAACAGTCGATAAACCTTTCCTTTTCTCAACAGGAAAATTTCTAGGGTGTTAGACACATTAGCTTGTTACATCTTAAGATAGATGAACACTAGCACGCTGATTGCAACACAAACTTTAAGGAACTGGATTCTGCTTCATAAGAACTTGCTGAGCCATATTGTGGCTTATTTGTTGTTTGTTGAGTCACTTCCTGTGATATGGGTAGCCATTATAAATTTGATTAATAAATAAAATGAAATGTTTGCATTCCCATCAAACATAATAAAATAGTTTAAAAACATTAACACTGTTGAAAGAAATGGCCTTCTGGGTTCAGTTCCAAGTGGAGAAAGAGACACTGGAAACATGTGACTGCTTGGAAAGATGGTTTAATGGTGGACAGGATCACATGGCTTGAGTTCCTGAGCAGAAAAGGGAAGAGATGCTGAGAGTCCCTGGGTTTTATACCCTCTCTGGCTTTGAACTTCCTGGGGCACAGGAAGAGTATCCTGATTGGTTGCTGTCAGAAGTCATAGCTAGCCTTGCTGGCTGATGTAATCTTCCCAGGTGCCATGTGGGGAGTTTCTGTTGCTAAATGGGTCCTTTGTGTTGCAGTTAGGATGCTGAGGCCTTAATGGCCCATTGACAAAGGTGGGGGGAATGAGTTTCTGCCTCCCTTTTAGGGGGAAATATTCTGCCTTTTTAGTATATCCTAAAATATTTCATTTTTTTAGGAGAGGGGCGGGTTTTAACTTCCAACAACACAATATATGATTGTGACATTTGTTCAATAAAACCAACTACCTTTCTTTTAATTGTAACCCCTATCATTCCCACCACAACTAATAAAGTGTCACACCAGCATCTGACTTGACCATCAGGGAGTATCCAAAACACTAAATCAATGTGCTAAATTTCTGGACAGAGGTTTGCTGCCACCTGCTGTTACAGTATAAGAATAACAATCTTATGTTTTAATATACGCCTGTGAAATATTGAAATATTAGATTTTCCATTACAATACTATTTATATTTACAGGTCCTCTGAAAGAAAAGGTACAAGAGGTGGCTTTCAATCCCTTATGCTGCTTATTTCTCCTATAAAATGTCAAATAGAAGGGGAAGAAGTGACATATTTTATTTACTTGGGTTCCAAGAAAAGTGCAGAGGGCGACTGGAGCCATGAAATTAAAAGACGCTTGCTCCTTGGGAGGAAAGCAGCACAAGGTATTTTTGTACACACGAACTGTTGGATGGTATCCCATACATGCAGGAAAGGTTTTGTAAGATCTAAAAACAGAATCACTTTTTTTTTTAAAGGAGGCTATATTGGTTTGTTGTTCACTTGAGTCAGAAACTCTTTGGAACCTAAGCAGAGAATGTATCTGATGGGGGATTCCCATGCATTCCTCAAGCTTTCATATTTCTTTTCAGCTTCTCATATGTTTTTTTCTGAAATGAGAATTATCTTCACATTTGCCAAGCCCAGATTAATGAAATCACAGTTCATCTAGAATCCCAGAGGACGTTTCCCAGCAGAGGGGGAACTTCCCATGTTTCAAGGAGTGATTTTTTTTAAAGGTTATCTCTTTGTAATGACTTTGTCAATTGACAAGCAAGGTAGGAACTCTGTGATCCACAACACTGGCTGTCTTTGATAGCTCAGCCCGTTTTTTTCCAGCTCGGCTGCAGTGGGACACTATTTTTTTTTACAAATAAAATGTCATATTTTGGGGACAAAATTGCATGGATCCCCTGCCTCACCCTTCCTTCTGACTCCTGAGCTTCAGTTTTCTAGCAACTTCTTGAAGAATACACTAGCTAGACTTAGTAGAAGGATGTATTCCTTCTGCTAATCTCAACTGTTTGGCAGGGGAGAAACAAGTCTGCAAACCACCAACCTGCTTCAGATTTTGATTTCTGGCTTTTCTCTCTTGCCTAAAAGGTATGGGGATTTGGGTCACTCCAATGGAGTAGAAAGGATGGCCTTATGGAAGCACCCTTGGAATGAATGCCAAACCTGCATCCTAAACAGTGGGCATTTTATTCAGAACCAATTACTCGGTCTCCCTGACCCTCATTACAGGGGTGGGCTCCTGGGGGTTCGGGCAATTCTCTAGCCAAATGCCACCCCTATCTGACCATACACACCCCATCCCTCCCCTCCCAGGAGTCTCCATGTGGCCCGTTCATCATTCCAGGTAAGTGCAGGGGCCACACATAGGGACTTGGGGGGCAAAAAATGGGCCTACCGGAGGTTCCGGAAGTGGGCCTATTTCCGGCTTCCAGAGGACCTCTAGACCTGGGGAAGCAGTTTTCACCCTCCCAGAGGCTCGAGGAAAGCCTCCGGAGCCTGGGGAGGGTGAAAAACACTCCCTCCCCATGGTGCAGGCGGCCGACTAGGCCATGCCCACCGTGGCCACTCCCACTCAGCAACAGGGCAGCGAACCTGTTGCTAACGGATCTGAAGCCCATCCCTGCCTCATTACCACCACTGTCTCTAACTATAGAATTAAAGGAAAGCTAAGGAAAGCACCTAGCTGCAGAGATGATGGTACTCAAGATTTTTAGTATGGAAAGAATGGCAGCTAGGCAGCTGGATACTTCCACTGCATTAAAAAATATTCTGTGTTTGGGGTGAGGAGGTGCTACCCACAAGAAAAATACACAGCACATAATGAAAACATAATGTGCGGAGGGTGGGATTCACATGGAAAAGTTATGGAGATTGTTCTTGTTGCTTCAGAGTGGCAAGAATTTGGGAAAAGCACTGTTTGGACAATGCCTTCCACAGGCTCCTGATAATCAGATGAAGAATGAGTCACATTTGGCTGATTGTATTCTCAGCATTTCAAGCCTGAGATAGTTGCATGGGAAATTTGGGAAGGTCCACTTCCAACTTTTTGGAGGGATTAGCCAATGCAGATATGGTTCATTTCGCTTGCTGTTAAAGTGAATAGAAAACTCTCCATTATACAGATCTCCCTCACTGATCAACCAAGGCTTGATTTAATCCATTTATTATTATTATTATTATTATTATTATTATTATTATTATTATTATTATTATTATTATTATTATTATTACAGTTCTCTCCTGTTCTGAAAATTCAAGGAGGTACACATGGAGAAGAACTCAGTACCTCAGCTTCCTGCCTTTTTTCCTTTGCTAAATCCAATGCAATAGCCAAAACTCCATTCAGAGTTACATAAAGTGTTTTTCTCCTTATTCTGTGGGCCCTTCCTTTGCTCTCCTCTTATTCCCTAATGTATTTGCTTGAGTCTCCTAACTTTTCACAACTTATTTATAGAACATGCTGTGAACAGAAGAAATATTTCTGCTTGTGGAAAGTCAGCCTTGGACATGCTCCATCAAAAGTTAAGGTAGAAAAATAAAGGCCAATCTTACAATAATGTAAAATGAGGAGTTTATTTGGGAGCAATCAAGAAAGACCCTCCAGAAAAACAGAGAATTGTGTCTTTATAACAACAACATTATGACTCTTCCTGAAGAAAATCAGAGTAGATGCATTAACAAACGTCACAAAGGAAAAATAAAAACTTATTAGAAATAATTTCAGGAAAATTAACTGAAAGAAGACTGTTCCGAAACTGTTAGGCATCCAGAAAGTTTTGTTCTGTTGTCCAGGATTAAAATTGCAAGAGATTTCAGTGCAATAAATACCCGGGAGTAGAGATATTATATCACAAAGTAGGGTTAAAGGGAAGTCTGGTGGAATAATCCAAACCAGGTGCAAGGAATGGAACAGTGTATTTCTCTCCAGTGATTACCACACAGTGACAGGAAACAACAAGTGCAAGTCAAATCTAGGCATTTTTCTTCTTAAAAGCAAAAAGGTATGACATCATCTGGGTCAATGGGTCTTGAGCTTTTAAAGTCAAAAGAGAGAATTATATTAAAGCAAGGTAGTAATCTCTTTGATTTTAATGATAAAATTTAAACATATATTTAATGTTTTGTCCTGGGATACAAGCAGGACTATATATAGCACTATTTTATAATAATGTAGACCTGGATAAGATTCATCTTCACCCCTCAGAAAAAAAGGACTCACGCTAATATATGTAATCTTAATTCAATCATTTCCTCTCAATTAAAAAGATAAAGAATATTAAGATTGTTTGCCTTTCTAGGGATAGATACTAAACATTTGCTTTTATGGACATACTTATATCAGTTTGCAGACAACAGAGATTTTGTTTTATATATCTTTTATATAAGATGTAATACTAAATAGATACTCTGCTAACAGGCTCAAAATTGTCAAGATGTTGGATGTGACATTACAGTCAAAGCCCAACTCTTCACCCAAACACTAATTTTATATGCATTATATCAGTGGTGGGTTTTACTACAGTTTCTGTGGATGTGGTTTGGTGGGTGTGGCATGGCTTGGTGGGCGTGGCAGACGAAGGATACCGTAAATCTCCATTCCCTCCCCAATCCAGGGGAAGGATGCTACAAAATCCCCATTTCCTCCCAATCAGCTGGGACTTGGGAGTCAGCGAATAGATGGGGCGGGGCCAGTCAGAATTTTTACTACCGGTTCTCTGAACTACTCAAAATTTCTGCTACGGTTCTCCAGAACTGGTCAGAACCTGCTGAAACCCACCTCTGCATTATATGCATTCAAACAAGAGGAGACTTTGAAAGCAGTGTCACATCCACCATCTTGTCTGTTTGCACACCCATGCGTATGCATACACACAAACACACATATACTGTGGATGCTCCTGCATTCTACCTTAATTACAGAGATTTTCTTCTTGCTGCATAATAAAATTTCCTGAGGTTAGTCAAAGGACATTTATACAGAACAAGATGATTGAGGCATTTTTAGCCTTTTAACTGCACAAGTGACACTGCTGTCACGTACATGAATACATGACTATGTAGGTTCTCGTCCTGGGTTGCACCACATTCTTTTATAGAAGGGATCTGTAACATCCGTCTCCTGCAGTCCTAATGGGATGAGTAGATGAAAACAAAGAAACAAACACAATATTAGCAATAGACATACAAAATTTCTTAGCCAAGGGATCCAGCCAACATTTTCTGAAGACACTTCCATGATCATGTGGCCAGCATGACTATCTGCCGAGGTTCATGGAACATGTTCCCTTCCCACTGAAGTGGTACCTATTTATCTACTTGCATTTGAATGCTTTTGAACTGCTAGGTGGGTAGGAGTTGGGACAGGAACTTACCCCATTGCATGGCACTTGAGACTCAAACCTGAGCTGCAAGCTTTCCAGCTGACAAGCTCAGCATCTTTAATCACTAAGCCATTGTACCTCTTATAAGTTACTTATAATATAAAATGAAATAAAATATTATTCTATACTAAATGAAAAATAAATTAAAATATTATTCTATATCAGTATGCTATACCAATACAACTTTTTAAGTTTTTAAAAAGTTTTTAAGAAGAAATTGGATAACTATTTGTCTGAAATGGTATAGGGTTTCCTGCCTAAGCAGGGGGTTGGACTAGAAGACCTCCAAGGTCCCTTCCAACTCTGTTATTCTATTCTATTCTATTCTATTCTATTCTATTCTATTCTATTCTATTCTATTCTATTCTATTCTATGTCTAGTCTAGTCTAGTCTATCTCTGAAACCATACCAAATAGGCAACAGTACAGTAGCACAACACAACAGCTATGAGAAAGTATGAATTTTAAAAAGGGTCTGTATTTGTTTCATCCAATATATTTTGCAAATATGGTAATCTGGCTGGAAACTTAAAAAATTTTTTTTACTCACTGGTCTTAACAGTATATGAGACTCTCCATGCAGAGTTACAGTGGATTATCAAGAATTTGACATTTCTCAAATTAGAAGCAGGTATTTGTGCACATCATTAGTTGACATTATTTTAAATGACAACAGGAAATGCATCAAATAGGTGAAAAGGTTTGGATCTTAGTATAGCCTGGGAACAGA